>NC_052157.1:27587359-27887359 GCF_902713615.1 Scyliorhinus canicula
CTCCCCTCTCTCTCTTCCCCCCTCTCTCTTTTCTCCCCCTCTCTCTCTTTTCTCCCCCTCTCTCTCTTTTCTCCCCCTCTCTCTTTTCTCCCCTCTCTCTCTTTTCTCCCCCTCTCTCTCTTTTCTCCCCTCCTTCTCTACCTCCTTGTTACTCCCCCTCTACTCTCTTTTTCTTCTTCCCCCCTCTTCGGCCCTCTTTTCTCTCCCCCCCTCTCTCTCTTTTCTCCCCCTCTCTCTCTCTCTCTCCCTCTCTCTCTCTTTTCTCCCCTCTCTCTCTCTCTCTCTCTCTCCTCTCTTTTCTCCCTCTCTCTCTCTCTCTTTTCTCCCCTCTCTCTCTCTCTCTTTTCTCCCTCTCTCTCTCTCTCTCTCTCTTTTCTCCCTCTCTCTCTCTCTCTCTCTTTTCTCCTCTCTCTCTCTCTCTCTTTTCTCCCTCTCTCTCTCTCTTTTCTCCCTCTCTCTCTCTTTCTCTCTTTCTCTCCTCTTCACTGTCCTCTCTCTCTCTCTCTTCACTCTCTCCCTCTCAAAGGGGAGAGTCCTCTGGGGCTGTGGCGATATTTACATATCTCACTGAAGGAAGGAACTTGTGCAACAAGCTCTGCTTTGGATTGTAAATATTTATGTCAAAGCTACAGGATTTTAAAACATTAGGATAAAAATAACAATTGTAGTGCCTTTACCTCTTGTTGGCGTTTGAATCAATGGGGGAAAATATAAACCACTCTACATTAAGTGCTGCAAGTACTTGTACCCTATTTACGCTGCACACTTGACATTGGTGTGGTGCAATCGTGGCATTCTACAGATGTGAAGTATGAGATGTAATTCACCCAATTTCTAAGAAATACTCAGTTTAGCATCAATTGTGAGACTACAAACGGAAATCTAGATCTGCGCTTTTCTTGCAGTGTGACTGAAAGCAACATGCTGCCAAATTTTTTAAACTTCAGGCAGCGCGGTAGCATTGTGGTTAGCACAATTGCTTCACAGCTCCAGGTACCCAGGTTCGATTCCTGGCTTGGGTCACTGTCTGTGCGGAGTCTGCATGTTCTCCCAGTGTGTGCGTGGGTTTCCTCCGGGTGCTCCGGTTTCCTCTCTCAGTCCAAAAATGTGCAGGTGAGGTGGATTCACCATGCTAAATTGTCCTTCGTGTCCAAAATTGCCCTCCGTATTGGGTGGGGTTACTGGGTTATGGGGATAGGGTGGAGGTGTGATCCTTGGGTAGGGTGCTCTTTCCAAGAGCCGGTGCAGACGCGATGGGCCGAATGGCCTCCTGCACTGTAAATTCAATGAAACACGGGGGGGAGGGGGGGGGGGAAGAGAATGTTCAAACTCCACACAGACAGTGACCCAGAGCCGGGATCGAACCTGGGACCTCGGTGCCGTGAGGCTGCAGTGCTAACCCACTGTGCCACCGTACTGACCACTTGCATATGTAGTTAATGGCCATTAACCATTTGTAGGCTTCTTGCACCCAATTAAATTGACACAAATTTTGAAAGAATGTGTACTGATACAGATATCCAGGTGTTTGTGAATGCCCCACCATTGAATAAAGCTCATTAACATTGCTGAATCACGGGCAGCACGGTGGCACCGTGGTTAGCACTGCTGCCTCATGGCGCCGGTTCGATCTCGGCCCCGGGTCAATGTCCGTGTGGAGTTTGCACATTCTCCCCGTGTCTGTGTGGGTCTCACCCCCACAATTGAAAAAGATGTGCAGGGTAGGTGAATTGACCATGCTAAATTGCCTCTTAATTGGGAAATAAATAATTGGGCACTATAGATAGTTTACATAGAATTTACAGTGCAGAAGCAGGCTATTCGGCCCATCGAGCCTGCACCGGCTCCTGGAAAGAGCACCCTACCCAAGGTTAACACCTCCACCCTATCCCCATAACCCAGTAACCCCACCCAACACTAAGGGCAATTTTGGACACTTAAGGGCAATTTATCATGGCCAATCCACCTAACCTGCACATCTTTGGACTTATATTTTTAAAATTATTTTTAAAATATTTTTAAAATGCTGAATGAACTATTAAGTCCCGAGAACAACTTTTTTTTTAATGCACTTTTATCAGCACTGCAGTGCTAATACTTAAACCCCATTTGAAAGTAATGTTTTTGTTTTCTTTTTTATCCCCTTGCCAGATACTGTAACCAAGTTCTTAGTAAAGATATTGATGAATGTGTGACACTGTTGTTGCAAGAGCTTGTTTGCTTTCAAGAACAAATTTACCAGAAAGATCCAATCAAAGCCAAAATGAAGAGAAGGCTTGTCATGGGTCTGCGTGAAGTGACCAAGCATATGAAATTAAAAAAGATTAAATGTGTAATCATCTCGCCAAACTGTGAGAAAATTCAGTCAAAAGGTACAGTAGGCAGTATTTTCCTACGATATTGGAGGCATGCAATGCTGAAATGTTTTGTCTAATTCATTGTTATTTTACACTCCCCTCAGGTGGACTAGATGAAGCTTTGTACAATGTGATTGCCATGGCTCGAGAGCAAGAAATTCCTTTTGTTTTTGCTCTGGGGCGTAAAGCTCTTGGTCGTTGTGTGAATAAGCTTGTTCCTGTAAGTGTTGTGGGGATTTTCAACTACAGTGGAGCTGAGGTACGTTTTTGGATTTTCAGCTATTCCACTTCCATTTTAAGGATAGCACAAAAATACAGTGGAATTTGGTTCCAATGATTGACTTAGTCAGCCCTTTGCTTGTTGGTTGCATCTTGCTGATTGCTACACATGGATCCATGTAGCAGTGTGCTTTTACTAGTTGGCCAGTCCAAGGGAACGCATTTTTATTTATTGGGAAACACTAGTAAGTTGCTGCAAAAAGCTAAATACATGACAAACACAAAAACAGTTGTAAAGTATTCTTGAACAGTATCTAGCAAGTTATCTGTACGTGACATTTGTCGCTACCATCATATCAGGTTTAGATTGATCAGTTATTGAAGAAAAAAAATTTCTAAAAATTATGTCAAACTGAATAGTATGAACTGAGAAGTTTTGATATCATCTCAATGCTCTCAAAATGTAATTATTTCTGTTAGTGAAGATTAGAAGGAGTTGAGCCAGGCTTTTAATATCCTGTGCATAGTATGGTCATAAATAAGCTGACTCCATACAAATTGCAAGTCAAGTGATTGACAGTGCTGGAAAAGTTAAGGCTCCACTGGAAGGGATCAAAGCAAAGTGGGAGGAAGAGTTGGGAGAGGTTATGGAGGAGAGGTTCTGGTGTGAGGTGCTCCAGAGAGTAAATGCCTCCACCTTGTGCGCGAGGTCGGGGCTGATACAGCTGAAGGTGGTATACAGAGCACACCTCACGAGGGCGAGGATGAGCCGATTCTTAGAATGAGTAGAAGATGTTTGTGAACGTTGCGAGGGGGGCCCCCTCTAATCGCGTTCATATGTTTTGGTCCTGTCCAAAGCTAGAGGATTACTGGAAGGAGGTTTTTAGGGTAATTTCCAAGGTGGTGCGCGTGAAACTGGACCCGGATCCCTGGGTGGCCATATTCGGGGTGTCGGACCAGCCAGGGTTGGAAATGGGTGCGGAGGCAGATATCGTAGCTTTCGACTTGTTGATCGCCCAAAGGCGATCCTTTTGGGATGGAGATCAGCCTCTCCACCCTTTGCCCTGGCGTGGCGGGGGGACCTGTTGGAATTCTTGACTCTTGAGAAAGTTAAGTTTGAACTAAGGGGAAGGATGGAGGGGTTCTACAATTCATGGGCATTATTCATTATGCACTTTCAAGAACTGGATAACATTGAACATTAGTTGGGGGGAATGGGTGGGAAGGTTGGCGGGAGAGGGCTGTGTGTGTTAATGGTGACTATGGGTGATTCCTGATTCCTTTTTGTCATTTGTTTGTGTGAACATGCGGGCTAATGTTTGGGGTTTGGTGGGAGGATGGGATCGTTATTATTGATATGGGGATTGACATTTGTTGCTGATTATTGTTTATTGTTAGTTGGTGTAAATTTGGGAGAAATGTGAAAAAGGAGGAGAATAAAAATATATTTTTTTAAAAACAGTGCTGGAAAAGTTAACAATATAGCATACCATCGTCAGCTGTCCCTTGATTTGAGGATGACGTATACTGGGCATCGCAGATTTCTTCCTCAGGCCTTCATGTGACTGAACAGAGATCTTTGGGCACATAGGGCAGGATGTCCCACGAGGTTGTGAGCTCTGGAGAGCAGGATTTGTTTCTTTTTCTTACCTTTTCTGCCAGTATCCCAAGACATTGTGAGTCTTAAGCGTGATGCAGCTTGATGGACAAGTTGTTGCCAGTTTGAACTGTTGGTAGCCAACTCTTCCCATTCATTATTGTCAATGCTGCCAGGCTTCAGGGAGAGCTTCAGAATGTCTTTGAAGCATTCTCTTTGTCCTCCCTGGTACGTTGGCCATTTGAGAGTTCAGGAAAACAACAACTAGGGGGGAGGTAGGAATAATTTTCTTTTGGCAACATTCACAACTTGCCAAGCTTCTTGTATGTAGATTTGAGGCGATTGAGAGTGGCCTACAAATGGGCAATGATATTGTAGTAATCTGCAAACTATAGATAATGTTCAGTTTAATTTTGACGTGGACGTGATTGAAATTAAAGAGCTTTCCATCTAGATGGTATTCAATACAACCACTAGAGGGCACTTGATCTTTTGAGGTGAATATCCACTGTCGCGTAGTTTCACAGAATCACAGAAAAATACAGTGCAGAAAAGGTCCTTTGGCCCATCGAGTCTGCACCGCAGCATGAAAGGCCAATCCTAATCCCATTTACCAACACTTAGCTCATAGCCTCGAATGTTTTTTAAAAAAATTATTACAGCATTTATATAAACAACTAATGTACAAATAAGAGCAAGAACAAACTGGTACAACATAGTAAATAATCAACACCCGCAAACCCCTACCCTTCCTCTGCTACCATCTGCCTTCCCTATTTTAACTCCATTACTTCTTCTCCCCGCTCCCTCTGCTGACACCTCATCCTCCTTTTAAAAAAAAGTCAATGAAAGACATCCACCTCCGGGCGAAGCCATCAACTGATCCTCTCAAGACGAACTTAATCTTTTCCAACCTCAGGAATTCCGCTAGGTCGCTCACCACACCCTCGATTTTGGTGGTTCCGAGTCCCTCCACCCAAACAAAATTTGTCTCCCGGCTACCAGGGAGGCAAAGGCCAAAACATCGGCCTCTCTCGCTCCCTGGACTCCTGGGTCTCCTGGCACCCCAAATAACGCTACCCCTGGGCTTGGGACCACCTTCACCCTCAACACCTCAGACATTCCGTCTGTGAATCTCTGCCAGAACCCCTTCAGTTTCATGAATGCTTTGGCAGTTGTCATACAATCTTGTTTTATCTCAGTGCAAATTTTGAAGGTGTCTGTTTCAGGTCTCCCACCAAAGACAATTGTTTTTTTAAAAATAAATTTAGATTACCCAATTATTTTTTCCAATTAAGGGGCAATTTAGCATGGCCAGTCCACCTACTGTGCACATTTTTGGGTTGTGGGGGCGAAACCCACGCAGACACGGGGAGAATGTGCAAACTCCACACGGACAGTGACCCAGAGCCGGGATCGAACCTGGGACCTCAGCGCCGTGAGGCGGTTGTGCTAACCACTAGGCCACCATGCTGCCCTACCAAAGACAATTGTAATCATGTCATCATGAAGTAGAATTGTGATGAAGTTTCTTGGACTTCCAAATTTTTGCAGTTCAATCCATAGAGCCTCCACAATTTGTGAAGTCAAATGCTTTGGATCATGATTCTGATGGAGTTCCTGGGGGTGTTCTCAAACATACTTTTGAATTTTTCTGGTAAAAGAGGCCATTCCAAAGGTTCCGCTGGAAGGTCTAAAGATTTCCTCGGGCACAGGCAGTGGGTGATTCAGGCGAATGAATGCCAAGACTTTTTCCTGCTATGCAGGAACTACCTCAATAGCTACCACAGAATTTATCTATCTCTCTTCTTGAAGATGGTTGAAATTGTCGCATCCCATAATTCTAGGGTTGGGAAAAGTTCTCTTTCCTCCCAAATCCATAAGATGGATGCCTGGAGTCTTAATGTGAGAAAATGTCTGCCAGCTTTGAAGATCTCAGCTGAATACCATTGAGACCAAAGGCTTTGTTGTTTTTCATTCACTTGATTGCCTGTCACAGCTCTTTCATTGATTGAGGTTCACTCATGGGTTCCACCACAAGGCACTAGGGAATAACCTGGAAAGTATCACTTGTCACTATGGATTCCCGGTGGAGGAGTTGTTCTAAATGTTCTTTCCAATGGTGGCTGATGACATTGTCATCGTTCAGAAGAGAAATGCCATGCTGTGACCAAAGGGAATTTAGTCCATTTAATGTTGATCTTAAGTCTTCAAGAAAGCTTTGCATGTCAATACGACCAAGAAAGTACAACAGCACCAATACTTACTCAGGAAAATAAGGAAATTCGGCATGTCCACATTGACTCTTACCAATTTTTACAGATGCATAGAAGACATTATATCTGGCTGCACCACAGTCTGGAATGTCAACTGCTCGGCCCAAGACCGTAAGAAACTACAGAGTTGTGAACACAGCCCAGTCCATCACAAACTCCCCTCCCATCCATTGTCTCTGTCTACACGTCCCGTTGCCTTGGGAAAGTGGGCAGCATAATCAAAGACCCCTCACCTGAATTAGTTCCTCTTCCAACCTCTTCCATTGGGCAGGAGATACAAAAGTCTGAGAACACACACTAACAAATTCAAAATCAGCTTCTTCCAGACTCCTGAATGACCCTCTTATGGACTGAACTGATCTTTCCACGCATCTTCTCCACTGAGTAGTGCCGCACTCCATATGCTTCATCCAGTGTCTATGACTATGGATTTACATTGTGCATTTATTGTATATTCTATGTTTTTCATGTATGGAACATTCAGTCCAGACTAGGCGCAAAACAATACTTTTCACTACCTCGGTACACATGACAGCAAATCCAATTCCCAAATGGTCAGCATTGGATCTCTCAGGCTCTCTTCCCACCTCGTGTCCTTTATCTTCCTGATTTGCTGGAATACTGCCTTCTGAGTTGAGACTTTGGGTTATTCTGCCAGACAATGAAAGCTGCTAGTTCTTGTTCCAGGAGGTAACATATTTCAGCAACCTTTTCATCAAACCAGCCCTGGTGTCGACGATACTCTAACCAAAGTCTGATCACAGGAGTTGGCAGATGGACCCTGGTAGAAGCCTGCACATTACTTTGTTTAACATGGGGACTTCGGACCATTGTTATCGTCCACAAATTGGTGATCAGATTTTGATGCCATGTGAACCGTGATGACTGGGGTCACGTTGTTGCAGCAGCCGTCTTCTGGCTTCACAGCTGGTTATATACACTTCCTTCACCTGCTCTTCCAGTGACGAGTTTTTGCATCACACATTGGGCGCAATTCTCTGGTAAGATTTCTAAGTATAGTGGCGAGCGGGAATTGCCGCAAACTTCCTGGCGCTTGGTGAGTCCAGCAGCGCTATTCAACATTAATTGGTCAAGTTAACGAGGCCCCATGGACTTCACGCCGCAAATGATGGCTCGGCAGCTGAGACTGCACTCGCCAGCCTACCCGCTAACCAGGTCGAGCAGCATTTAAACAACTCTTGCATAGCCAACCGTAGTCAGCTCTCAACCATGGCACTGAGACAACCAGCCCCAAGGTTTGAAGACGTGGACCTGGGAGGCTCCAAGATGTGGTGAAAGCCTTTCCCCCAAGGGTCCCAGAGGGTGAGCCACAGGGCAGCCAGTGCTGTCTGGGATGGTGGTATGGCTGTCAGCTCGGGCAAAGTGACCAGGAGGACAGGCCTTCAGTGCCGCAAGAAGGTCAATAACCTACACCGAGCAGAACGGGTGAGTATACCACCCCCCAAACCATCAACACCAATGTGAACCACGCATGTGGTTAAGGATGCTCTCTGTGTCTCCGTGGGAGAAGCTCTCTCACAATCGTTGGGAGAGGGCCCAGACCGGCGGAGGGCTGCTGGACATAAGCATCCTCACAACCTTCGAGGAACGGGCCCTGAAGGTTACGGGGATGGCCGAGAATAGAGCGGTCACCAATGAAGAGGTCAGCTCACGCCGCAGAGGTGAGCATCGACCGGGTCCCACCCGGATGACCTGTTAAACACGAGTTGTTATTGCCATATAGATTGATCCATCCCTCCCACTGACCACATGTTCATTCCTCTGCAGGTCCTCCAGACGATGGCCACCGGCCCATCAGGGATGGCCCCACCCCTGCGTCCCATGAGACCACCTTGGAGGAGAGCTCTGAGGATGCAGTCACATCTGTCATCCCTACCCTCCACCAGTGCAGATACACCCACTTCGGTGGGAAATGTTAGTGGATAGGCTTCTGAGGCACAGTCTGGCGAGCACCCACAGTTGCCGATGCACATCAGGTGGAGGCAGTAACGCCCATGCGAGACAGCAGACGGTGGGCTCCTGGATCCCAGGACCCAGCTGGGTTCCAGCCAGATGCTAAGCCTCTCTAACAGGGCAGTCAGTCTGGGATGGTGGCATGGCTGTCAGCTCGGGCAAAGTGACCAGGAGGACAGGCCTTCAGTGCCGCAAGAAGCCTTACCCAGAGCTGATGCAGATGTTATGGTGCGGCCATGATATACAGGGACATGACAGCGACACTGCAGCTGGTCCATAGCCGATTGGAGGAGTCCCAGAGACTATGGGTGCAGGAGATGTCGCCAGGCAATGCGTAGCACCGAGGCCAACACTGCTAGGGTGGTGACCGCAGTGGAGAGCCTGGTGCACAATGTCAGCAGCATTAGTGGAGGTGTCCAATGCTTGGCACGGGCAGTGACGGCCATGGCTGAGAGCCTCGGTAGACTGTCCAATTCGATAGGTTGTGACCCCGTACCAGGCTGACCTTGGTGAGGTACTGCGGGACATTTCCCGCTCTCAGATTGGAATGGCCAAGGCAATGCGAAGCTGATCCCAGTCGCAGGTGGGCATTGCTGAGGCACTGCAGAGCATGGCCCAAGCACAGAGGAGCATCGGCAAGTGGGTCGACACCATGGTGCAGACCATGGGGAGCTGCCAGGGCTGGCAGGGCCAGATGATGGAGGGGCATCCGAGACTCATTCAGCGGCTCTTCCATCCCGAGGTAAACCCCAGGGCCCTATGGGCACCAACGGGGAGGAGGGGGCGCTGGGTGGCAACCTGGAACCATGGATGGCACGGTGGCCACCAGCTCCCCCAGGTTCCAGCCCTCTGGTGAGGCCACGCCTTGCAGAGAGCACTAGGAACAGGGTGGCATGTGCCGCCAGCAAGTGTGCAGGGGTCCTCCGGCAAGGGTAGATTGGGGGGTAAGGGGTGGAGTGTGCATTGAAAGGGAGGGGACATTGTGGGGAGTTTGGGGAGGCAAAGGAGGGTGGGGATAGTGGGGCAGCACCGCCAGGATAGCAGGGCAATGGTGTACACTTGTCCGAAAAGTACTAAAATACCCACACCACAACCAGTATGTGCCTTTGGCTCTTTGTTCTGCGATGCAGGCTGATCACCAATCCCATGCCCCCCACCTGAGACAACCGGCCGTGGACATGTGCCCAGGGCTGGAACCCATCACCTGGGTGTTCGGAGGTTGGCTGTTGTGTCTGTGGTGCTGCCTCCCGCCATGTTCAAACAGTGACCATGCAGCAAGGTATGATTGAGATGCTAGTCAATGAGCTCACATGCTACATGGCACGCCCACCCATGGGGATTCACTTGGGATGTGTGAACTGCGCACTTAACTATAATTGCCAATTCCCAATTAGCAATAGCCTTCTGCTGCACATCCAGACACCTCAGCGGTCAGTGGGAGTTATAAGAACCAATTTAGCTGATGGAGTCCATGTAGCCACACAGCAGCGACAGACCTTGGACGAGTACCTGGGAAGGGGGGTAGATACCCCCAGAGTACCCGAGTGGCGGGGGAGGATTTTGGAAGAAAGAAGCGTTCTTGAAGGACAGGAGCCCCGATGTGGAGAGGCAATTCAGAAATGGAAGGAGTGGACATAGGGGCTTGTAAAGGTGGAACATAAAAACATAGAACATTACAGCGCAGTTTCGGCCCTCGATGTTGCGCCGTCCTGTGAAACCCCTCTAACGTCCCTCTACACTATTCCCTTATCGTACATATGCCTATCCAATGACCATTTGAATGCGTTTAGTGTTGGCGAGTCCACTACTGTTGCAGGCAGGGCATTCCACGCCCATACTACTCTCTGAGTAAAGAATGTACCTCTGAAAACTGTCCTCTATCTATCTCCCCTTAATTTAAAGCTATGTCCCCTCATGCTAGACATCACCATCCGAGGAAAAAGGCTCTCAATATCCACCCTATCCAATCCTCTGATCATCTTGTCTGCCTCAATTAAGTCACCTGTTGACCACCTTCTCTCTAACGAAAACAGCCTCAAGTCCTTCAGCCTTTCCTCATAAGATCTTCCCTCCATACCAGGCAACATCCTTGTAAATCTCCTCTGTACCCTTTCCAATGCTTCCACATCCTTCCTATAATGCGGCGACCAGAACTGCACGCAATACTCCAAATGCGACCGCACCAGAGTTTTGTACAACTGCAACATGACCTCATGGCTCCGAAACTCAATTCCTCTACCAATAAAAGCTAACACACTGTACGCCTTCTTAACAACCCTCTCAACCTGGGTGGCAACTTTCAGGGATCTATGGACATGGACACCGAAATCTCTCTGCTCGTCCACACTACCAAGAATCTTACCATTAGCCCAGTACTCTGTCTTCCTGTTATTCCTTCCAAAATGAATCACCTCACACTTTACTGCATTAAACTCCATTTGCCACCTGTCAGCCCAGCTCTGCAGCTTATCTATGTCCCGCCTCTATAACTTGTAACATCCTTCTGCACTGTCCACAACTCCACCGACTTTAGTGTCATCTGCAAATTTACTCACCCATCCTTCTACGCCCTCCTCCAGGTCATTTATAAAAATGACAAACAGCAGCGGCCCCAAAACAGATCCTTGTGGTACACAACTAGTAACTGGACACCAGCCAGAACATTTCCCATCAACCACCATCCTCTGTCTTCTATCAGCTAGCCAATTTCTGATCCAAACTGCTAAGTCACCCTGAATCCCATGCCTCTATTTTCTCCAATAGCCTACCGTGGGGAACCTTATCAAACGCTTTCCTGAAATCCATATACACCACATCAATTGCTTCACCCTCATTCACCTGTTTGGTCACCTTCTCGAAGAACTCAATGAGGTTTGTGAGGCACGACCTACCCTTCACAAAACCATGTTGACTATCTCTAATCAAATTATTCCTTTCCAGATGATTACACATCCTATCTCTTATAAACCTTTCCAAGACTTTTCCCACACAGAAGTAAGGCTCACTGGTCTATAGTTACCGGGGTTATCTCTACTCCCCTTCTTGAACAAGGAGACAACATTTGCTACCCTCCAGTCTTCTGTCACTATTCCTGTAGACAAAGATGACTTAAAGATCAAAGGCAAAGGCTCAGCAATCTCCTCCCTAGCTTCCCAGAGAATCTTAGGATAAATCCCATCCGGCCCTGGAGGAGGCTGTACGTCCGGGTTAACTGAGAGAATAATAAAGGGCGCATGGGGTTTATTGGTGACACACTGAACTCAAGAAATAATACAGATCCTGAAGCTGAACACAGTAGCAGGAGAAGTCACTCAGAGAATTTTACAGGTCACTGGTTGCAAACTGCCCCAACTACACTGTGGCCCAGAGAGGTAAGGCAGTCCATGGCAGCGGCTTCTATCGGTGATTATATACTGCAGTGCAGTGAAAATTTACCTAGAGAGAAAGCAGAAAAAATGGTCAGGCAATCTTTGGGTTTGTTTTGGTGACCTTTTGGCAACCCATTCCACACCATCCCGCGACCCATCTGCGTTCCGACCCCCAGTTTGAAAATCACTGTCTAAATGTTCTACTGATTAGATTACAGGTGTCCATGTGCCCAATTTGAGCTTCTTAGGTTTATTCCTACACTTGTTTTCTATTATTTGACCAATTTGTTGTTTGGTTTATTACTTGATTTATCTCGAGCCTGAGCTCTAGCTTCACAAACGTTGAGAGACGCGCCGATTTTCCGGGTCGCGCCGATTTTCCGGGCGCCGATTTCCCGGGTCGCGCCGATTTCCGAGTCGATCTTTGCTGTGGAACACTTGACTAGGAAACAGTTTTGGATGAATCACAATTTCCTGCTCTTATACATTGGACAGACCCATTGTCATAACACCACTCATCTCCACTCCTGCTTTAGCCTATGTTTTACTGAAACTCCTGTCCATGCCTTTGTAGCTCCTGGATTCCACTTTTGACTGTTCTCCTAGCCATCCTTCCCACCTTTATGCTATTTAAATTTCACCTCATCCATAACTCTGTCCTATCCCTTAACAAGCTCACCATCGCAACATTGTATCACGGCCCTTCCAACACTCTAATTATTCTCATCATTGTACTTCATAGAATCATAGAATTTACAGTGCAGAAGGAGGCCATTCAGCCTACCCAAGCCCACACCTCCACCCTATCCCCGTAACCCAGCAACTCCACTCAACCGTTTTCGATACTAAGGGCAATTTATCATGGCTAATCCACCTAATCTGCACATCTTTGGATTGTGGGAGGAAACCTTTGGATTGTGGGAGGAAACCGGAGCACCCGGAGGAAAAGCACACAGAGGCGAGAAGAACGTGTAGATTCCACACAGATAGTGACCCAAGCCTGGAATCAAACCTGGGACCCTGTGAAGCAACCGTGCTAACCACTGTACTACTGTGCTGCCCATGTACTTAATTCCCTTCATGCCTTTGCTCTTCCTTTCTCTACAACCTCCTCTATCCCTAAAACCCACATCTCCAAAGTTCACAATTCCTCCCTTTCTAGCCCTTTATTCAACTGTTGGATCGCTTGCATTTATGTTCAACTACCCTGGCCCCATGTTCCATAACTCACTCACTAAGCTCAGCCACCCTCTCTCAACCCATGGAAATTAGCTTTACATATCATGGAAAGGTCGGATTATTGGCTGTTAAAGTATCTTCAGTCAACAATGGACGGCATGGTAGCACAGAGGTTAGCACTGTTGCTTCACAGCGCCAGAGTCCCAGGTTTGATTCCCGACTTGGGTCACTGTCTGTGCGGAGTCTGCACGTTCTCTCCGTGTCTGCGTGGGTTTCCTCCGGGTGCTCCGGTTTCCTCCCACAAGTCCCGAAAGACGTGTTTGTTAGGTGAATTGGGCATACTGATATTTTTTTAATTGAAATATTTTTATTGGCTTTTTCAAATCTATAAACCGTTTTTGGCCATGTTTATTCACTGTACAATACAGAAAGGTTTGTTTTTTTCCTTCCCCTAATTTCCGCATTCTGCCACCCTCTGGCTCGGTATGTGGTCCCTCTTACCCTTCCCTGCCCCCCCTCCCCGGTCTGTTTTTGGGGGGCATTCTGAATTCTCCCTCAGTGTACCCGAACAGGCCCCGGAATGTAGTGTCTAGGGGATTTTCTCAGCAACTTCATTGAAGTGTTAATGTAAGCCCACATGTGACAATAATGTAATTGGTGATTTTATCTTCTATCACCCTGGTGTAATGCAGTGTCTGAAGGCTTCTTTTTGATCGACAACATGATCTCAAATAAATGGTTGTTTAATTTCCATATTTAGAGCTTGTTTAATAAGTTGGTGGCATTAACTGAGGAGGCCCGTAAGGCATACCGTGATATGGTGACCGCTTTGGAACAAGAACAAGCTGAGGAGGCCTTGAAGCACACCAGAAAGGTGCCGCACATGGGCCATTCTCGCAACCCTTCTGCAGCAAGTGCAATTTCATTCTGCAGTGTAATATCTGAGCCCATTTCTGAAGTGAATGAGAAGGAATATGGTAAGCAATCAATTTTTGGATCAATTATGCACCCATGGTCAAATTGAACATGGATGTGCAGCACGGTGGCGATGGGGCAGGACAGGAGATTGGGGGAGTTGCCGTAAAGTGGTGGGAGGGAATTTTTGTTACTTGGGTATTCGGATGGCACGGGGATGGGAGCAGCTACACAAATTAAATTTGGCCCAGTTGGTTGAACAAATGACTTTCTGAGGTGGGACATGCTCCCATTGTCACTGGCGGGGAGGTTACAGACCGTAAAGATGACTCTTCTCCTGAGATTTTTGTTTATTTTCCAGTGCCTCCCT
This sequence comes from Scyliorhinus canicula, assembly GCF_902713615.1. NCBI lineage: Eukaryota > Metazoa > Chordata > Chondrichthyes > Carcharhiniformes > Scyliorhinidae > Scyliorhinus > Scyliorhinus canicula. Next base: position 27,601,615 of record NC_052157.1, read on the forward strand.
ATTTTTATACCAAACAACTTTTTTAAGTGGGTAAATGCGGTGATCTCTGGGTTTGTATGGGCGGGTAGAACCCCGCGAGTAAGGAAAGTGCTGCTGGAGCGGGGCCAAGGTGAGGGAGAGGAGGAGGGTTGGCACTGCCGAACTTTAGGAACTATTACTGGGTGGCAAATATAACCATGATCAGGAAGTGGGTAGTTGGGGGTCGGGGGGGGGGGGGGGGGGTCGGTGTGAGAGCAGGTAGCGTTGGGTCCTCATGGGTTAGCAACATGGCTGGGTTTCGCAGGCTTGAGAAAATTACGTTCTCCCTGAGAGGATTGGTGTTAGGGTTTGTTCAGAGGTGGCAGCCGTTTATTGACTTCAATGTTAAATGTTAATCCCAAATCTTTTTTAAAAAGGCATCGATTAACTATGCTGAAGTCTTCATTAGCAAAATTTTGATTGGTCTTTATTTTTTTAAATATACAAGTCATAAATCAATCAGCCATGATCTTATTTAACAGTGGAGCAGTCTCGAGGGGCCGAATGGCCTAATTCTATTTTGTGTGATTATCGTTCTAATACATATTTGAATTTTACTTTATGTTAATAAAGACAAATTTGTTATGCCGGAGTTGTCTTGTAACCGATCTATATTGCAGTGACTCAAAAGTAAAGGACTCAGATTTTGGAAATCTGAAATTAAAACTGGCCCGTGAAGAACCATTAACTCTCTTATCTCACCACTGATTCTGCTCGACTTGAGTATTTCCAGCCTGTATTGCAGCTTCCGTTCACAAATGTGACATGTGAAAGAGTGATTGGAATGTGTGGTTGAGTTTGAATAGTGGTAAAAATTTGTGCAGATTAGTTTACAAGACCATTCATGTTTTTTTTTATTGCACTTTTATATTGAGCCACAGGAAAAACATTAAATCGTGGATATCTTCTGGGATTATATCTAGCAGGTTTATCCCTGTCTTTATGATTAGTGCCTTGGAGTCTTTATCAGCCATTTCAAATAAAATAGCCATTTGGATTCACCTTGGCTTTCTAGTATTGTATGATGTATAATAGTTGTAGGAAACTTTGTGTGCTGTGAAAATAGCTAATTTATTGTCTTGTTGTTCATTTCATTTCCATAATGTATCATGTTAAAGTGCACAGTCTTTGAGAATTGAACGAAAAGTAATTTTAGAATGTCACCATCCTCAAGAATTTATAGGATTTCTTGTACTGTTGCCTTTTTCATGTACCGCCAAAAATGTAATTTCATTATTTTAAAATGCGTTTTCTTTTTTACATTTAGAAACAAATTGGCGAAATATGGTAGAGGCCACTGATGCACCTGAATGTTCTGAAAGTGAGAAACCCACACCAAGTGCGACCACTGTTATGGATAAGTCTTCAAGTTTGCCAGCAGTCATAGGGAGTGCCAACAAACCAATCCTAATCACTAGCCCATCTGTGGGTCAGACAGCCCTTGCTACAAAAGCCTCCGGTTCCGACAAGGAAGAAGGGAAAACCGACGATATATTGGAATGGGCCTCTCAGCAGAGCACCGAGACAGGATCTCTTGATGGTAGCTGCAGGGATGTTCTTAATTCCTCCATGATAAGCACCACCAGCACTCTTGTACCAGACATGCTTGAGGAGGAGGAAGATGATGACGACGATGATGACGAAGAGGAGGAAGATGAAGATTATACCCCTGACCCTGTTGCCATTGTGGTAACATGTAGCAGCAGAATTGATGATTGGGTATCAGAAGCACAAAAAACACTGGAAACATTGCAGCTTGGCAAAAATATTGATAGTATAGAGGAAGATCATAATGGGCAAAGTGACATAGAAGAACTGGATACAGTGGAACAGATAGATGCAACAACAGAGAATGAAGGTTCTCAGCCTGCAGAATCAGAGAGCCAGGCCTACTAATTCTGGAACCCGGACCGCTCTATTTTTCTTCTTTTTTTTAAACTTTAGAGTACCCAATTCTTTTTCTTATCAATTAAGGGGCAATCTAGCGTGGTCAATCCACCTACACTGCACATCTTTTTGGGTTGTGGGGGTGAGACCTACGCAGACACGGGAGAATGTGCAAACTCCACATGAACAGTGACCCGGCGCTTTGGTGCCGTGAGGCAACAATGGTAACCACTGCGCCGCCGTGATATCCTACCAGCAGCTCGTTTATAGAACTAAGTTTATTTTAGGTAGACTCGTGGGATTGCGAAAATAGTTTTGTCAATTTTTGCATTGAAACAAAAGCAGCTGTTAAACCATTGCACTCCCATTCAAGGTTAACTATCTGGTATATATTTCCCCCACCACCCCCCACGCTTGAAGTGTAAAATCAGTATGTACAAACATAAAATAATTGGAAGTTTCTTTAATACATTAAAGAATTAATTCATTTGGTTTGTTTGTCCCTCTTGCAAAGTCTGAATTTATTTTGGCCTTCAGTCATATTAACATACCATTTTCTTAACATTTGATTTGATCAAAGCAATATTCAAATTTTGCTTGAAAGAATGTGATTCAAAAAAACCTCAGTCGCTGTTTCAATCAAATTTCAGAGCATATAATAAACACCTAACCATACAAAACCTTTTTGTCAGCAATCATTCGAGTCTACCCAGAGGGTTACTGTAAACAAAACAATACATCAACAACCTCAGGAACACTTAAAACATGTATAGGAACAATTAAATTAAGAACTTGCTCTTTGTAACCGTGTCACTTCAATCTTTCACTGATTTATTATCTGAATTAGCAATTGTATAGATACGTCACAAATTCACATGTTAGTTAGCAAGTTTTGTACCATAGCAAAATCTGTCCTCCATTGACCCATTGTATTTTGAATCGTAAAATAAATGTTTTTTTTAGATGGTGTATGAAAGTCCTTTTGGAATCTTTGGGAAAATGTAAAAATTGTTGGTGGAGAAAAGCCAGTAGTTCTATTTACAAGAAATTCAGTCTCACGTGGCAATAGTTTTATAGCAGAGTTTAATTTGACTGATTTTAAAACGTTCTGTCTGCAAGGAATTTAAATAGCAATGATGGTGTTCTTGAAGGACCTGCTCCTTGTACAAACTGCTTTTCATCTTCAAAGTCCAATGGTATCAGTTATGTGCAATAGCTTGAAACTGATAAAGATGCATGTAACCAGACTTGTATATAATAAAACTGTCGACCATTACTGGCTGTAAAAAGAGCATTACTGGTTCATGATGGACATTGGCCTGGAATTTTCTTGTGGCAGGGTTAGATTAGTGTCGACTTCGCTTTTATTTAGGAAGTTGATTAAATGGGATAAGTGGATGTTACGCAGTGCTCTAATCTCAAATTCGAAATTCCCATTTCTTCAACCCACTCACCCAAATGGGATTTAACCTGAAACAATGTGAAACATTTATATTTATTAAATATATAAGCATGCCCTTATGCGTGCATGGGGCAGTACGAGAAAATGCTATTAATTTTAAATGAGGTGACCAAGAAAAATTATTTTCAATATTTTCCTTACAGCACTTTGCTACATAGGTTTCCAGAAACATGAACAATAAAAATAGTGATTATATAGTTAATCGACTAGTGGTTCCTTTTTATCTGATCAGGCTTGCAATTTCTGAGGATGCAAGTTAGACGTGTTTTTCTACAAAACTTCAACTTTGGAACCCTTTATTTGTATAGTTGCACATGTTACCTGTGGTGCTGTCACTTAAACAATAACTGCAGTAACTTGAGTAATTGCTCAATGGATTATCTTTGTGAATCTAGTTACTGAGGTAATATATTTGTGTGTCTTAATTAATAGCATTTGAAAATGTACCCTACATTCTAAAGTTTAAGAAATGAGTAGCCCATATCCATTTAAGCTGACATTTCTTTAGCAGAATTCATATACATTTGACCGGGGAAATTATACCTGTGACTTTACTTGCATCATGATCATCGTTCAAATTTATTTTACATTTAATTGATGGCAGAACTTTTAAAATGCACCGGGGAAGCATATTTTTAATGTCATTAACAATTAATTACCCGATCTTCGGTTCTGCTTGAATATTTACTAGGTAAAAAATGTTTGCTCGGTGCAGTACTCTGTGTAAAGAAATTATGCTTTTATTACAGAGTTGCAGGGCTTAAATGAAGTGTGCATTAACCAACTGCAGGTTTTCTTTATTGACATTTCTTGACTAATGCAAGCTAATCCCTACAAGTGTTGTGTTTGACATTGAGTGATGCTAATGTGGACATCTGTGAGCAACATTTTCAGATGGTTTATGATGAAACCAGATTGGATTGAATGTTGCATCACATTCAAAATGGCACGGAGCTCCTGACTGGTGATTCTGTCATTCACTAATGCAAAGAAGAAAACATTTTCACAATGAAACTTTGTTGCTTTATAGAAATGATGGGAAAAATGCTGCTGATGTATGGTGATGATTTACAGATGGTGTTTGCTGATTCCACATTTTGATGTGTTTGGAAGGCCGTACTTCCTGGTAGCACCAGTAGGTGGTGTTGCACTTGATCTATAGCAACCCCTTGGTGCTGTTGAGACTTTTGGGGAAATATTTTTAACCTTTATCTTTTTGTTTGAAATAGTTAATTACATTTGTAAATTTATACCTAAAATAGAACAATTGGTGTACAAAACGGTGGCGTCTTTTGAACAAACTTGTATTTAACTCTTAATAAAGAACTAATATATTAAGAAAAGCAACTTTCAAAATAAATTGGCTACTGTTCTCAAATAATTTTGTTCCTTTTTAATGTTAATTGATGTCCTGAACTATCTTAAATCCTACATTATATTAACACTTCAAAAAGAAGGAAGTATATTCCATCAAGATGATGGTTTTAAACTAACTTAAAATACCATCCAAGTTAAATTTCAAACAGTGGTTATCTGCAATTTATACATTCATAGTGCGTGGATAATCCAGTGGATCCTCCTCGTATTCCAGTCACTAGGAACCAGGTTTTTTTCATGTGCATTGCTTGTGTTTTGAATAGCAAACGATTGTGAGACATAAATATTTTTGTTTGGATACACTCCCAGATTTACATCTCGGTGAGTACAGGATTTATTAGGCTTCTAATGCCCAAGGAATTGTAAGTGAGAGAGGTGACCTGAAAATGAATTGTACTGTATGGAAATGTTAACCAGATTTGCCTAATCCTGTAAATTAAGTCATGCGAATGTGTTTCCTTCAAAGAGGCAGAGAAAACTGAGATTGTTAACCTTCAGAAATGTGCCTCTTGCTTTATGCTAATTAAGAAATACAATTAATACCGTTGTATTTTATTGTCTCAAGTTATTTTTAGAATATGAATCAAAACTGATGAGGTGCAAAGTAAAGATTGGAAAATTAGTTAGATGGAGGGTGATCTGTTCTGTGCATGAAATGACAGCATACTGCATTGCATTGTAATGTACATAATTCAGTAATTAAAAAGGCATACTTCGCACTATGTAAATATATCAGTAAATTTTCCCTTCTGTAACTAATAAATTATCCACATTATTGAAGACTTGCTTGCATTGTGTAATTCATTCATAGTTTAATTTGTGTTTTCAGATTTAAATTAGGGGTTTGAATGTCTTGAGATTAATTGAGCTGCTTTGCTTTCATAACTTTGCTGTACGAATTATTTTCTATAGCTTCAGGAGGTAAACAAATTTGGAGTAATGCTGGTGTATTGTACAGTAATACTGAAGAATCAGGGTAAATAATACTGTTCCATAGTATTGACTAGTATGTTTTTATACGTTGGCATCCCTTTGTTTAAGTCGCACCAATGTTATATCTTGCCTTTCAGAAATCAAAAATAAAGTACTATCAGCCACTCTATTGTTATAATCTCCGGTAAAAATGAGAGTGTGGGCATTTTATCAGAACCCTTTGTTACGCACATGTACATTTTGATCCAGAATCACTATATTAACTAAGTGTAGTTAGAACACATGAAGTGACATTATGAGCAAGCAGGTTTTAAAATAAAAATTGAACATTTGAAGCCCTGTTTTTCTCATGCAACTAATTTTAAATGTTCATTTTGTTTGTCGCTGTAGGAGCGTTTTCCAAGGCCTTATTGAGCCAGCCTTAATGTGGGGTTCGTCCCTCATTGTTAGGCCTTGGCTTAATAAACACAGCAGACGCACAACAATCTTGGATAAGAGGCCTCTTTATTATCCAAACTTGGTTTCGTGTACACGAGAGATGGACCTGGATAATGCCATGATTGATCTGCTGAACACTGATTTAAAAAAAACATCAATTATACAATTTACAAAAATCAATAGCCCACCCCATTTGGACACGATCCAATCCCTGAAGCTGTCATGTTCAAGCTTATCCAATAAAATTGCGATCAATCCATGATTGAGCGTCATCCTGCCACCTGTGGTTTATCAAAGGTTTTATGTCCATTTTAAGTTGTTTTCCCCATCCTATCATCCTGCCCACCCATTGTTCACTAGGGACACGGTGGTAGAACTGGCATCCTCTTTACTCCATGGATTGTTTCAGAGGGACAGGATATCATAACCATCTTCCTCTTCACTTCATGGATAGTTTCAGAGGATATCGGGGGCCACTGATAAAACTTGTTCACGTCCACTATGTAATCTACTCACCACACATCTCCTGTGTCTCAAAAACATGGGAAGTTAGCTAGCCAAAATCCCATCATGCATTGTGGCTACTGCTTGTAGCTAGAGTTTACATGATTATAACTGCCATGTCCTAAAATACAGGTTTAATGGTTAATAATGATTACCCAGCACACATTCTATAATTAATCTCAATCCCTAACAAAACTAATTTATGTAAAACTACTCTAGTGGCATCCTAGCTATTCAGTTTTAAGAGGTCTCATCATTGCTCATCCCCTTCAGTCGCCTTACTCTGAGCTTCAACCAAGGAAATGAAGATCTTTGCAGTAACTAATTTTGCTGTTATAATTCTATAATTATAATGGTTGTAAGTTGCAACTGTGCCCTAGCTTCAAAAATCAGCAGTCTATTGTAGTTGCTGCTTCAACTTTGTACTTATTGTAGTTTGACATCTTGCCCTTAGTTTTTTTTGTTTCAAATTCTCAACTACGCAAGCAGTGAAACGTCACATTTTTAGTGGGTTTTCTCATACCATCTGTAACAAATTCTGTTAACCTTTCTGATACCTCTCAATAATCTCACAAGAAACCTTCATATCTTCCACGGTGACGAGGGGTCTGGATTTGGCAGAGAGGGGAGAACTGCTCCATTGGCAGAAGGGACTAAAACCAGACACTGAAAGAAAACAGCGGTGACATGTGGAGAAACATTTTTACGAAGCACTTGGTTAAGGTCTGAAATACTCTACCCGAGGGTGTGACAAAGGCAGGTTCAATCAAGGCCTTCAAAAGGGAGTTGGATAATTACCTGGAGTGGGAAATAAAAATGCGGGCTATGGGGAAAAGGCAGGGAGTGGGACAAGGTGAGCAGCCCTGAGAGCTGGCACACACTATCAGCGTGAATTTCCTACCCCCACACGCAGCATGTTTTACAGCGGCGGAGGCGGCCCACCATTGGCCAATGGCAGGATCATCCGATCAATGGGGCTTCCCGTTGTTCTCATCCTCTGCCACCAGGGAACCCGCCGGCTGGAACAGACCGAAAATCCCACCCTATGCGATTGATGGTACCTCCTGCACTGTAAGCATTCCATCATTCTGTAATGCAACTTACAATGACAAGATTATATATAAATTAGCTGGCATATCCATAAAGTGTGATATGAACTTTTAAGCGTTCAGGCGGCCTGGCACAGTGGGTTAGCACTGCTGACTCACAGTGCCAACGACCCAGGTTCAATTCTGGTCTTGGGTGACTGGAGTTTGCACTTTCTCCCCGTGTCTGCGTGGATTTCCTCCAGGTGCTCTGAGTTTCCTCCCACAGTCCAAAGATATGCAGGTTGATTGGCCATGCTGAATTGCCCCTTAGTGTCCAAAAGGTTAGGTTGGGTTACGGGGATAGGTGGGGGGCGTAGATCTAGATAGTGTGCTCTTTTCGAGGGTCGGTGCAGACTCGACGGGATGAATGACCTCCTGCACTGCAGGGATTCTTTGATGTATTGACACTTGTATATTGGTTTCACCAGTTATGCCTGCAGAGCTTGAGCAACATCGAATTGTGAGTTATATGACTCTTTGATACTCAGAAGGATTCCCCATATCTGTTTGTTACGTGAAAGATATCTATTGTCCATGGATGGATGGATGCACTAGAAAATCTTAGAGATTTATCGCCCAGAAGAGACTTGTTCTGTGATATCTGTTTCCTTCACAACTATAAATTAGTATTCTGCCTTGTTTGATTTTCGCAAGTTGTTTCCTGCGCCTCAAACAAAGCCCTAGCAATGTTGAGAAGGTTAAGAAATTGCTTGTTGCCTGATTCCTAATGCTATCACGGAATAAATGTTTCAGTTATGAGCAGATGAGACTGGGTCGAATGAGGCTTCCCTTCTCGTTTGACTGCAACATACTTTGTTTTTGTTTGAAAAGGTTATACTTGCCAATTCAGTGAGCATTTATTTTTTTCCGCGCTGTGATCATAACATAACCAATAGGAGTGGTTTTCTTGAGAGGTTAACTTTTATTGTACTTGAACCGATATAAGTAAAGTAATAAAAAATGCACACGCCTTCCTCTATCACAAACTCTCATGCACGCACACGTATACAGAGTAGGGGGGGGGGGAGGTAAAGGAGCATATAGTCAGTAGTTTGGCTACTCTAGCTTCAGACTGAATTCAACGCTTCCAATTTAAAGGTATACATGATTGAGTTTGTTCTGGAATTGAGTTTGTTCTGGAATTTGAGTTCTTCCTTTAAAGTCTCTGCTGCACACGGAGAGTTAAAAATAGTATATGTGGCCCAAAAGCTTACAAGTTGGCTGGAGAGAGTGAGAAAGAAAGAGCAGGAGGAAGGATATTTTTTTGGTGTCTACAGTATTGAAAGCATGTGTTTAGAACACAAAGGATTTGGCTTCTTATGTGATCACCGTCTCCAACTGACCAGTAATTTGATTAGGTCAGGTCAAGGAATTCCTCCTCTTAGTGTAGAAAGTAGAGAGATTATTTTAAGCTTGGCCTTGTTGCTGTAGTGTTTTAACAGTCTTTTGCAACAATGCTTAAGGCACCTCTCAATATTAAACTAGAATTGTCGATTCCCATCTCTGGCACTGCTGTCAAGTCATGCGATGAGTCAACAAGGAGAAACATTTTTCTTTACTGTTTTCTCACTCTTGACATTTATCTCGCCCCCTTTGCCTCTTGCCCTGAGATTTGGTGTATTTGGACGTGATTTAATTTAATTTCAACTGTGAATAAAGTGCCAACGTCAAAGAGTTGGGATCTTTTATATATGTTTAAAATACCCACAAAAATCATTTGAGAAGAAATTATTACTGTACGCAATTTATTTTTTGATACTGATTGATCTAGCTTCCTGCAGCTGCTTCACACAAAATAAATGTAACCACATCTAACTGGCCATATTGATCTGCACAACAGGTTTATTATCCATGTTTAGTCCTCACCTGAAGAAAACAAATGCTTTTATATCTCAAAACAGTGGAGAGGCATTTTGTAAAAACAGCAAGGCACAAACGAAGCTAACACAGCATTGATTAGCAGTATTGTAGAATTTTGGGAATCCGAAATAAGCACCCTCATGCTGTGAAGACAAATACATTGGTAGCTGTTCTACACATTAAAATTGCTAAAGCAGTTCCTTTGATATTGCACTTGGTTCGCTGAAGGATTCGTAATCACATATATTCAACAAATTTAAACATTTATGATTCCAATTATCCTAAACTATGACTTTATTAAGAATTGATGGGCACAACAAATGGTTTCATTTCTTTATACAACATAGTCCGCACTTCCTTCTCTTCCGAATTTTTGGGCGTGTGGGTGATGGGGTCAACAAACAAGTTTCATCTGTGGGATAGAAAGTACAGAATAAGGAATAAAAATGGATTTTGCAACGAGTTTAAAAACAATTCAGCATCAGGGGCAAGAGCTTTTAGTGAACCATGTAAAAAAAAAAAAGCTTTCAGATTTTCCAGCCAGGGTGTCTGGCGGAGTGGCTTCTTGCACATCTGTTTCAAAAACATTTTGCCAGCCTCCAAGATACGACTTCCTATAATTAATAATCTTTATTGTCACAAGTAGGCTTATATTAACACTGCAATGAAGTTACTGTGAAAAGTTGCTTGTCGCCACATTCCACCGCCTGTTCGGGTACACCAGGGAGAATTCAGAATGTCCAAATTACGTAACATCACGTCTTTCGGGACTTGTGGGAGGAAACCCACGCAGACACAGGGAGAATGTTCAGACTCCACACACACACTGACTCAAGCCGGGAATCGAACCTGGGATCCTGGTGCTGTGAAGCAACAGTGCTACCCATGCCCACTCATCTCCATTTGAATACTGTATACAAGGATTCTGGAATTCTCTTTTTTATTCTGTATCGGCCAACAACCCTCCTATGGGAAAAACAGTTTGACACTTCAATGCATTGTGCCATTAAATGGTAAGATCTTAGAAACAGATTGTGGATCACTTGTTGTATTGTGTCATGCAGCATTGCAAAGCCCTGGAATCATGTCACCTGGCTGATGCCGGCTGTAAAGTGTACAGAATTGGAACTAATGGTGCGGCTGTCATCAACCTAATGTTTATTTTTTTCATGCCGTTTTATTTCCCCTGTGGTGATTCAAGTATTGCTGTTTTGATTTTTTTTAAATCACTTCTTTTTTTGTTGGATCAAAATTACCTTGGTGCTGATATTTTTTTGCAAAACGTGACACCAGTAATATTTAGCAGTAATGCCTACATGCTTAAATTGAATAATAGGTATTGTGCTCGTCCCTTTTCCCTCCTCATCAACCACACCCTAGGAATAGTCACATGGACTGAGTAAGAATTGGAACCCTCAAACAGACTGAATCCCACTTAACAGTGGGCACAAGAAAATCAAGATAGCCATCAAAACGTTGCCCACACATTTAAAGGCGGGAGTTAGCTCAGGGCTCACAAGCGCAGTGCATAAATCACAAGAGAAATTGACGTTCTAAGGTCATTCCAAATGGATATATTTTCAGACATTTATGGAACAGGCATTTGTGGAATTATACAATTCAGCCAATACAATACTGTCATGAGAGGCTGTGCAGGGAGCTGGGTAAACATTTGCTTTGTTGACTCTGCCTCTTGGCCTTCAGCTCCACTGCTGCACTTGACCAGTTTAAACATTCACTTCAATTCGCACCTAGTGGCATAACGTGAGCATCTTAAAGCCAACGAAGTCTCCAGTCTGGTGAACAATGTAACTTGCTATTGGACAAGCAGCCTGCTGTGCTCAATACAAGCTCCCAAATTTTCAGCATTGCAGCTTTATGTAACTATGTGGTGCAGGTTTTGTTTCCATAGAGTCATTTAAAAGATAAATACATTTAGAGTACCCAATTCTTTATTTTTCCAATTGAGGGGCAATTTAGCGTGGCCAATCCACCTACTCTGCACATTTTACGTTTTGGGTTGTGGGAGGTGAGACCCACGCAGACACTGGGAGAATGTGCAAACTCCACACGGATAGTGACCCAGGGCCGGGATTCGAACCCGGGTCCTCAGCGGTTTCCATAGAATCATACAGCACAGAAAGTTTTTAATGTCTGGTTGTTACTCTTTGAAGGGTCCAATGAGCAGGAATGTAAACTATTTTGGGGAGGGGACGCTGAGGACCCGGGTTCGAATCCCGGATCTGGGTCACTGCCCATGAGGAGTTTGCACATTCTCCTCGTGTCTGCGTGGGTTTCACCCCCACAACCCAAAGAGGTTCAGGTTAGGTGGATTGGCCATGCTAAATTGCCCCTTAATTGGAAAAAATAATAATTGGGTACTCTAAATGTAATTTTTTTTAAACTGACGCTTCTGCTAGATGTAATCAGATCTTTACTGACTAGCCCAGATATGCTAATGTCTCCTTTTCCTAGCCTGACAATCCTTTTCCATTTTAACCAATTCTCAAAGTAGTTAGTATCGAAACTGCTTCGATCATCTTTTCAAGGAGTGCATTTCTGATCATAATTCGCTTTCATCCAGTCTCCCCAAATATTATCTTCTCTATGGAGAACAATCCCAGCTTTCCTAGTCTCCTCATTTAACTGAAGTTCTCCACCACAGGTACCATCTCCTCCGCTGCATCTGTTGCAGTTTCTGAACTCGGATATTAGGAATATTCTCATAACAAGTGAGAGACATCACCTCAAAATCACACAATGCTTGTAATTGAATGTGCGAACTGGTTACATGTAATTATGCCTGTCTTAAACACTGGGAACAGATTGTGGAGGATGTTGTGGAAAGTAATTGGATATCATAATTCTGCTCCATGGATTCTACATTCAAAAAATGTCTAACCAATTATGGTAATTAGCATGTCACTGCTTGCATTTTAAAGTTTACATGGGAAATAGATGTTTGAAAACTCTGAGGAACAAAGAAAACAGCAGTTTTAATTAGAATGATTTTTATATACTTTATCCAGCACACTCCTTACTTTATCGCTCTGTTTATTATAGCACCAAAATAAATCGTATATTGCTTAGTTCTGACACTCTGTTTGGATTTGAAAATAACCATCTTCTGTTAAATCTGCACTTTACTGATACCCATTTAATACAGCTGGCTGGCATGTTGCTTTCTATCCCACTTTTCGTTCAAACATCTTTAACAGTAGTCATTTTAAGCATATCTATATGTGCATATCACTTTATGTCAATGGAAACAACAAAATATTTGCATTTTAACTGCATTGGGGAGATAGTTTTGTGCTTATTAAGGCGAGATGTATTATTAAACACATCATATATCCTAGTCAGCAACACATATTCTCAAATAGGTTATGGGTGGAATTAATGAAAGAAATTGTCTTTTTTTTTGCAGTATTGTTATTAAACCCTGGGTTAAATATGACTGTTACAACGATGATCAAGGTGTTGTAAAGTATGGTAATCATAGATTTGCAGGTGAAATGTTTACAGATAGCTAATGGAATATTGTTTTGTTCTAAGGACCCCTTGCGTGTAGATAATTTATGGAGAGTAAAATAAAAGCAAATTACTGCGAATGCTGGAATCTGAAACGAAAGGGAAAATGCTGGAAAATGTCAGCAAATCTGGCAGCATCTGTAGGGAGAGAAAAGAGCTAACATTTCGAGTCCGATGACTCTTTGTCAAAGTTTATGGAGAGTGTTGTGTTTGGTCCTGGCTAAACAAGTCGAGGGGCATCTTGTAAGAAGAGACAAAAGAACGCTTTATGCTTTGGTACGGATGATATTAATGGAAGGAGCCAGGTCTGTCTGAAGAGTCAGTACATCTTTGAACTCCGGACTGAACAGAGGTGTTTCAGTTTGGTCCTGAAAGGTTCTCTGTCCAAAGATTCTGCACAGAGAAAAGCAAGTAAAATCCTGGTTGCTAAGTTGATTCATGAGTGGCATTTATTATATATTTGTTTAATTGGAAGATAGTGGCAGGTTTAGGAAGTTAATATTAATAATCTTTATTGTCACAAGTAGGCTTACATTAACACTGCAATTAAGTTACCATGAAAAGGTTTCTTCTTAAGAACTGTTGTAACTGTTAACTGTAATCTATTTCTTTGTTAATGTGGTTAATTTTGTGATTAAATTCAAGTTTGGTTTAAATTAAAATATACCTAGAACATAAGAACTAGGCGCAGGAGTAGGCCACCTGGCCATTCGAGCCTGCTCTGCCATTCAATCGTAACATGCTGCACAAGCCCGCTCCTCTCCCATCGGCACTCCCCGCCAATTTATCCCTCCTACTCTACTCTACTCTAACCCCCCCCCTGCTGAAGCTCACTCTCCCGCAAATAAGTCAATGAATGGTTGCCACCTTCGGGCGAACCCCTGTACAGATCCCCTCAAGGCAAACTTAATTTTTTCCATATCCAGAAAACTCGACAGGTCCGAAAGCCACAACTCGGTCTTCGGTGGCTTTGAGTCCCTCCACGCCAATAGTATTCGTTGCCGGGCTATCAGGGAAGCAAAGGCCAAAACATCGGCCTCTTTCTCACCCTGGACTCCTGGGTCTTCCGAAACCCGAAGAATTGCCACCCCTGGACCCGATCCCCGCGAATCCCTCCCACTACCCCCTAAGCATCGGGCATGTCCAAAGCATATGTACATGGTTCGCTGGTCCTCCTGCGCACCTAGCGCATTTGTCCTCTACCCCAAAGAATTTGCTCATCCGAGCCACCGTCATGTGAGCCCGGTGAACGACCTTAAATTGAATCAGGCCGAGCCTGGCACATGTTGCGGTCGAATTCACCCTACTCAGGGCTTCTGCCCACAGCCCGTCCTCCATTTCCCTGTCTAGCTCCTCCTCCCATTTGAGTTTCAGTTCCTCCGTCTGGGACCCTTCCCCCTTCATGAGCACCTTATAAATATCAGAGACTCTACCCTCCCCTCCTTTCCCCCCTAGAAACTATTCTGTCTTGGATCCCCATTGGTGGGAAGCGTGGGAAGGATGGGACCTGTCTATGGACAAAGTCCCGCAACTGTAGATACCTGAAATAATTTCACCTTACCAGACCAAATTTCTCCTCCAAGCTCCTCAAACTCGCAAAGCTCCCTTCCAGGAACATATCGCACCCCCCCCCCCCCCCCCCCCCCCGCTGCCATGCTCGAAACCCCCCATCCATACTCCCGGGGGCAAACCGATGGTTGTCGCAGATTGGCGCCCAGACAGACACCCCCATCTCCCCTACATGCCTCCTCCACTGGCCCCATATCCGCAGGGTCGCCACCACTACTGGGCTGGTGGAGTACCTGGCCGGCGGCAGCGGTAGAGGAGTCGTGACCAGGGCTGCCAAACTGGAGCCCCTGCACGAAGCCGCCTCCACCCGCTCCCAGATAGACCCCGTACCCACCATCCACTTCCTTATCATAGCAACATTAGCCGCTAGGGACAGGGACAGAGGGACCCTGCCAACGACGATGTCGCAAGCCACTATATCACTGACATTGAAGCGGGGTAAAGCGCGGTAGTTAATCAGACTCGGCAATGCAGCCCTCCCTCGCTGCGGCTCCTCTCAAGCATCGCCTTCTTCACCCGCGGGGATTTTCCTGCCCAGACAAAGCTCATGATCATCTTGTTAACCCTTTTGAAGAAGGACTGTGGGATAAAGACGGGAGGCACTGAAAAATGAACCGGAATGAATAAAGAGAGACCCTATGTTCCACCCCGCCCCTAACCATCCCCTTCCATCCCTTTGCGGCTCTCAGCGCAATCGCCAGCAGCTCTATGGCCAGCGCAAACAGCAGCGGGGAGAGCGGGCAGCCCTGTCTGGTCCCACGGTACAGTCTAAAATACTCTGACACTTCTCTGTTTGTCCTGACGCTGGCCTTTGGGGCCTGATATAATAACTTGATCCAATTCACCAGTCCCTCCCTGAACCCAAACCATCCGAGCACCTCCCATAGATAGCCCCACTCCACCCGGTCAAAGGCCTTCTCGGCGTCCATCGCCACCACTACCTCCACCTCCCTACCCACCGGGGGCATCATTATCACATTAAGTAATCTTCTCAAGTTGGCTGACAGCTGCCTGCCTTTCATGAACCCAGTTTGGTCCTCCCCAATCACCTCCGGTACGCAATCCTCAATCCTAATCGCCAGTACCTTTGCCAGGAGCTTGGCATCTACATTGATCAGGGAGATTGGCCTGTAGGACCCGCACGCTTCTGGGTCTTTACCCCGCTTCAATATCAGTGATATAGTGGCTTGCGACATCGTCGGTGGCAGGGTCCCTCTGTCCCTAGCCTCATTAAAAACCCTCGCCAAGACCGGGCCCACTAACTCAGAGAACTTCCTATAAAACTCTACTGGGTATCCATCCGGCCCCGGGGCTTTCCCCGACTGCATGGCCTTTAGGCCCCCCAATACCTCCTCCACTCTAATCGGGGCCCCCAGCTCATCCACTCGCCCCCCCCCCCCCCCCCCCCCCCCCCCCCCCCCCCCCCCACCTACTGTTGGGAAAGTTAACCCGTCCAGAAACCTTTTAATCTCCTCTGGTTCTTCCGGAGGCTCCGAAGTGTACACCTTGCTATAGAAGTCCCGGAATACCTTATTCAATCCTGCCAGGTCCTCCACTCTGCACCCCTCCCCATCCATCACTGCTTATTTCCCTGGCCGCCTCCCTCTTCCTGAGTTGCTGCGCTAACAATCTGCTAGCCTTTTCCCCATGCTCGTACACCACGCCCCTCGCCTTCCTAAGCTGTTCCACGGCCCTACTCGTGGATAGTGCCCCCAGTTCCGCCTGCACTCTCTGCCTCTCCCTGAGTAAAACCTCCCCCGGGGACTCCACGTGTTCCTCATCTATCCGACCCATTTCCCTAACCAATCTGTCCATCTCTGCCCTGTCTGCCTTGGCTCTGTGGGCCCCAATTGAGATCAACTCTCCCCGCACTACTGCCTTTAGCGCCTCTCACAAGGTCGCCGCTGAGACCTCCCCCGTATCATTCACCTGCAGGTAATTTTGCATACACCTCCAAAGCCTCTCAGTGATCGCCTCCGCCGACAGCAGTCCCACGTCTAGCCTCCATTGTGGGCGTTGGTGATTCGCCCCTCCGACCTGCAGGTCTACCCAGTGCGGGGCATGGCATGGTCCGAGATAGTGATTGCCGAGTATCCTAGAATATACTTTATGGACATGCGAGTAAAACGAGTAGCCCCTTCCCGTCGGCTGTCTGGCTCTCCAGGGGTCCACTGCCCCCATTTGCTCCATAAACCCTTTCAGCTCCCTTGCCATTGCTGGGAGTCTACCTGTTCTGGGACACGACCGATCCAGAACTGGGTCAAGGACCATGTTAAAGTCCCCCCGCATTATTAGCCTGCGAGAGTCCAGGTCCGGGATCTTGCCCAGCACTCTTTTAATAAAGTCCACGTCATCCCAGTTCAGGGCATATATATTCACCAGCACCACTCTTCTCCACTCCAGTCTGCCCCTTACCATCAGGTATCTGCCCCCCCTGTCTGCGGCTATGCCCTCCGCCTCAAATTGAACCTGCTTGTTGATCATGACTGCTACCCCCCTGGACTTCGGATCCAAGTCCGAGTGGAAGACCTGGCTAATCCAGCCCTTCCTTAGCCTGGTCTGGTCGGACACTTTCAGATGTGTCTCCTGCAATACAATTACGTCCGCCCTCAGGGCCCGCAAGTGCGCGAACACCCGCGCCCTCATAACCGGCCCATTCAGTCCCCTGACATTCCAGGTGATCAGCCTGGTCGGGGGGCACAATCCCCCCCCCCCCCCCCCCCCCCAATCCAGTCAGCCATAGCCTTTCTCGGGCCGGCCCCCGGCCCATGCGTCGCGCAAACCTTGGCCCGCCACTTGGCTGCCTCCACCCTCTGCCTCCTTCCCACTGCCTACTTCAAATCCCTCCCACATCAGCAGAACAACCCCCCCCCAAACAACATCCCCGGTAACCCCACCCCTGCCATCCACTGGCTGTATTCTTCCCCCCCCCCCCCCCCCCCCCCCCGACTCCCTTGAGTAGCCATCTGCTAGCCCGGTGACTCATCACTCCGGCGCCCTCCTGTCTCATTCCCATTGTTTCCCCGTCCTCAAGGGCAGCACGGTAGCATGGTGGTTAGCATAAATGCTTCACAGCTCCAGGGTCCCAGGTTCAGTTCCTGGCTGGGTCACTGTCTGTGGGGAGTCTGCACATCCTCCCCGTGTGTGCGTGGGTTTCCTCCGGGTGCTCCGGTTTCCTCCCACAGTCCAAAGATGTGCGGGTTAGGTGGATTGGCCATGCTAAATTGCCCTTAGTGTCCTAAAAAATAAGGTTAATTTGGGGGGGGGGGGGGGTACTGGTATAGGGTGGATATGTTGGCTTGAGTAGGGTGATCATTGCTCGGCACAACATCGAGGGCCGAAGGGCCTGTTCTGTGCTGTACTGTTCTATATATATATATATATATATATCCCCACTCCCCGGCGCCCCATCCCCCTCTCCAACCCACTGGAGCAAACTCACTGGCACAGGAAGGCATGGACATCAGTAAAACAAAAACCCCCCAACCCACGTCCTTAACCCCCCCTTGCTGACCGGCCACCCTTAGCACCATACTGGCTCCAGTGCCCTCAGCGAGCCCCACAAAAAGTAAAAACCCGCATGAAAGGAAAACACTGAAAAAAGAGGAAGAAAACAAAAACAAAAGAAAAAACCAGTAACCAAAAACAAAGGGAAGAGTCCCAAATGTCCCGCTTGGCCCCTTTAACCCAGCAAACCGTTGAACAGCGGTCCAGGCACATTCGGCGTCCCTTCATACGGTAGTTCTCGGGTCCTAATTCACGCCCGTGGGACCTCTTTTCGGGACCAGCCCCTGATCCCTCGCAAAGTCCATCGCTTCTTCAGGCTCGGAGAAGACCCTGATACGTGACCCAAAGACGGGCCGGGAACAGCAGACCAAACTTCACGTGCTTCTTGAACAGCATCTCCTTGACTTGTTTAAAGGCTGCTCTCCGCCGAGCCACCTCCTGGCTTAGGTCCTGGTAAATGCGGAGAACACTGTTGTTCCACGTGCTGCTCCTGGCGCTCTTCGCCCACCGCAGCACCCGCTCCTTGTCCACGAACCTGTGGAACCTGATCACCAATGGGGCGGGGGGGTCCCCCCGGCCGCCCCTGTCTCGCCTGCACTCTGTGTGCCCCCTCCAGCTCCGGCGGTCGCGGCAAGGCTTCAGACCCCATCAGCTGCATCAACAGGTCTGCCACAAACGCTGCGGCATCAGCCCCCTCTGGGAGGCCGATCATCCTCAGATTGTTCCTGCGGGCTCTATTCTCCAACTCCTCCACTCTGTCAGCAGTCTTCTTTGCCGCTCCTTCAGCCCGTCAACTTCTAGCGCCGCAACCGTCTGCGCATCCGCCTGCTCCTCCACCGCCTCTCCCAGCTCCTTAACTTTAACATCTTGAGCATCCAGCCTCTGATTCAGCTGATCCACTGTTTTCTGGAGCGGGTCCAAGCTGTCCCACTTCAGCAACTCAAAACTGCTGGATTGCTGAATCCGAGGTCCGTGTGTCCGCCATCTTAGGTTCCAGGTCAGCTTCCTCTGTCCCTTTCTCTCTCTCTTCCTCTGCTTCCTGGACTCCCGCGGTCCCATAGATTGCAGCCCGCTCTCCAGCACTTTCGCGGCTGCCTTTTTGCCGCTCCGTGGTCCTGCTATCGCAGGGAATCAGCCCCTAAAGCCCCGCCGGAGTGAGAGCCCACCGAATGTGCGGCTCACTCGAACATTGCCACCACCGGAATTCCCCCCCTTCTTCCAAATTTAAAGAGAACTCCGATAGGAAAAATGGCAATGAAGGCAATGGGACGCCTTATGCACCCGCAGAAATTCGTGGTCGCAGCGACCAGTAGAGTAGGACAGTGTCCCGTTTGGGAAGAAGAGATTAGAAAGTACCTCAAAGGGAAGGGATGGCCCCTTTGGAGCGAATTTTGTGCAAATGAGGAAACAGCTCCTGGGAGTATAGGACATACTTGGTGGGAGAACCTGACAGAGATCCACAAAAGAGCTTGGGGAAAGCTCGCAAGCCGATGGCAATCGTGTCCTGTCTGGCACAATTGCGAGGCACAGAGGAGGTCGTTCGGATGCTCCGTAAAGAGATAGATGAGAGGAATAGGATGAGTAAAGTCGATATAAGTGAGCTAGAGAAGGAGAACATAGAGTTAAAGGGGAAGTTGGCAGCAAAAGACAGAGGTGGATGATGCCAAGAGGGCACGCCAGTCTTGTCTGGCGCACTTAAGCAGCTTCCAGACCCAATAGGACAAGGCCTACCAGGACACATAATGTGCGGTCCTGGTACGACAAGAAACAGAACAGCAGGTAGAGGCATTGCAAAAGCAGTGCAGCGAATTAAAGGCAGCTCGACGAGCACTCCATGCTTCCACCACGGAGCAGAGACAAAGCTCAGTAGATCATGCAAAGTGCCGGAAGCAGATTGCAGAACTGCAGTGTCTGCTTTCAGTCCAGAATGGATTCCGAAGCACATTTGGATCCCAATTAAATGAGGAAAACGGCCCCAATTGGCAAGAGTTAAATGAGACAGCGCATAGGTATGTACATGGAACATGTGCACAAGAGAAGCCCCAGAAGAGAAGAGCACCCAACCCCCCACAGAGCAGATAGATCACACCCCCATGAATCCAGTAACTACCCACCGCAGAGCCGCACCAGAAGGAGACACTGAGTTCCTTTACACCACCCCCTTAACCGTGACCCAATTACGGGACGCGTGCGAGAAGATCACACCGTTCCTCCCCACTTCAGACCCCCACCAATTCTTTGCAAAGGTTAAGCAGCAGGTGACCATGTACAGCCTGGACGAGAAAGAGCGAGTGAAGCTCACAGTTTTGAGCCTAGACCCTTCCGTTGTAGCAGCCCTTGCCGCCCACAGAATGTAGGAGGAGGCACCCTAGCAGAGATGCACACAGCGATCCTAGATGCGATCGGTTACAATAGAGGAGACCCAGTAGAAGACCTGAACAGATGCAGGCAGAAGAAAACCGAACACCCCACAGTGTTTGCTGGACGCTTGTGGATTTCACGGCAGTTTTCGGAGACTCAACGCGTGCCCATTTGTCCCCAGATAACACGGCCAAATGGACTCGAATCCTGATCTCTCATGCCACAGAGGCAGGACAGAGAGCTTGCGCAAATTATGACCCCTCAGATAAGGCCCACAACGAAAAATGGGTTTTTAAAAGTTGTCCCGCGCTTGGGAGCAATCCGTACACAATAAACCAGCATTTCGGAAACCCGATGAAGAGCAGGCAGAGGCAGATATACATGCAGTAAAAACGCACCAAAACCCCGCATGGGTAAATGAAGGTAGAAACAGCCCACCCCAGAAATCCCAAGAATGTTAACTGTGGTCAATTAGGACACTTTGCACGAGAGTGCAATGCCCGGCAGAAATCACAGAGAGCACAACAGACAGGCACCCTAAATAGGAATAGGACAAAGCCTATTCACAGTGTAAGTGACCTTTCAGATCAGGCAGATATGAACAGCACAGACTGGCCATGTTCGGGCTCCCCAACTTGGGTCTGCAACACCCTTTGGGATAGGTCTGGCCGACCGGTCGTTGCAGCAAAAGTACGGGGTCAGCCCGTTGAATTTCTTTGGGACACAGGAGGGTCCCGCACCACACTTAATTCCTCCACCATGTTCCAAAAAGACACGTGGCCCACTACAGATACCATCACCCTCAGCGACTTTACAGGCCACTCACAGCAGGGACACATCACAATCCCTGTATCCATTCAGATTGGCAATATTACAACCAAACACCCCATAGTTTTAGTCGATCTACCCCACACAGCAGAACACATTTTGGGAATTGATTTCTTGAGCTCCCACAACCTTTCATTCGATCCAGTAAACAAATGTGTCTGGAAAATGGTGAAAACAGCAAGAGCCCCCGCCACGCTCACAGTAGGGGATTATGCTAATAGGATCAGCGCAGTCGGCGAATACTGGTTTGACCCGAGCACAATTAGCACAGACAAGCAGGTTAGGGCAGTTCTGCAGAAAAACAGAGCAGCATTTGCACATCATAAACACGACTGTGGCAGTATGGCTGGCTTGGTTCAGATTACAGGACCTGACCCCAGACCCCAAAAGCAATACGGATTTCCCCAAGAGGCAGAGGCAGAAATCTCCAAGGTAATAGACAGCTTATTAGATCAGTAGCCTCCACTAATAATGCCCCGATTTGGCCAGTAAGAAAACCCGATGGAACATGGCGACTGACCATCGATTACCGGGAACTCAACAAAGTCACCCCAGCAGCAGCCCCCACTGTAGCCACAAGTCCCGAGACCATGCTCAAACAGGGACTCCATTCACGATATTTTACGGTTTTGGACATCAGCAACGGATTCTGGTCCATTCCATTGGCAAAAGCGTGCCAGTATAAATTTGCCTTCACTTTCAAAGGTCAGCAATATACGTGGACATGCCTCCCACAAGGATTCCACAACTCCCCCTCCATTTTCCACCGACAGCTGGCAAATGGTTTATCTCAATTTTCTCGCCCCAAATATCTGGTCCAGTACGTAGACGACCTGTTACTGCAGACAGACACCAAGGCAGAGCACATCTCGCTTCTGTCAGAACTCCTAGGGCTCCTGCAGCAGATTGGATGTAAAGTTAACCCCAAAAAGGCCCAAATCTTGGAAGACAAGGTGATATATTTGGGAACAATTATTACACACTGTAAACGTGAGATCGAGCATAAAAGGATTGACTCGATTGTCAAATTGCCCCTTCCCCAAAATGTATCAGCCCTCCGGTCATTTTTAGGACTGGTTGGCCACTGCCGAAACCACATAGACGGTTTAGCCACTAAAGCAGCGCCCCTATCCGACCTCCTAAAGAAAAAAAGCTCCTTGGGAATGGCTTCCGCAGCATACGGATGCCGTGGATGCTTTAAAACGCGCACTCATTGCAGCCCCCACACTACATGTTCTGGACCCGCTTTCCCCCCTACGCTATAGAGGTAGCTAGCACAGATCGCACCCTTTCGGCCGTGCTCCTCCAGGATTGGCACAAACAGTTAAGACCCATGGCATACGCCTCAAGAGTTTTAGATCCTGTGGAGCAGGGATTTTCTGCCTGTGAAAGGCACCTGCTCGCAGTTTTCTGGGCAGTTCAGTATTTTTCATACATAACAGGACTCAACCCCATCACAATCCTCACGGAACACACCCCGACACAACTTTTATTAGACGGACGACTTAAGGATGGCACAGTCAGCCAAATCCGAGCAGCCCGTTGGACCCTTCTTTTGCAGGGACGGGACATCACTGTTAAAAGGACTAAAACCCACACTTTCCTTGCGGATGACTTACAGTACCCAGGCACCCCTCATGAATGCGAGATTATCCCACCACATCACAACACAGGCCCCTTCATCGCTAAAACACCTCCCAAGAAGATAGGAAATTCATCCCAGAGACACCAGCACACAGACACGTGCGCACCCCTGAGAATATATGTGGATGGCTCTTCCACTGTATTAGATGGGAAACGCATAACAGGATGTGGAATTTATGTAGAGGACGCACAGGGACGCGCCCTAGAAGAAATCTCATTAAAGCTACCAGGACACTTAGGCTCGCAGGCAGCAGAACTGGCAGCCATTGTTTATATAGTAGATCACCGCGATTCCTTTCCCAGCCCAGCAGACATATACTCGGACAGCCTCTATGTCTGCAACAGCCTAATAGAATTCCTACCCCTGTAGGAAGCAAGAGGATTTGTTTCCGCAGACGGAAAACCCCGACCATCCGCCCCATTACTCCGACATATTTTAGAACAAGCAAAGGACAGGACATATGGAATCATAAAAGTTCGTAGTCACCACCGTTCCTCCCCACCTGGAAATGTAAAAGCTGACGCACTAGCTAAAGCAGGCTCCAGGCATGGTTATTTTTGGAACCCCCCCCCGAAAGCGCCCCAGTACACGCAGTTCAGGTCTCACAGACCAACATACAAGATTTAACACAGGCCCAGAAACAAGATGAAAAGCTCAGGGAGATTTTAAAGGGAAACTTCCCAGCACCGTACGACAGATTTAGGAATTCTCTGAACACACATGACGGTGTGATCCTGAAAGACAGTCTTTATGTAGTTCCTGAGCAGGACAGGAATCAACTCATATGTTTGTTCCATGACAGTCATGGACACCAGGGAATTGAGCCCACTATAGCCCACCTCAGGCAGCTCTGTTGGTGGCCAAATTTAAAATCAGACATCACCCACTACGTTGAGAATTGCTTGATCTGTGCCCAAAACAATCCGGACAGATATGCAAAAAAGGCTCAACTTAGCCACACCCGCCCAGTTACTGGCCCCTGGACTAACCTCCAGATTGACTTCATAGGACCCTTACCCCCTTGCAGAAATGGTTACAAATCTGTGTTGGTGGTCATCGACACATTTACAAAATGGGTAGAGGCATTCCCATCAAGGACTAATACGGCGAAGACCACAGCCAAAATTCTGACCCACCAAATCTTTACGAGATGGGGACTCCCCCGCAGCATTGAATCCGACCAAGGCTCCCATTTTACGGGACGCGTAATGAAAAACATCCTAACTATATTTGGCATTACCCAAAAATTCCAAATCGCATACCACCCCCAGTCAAGTGGTATTGTCGAAAGGATGAATCGGACCCTAAAAGCCACCCTCAGAAAGATGGTTCAATAGAACCATTGGGACTCAGTCCTCCCATTTGCTCTCATGTTTTTACGCAACACTGTTTCCACATCAACAGGATACACCCCCCACACTCTCATAACCGGACGCCCCATGAAAGGCACAGAATATTTATTAGGTTTAGACTTGACCAGCCCCAAAGTGACGGCCCTCACCCACGAGAACGCAGTTAGACAGCTTGTAGAGAATGTTAAAACAGCTCAGCTGGCAGCCGCAGTAAAACTAGGCACCAGAAAGTAACAGAGCAAGGCTTGTTTCGACAAGACAGTGCATGGGACTGAGTTTGAAGTAGGTCAGCAGGTGATGCTATCCCTTTACAACCCCAGCACATTCCTGTCACCCAAGTACTCAGGTCCGTACTCCATTTCGGACAAAGTAAGCCGCTCCGTGTATAAAATAAAGTACCCCAACGGAAAGACTGCGTGGTTTCATATTAACCAGCTCAAGGCATATGGCTCGCCGTCCAACCACGCACACCACGTCCTGATTGCCGCAGCAGATGACCACGTCCCGCCCACAGGAAACGCATTCTTCCCCTCCCCCAGCCCGACCAGCCCATCCACGGACTCAACCTCGACTCCGCCCCCTGACTCTCGACTCCGCCCCTTCACGCCCACAGACAGCAGCGACAGTGACACATACGACAGCCACAGCACGCCTCGCTACCATCCCCCTGCAACAGGCCCCACTCCCAGCGACTCTGAACACAATTCCAGTGATCCCTTCCTGATCACATTCCTTAATGCCCCACACCCAGCACCACCACCCTACGATGTCGACCCCGACTCCGTTACCTCCGAACTCGACACACGTATTTGGCACCGCGACAATTCATTCAGGCTCATCCGGAACGATGAGCTGAACCCCAACTCACACCACGCAGCTTTGGCGACCCTCATCCATTCAAGAGTATGGCATCCGGGAGAAGATGATGACATTGAGTCTGACTCCCACCACGAGAAACCCTTTGCGACCCTGTTCGCAACAGAAAACTGAGGTGTCCAGATGATGTTTAAAAAGGAACCGCTTAAGAGAGAAACGGTGCCCTTTCTGATGGAACCTGCATGATACTCGTTGCATGTTTTTTTGTTTGTGTTTGTCAAATGTTCTTTGTTTGAATTTAAAAAGCCTTCCACAGCCCCACGCCACATTTGTCCACAGATACCTCTGAGAACTTACCGGCATGCTTCTCAGCAGAAACCGCTGAGAACTTGCCAGCACCCATTTCATAACTGCTCTTCCGATTGGACGGTAGAGGCACTACGGCAACCCCCACGATGACTACATTCTTGCCCGTTCTTGCCAGTTACTCAGGCAGTGGAGAAACGGCACTTATCCCCGCCCTGTCTGAGGAGCCCCCCTCTGGTCAGCCAAGCTCGGGTACGGCACAGCCCGCCCTATCCGGGGATTCCATCCAACTGTTACCCGCCGCGGCCCATACGCACCTCATTTTGGCTCTTTTGGTTCAAAAGTTTTTGTTTTGTTTTAAGGTAATCCTTCGGTTGCTTCCCCTCATGCTATTTACATCCTCAAACATAGGGATGGTAAATCGCACAGGCTGCGAGACGGCTCGCACTGTTTCAGTACTTTCAAGAATGTCTGGTCCTGAAATTCGGTTTTTTTAAAAATGAGGGAGTCACAGATGGTGACCAATTATAAAGGGTAACTCATGCACTAAAAGGACAGACAGACTAACACACGAGATCTTAAGCAAGATAATAACAGATGTTATGCTTGTATCCACAGAATTCCAGAAGCTCCAGGACAAGAAGAGAAGGAAAGAGAGAAGAGAAGATGAGGACGACCTCCATCTTTCTTTACTGGAGTTATGTATTTGGTTGCGCGCAAACGCGAACCCCCTCACCCCCACCCCACCGGCCGTCAATGATTCACTCCCCCATAGTACACAGAGCCCTGTGACAAGTAACAGTACCCGACATGTTGCGATAAGTTTATTCTCTTTCGTATGTTGTCGAAGCACTTCTAGCATTGGCAATACTCTGCGGCATCGTGCAGACTATCCGCATGAAGGAATGGCGAAGGAGAGCCTACCGCTCTCGCACCCCGGTATACAGGATAAGATCCCCTATTTTCGGTTTCCACCAGGCCCCCGAGCCCCTTGACCTAGAATAAAGAACATTTGTTTTGTTTGTGCGTCTTCATTTGTAAATAAAGAAATGTGTTCATTTGTGACTAAAAGATTGTAAAACTCTGTGTTTGACTGCCAAACCAGAGGAAAATTTGAATGCTGCTATTTGTACAGTTAGGAAGTTAGTATGTTTGAGTGATTTAAGTGAGAGTAGTTTATCGAGGATAGTTAGAGGTTCCATTTTTTTGTTTTGTAATGCATGCCCTTTAATGACATAGCGCCCCTTAGAGTTTTGATGATGTGCATGTAAAATTGTTAGTTAAAATTTTATTGCATAGTTATGGTCAGTGTAGAGGCCAAGGAGGAGTTCTCGCTGGGTCAGGGAATGAAGACACCGCAGTAATGTGATCCTTCACGCTTCGCGTTGAGGATCACAAGGAGGGAGTGTAGTCACCTGGGTTGGCCACTTCCCGATTCCAAAATGGATACCCGCAAAGAATGCAGGGAAAATCGGCCAGCCACAGGACAAAGAAGCAGGTGCAAGGTTTCCTGTGTATTAAGATTTGCAGAACCCAGACAGAACCGAAACCAATAGCCATCTACATACTAATGAGCAATCCCCAGAAATAATCAGAAACATTGAAGCAATCGGGACCAAACCAGACTCCCCGGCGCCAGCGGGAGCCAGGACAAAGGCAGGCCAATGGACACATGGGGCCCACCTAACGATCAGGGAACACCTCCAGTATTGGAGAAATCGATAGAAACGATCGGGACATGGTCCAATTAATTGGGACCAAGTCCAGGGTCCGCCCAAAAGGGCGCGAAACCCCTGGGGACTATAAAGTAGAGTCCCCAAGTTCAGTTCGCTCTCTTGGCAGCTCTCAAAGAACTCTTGACCGTGACTCTCAACAAGGAGAGACCTGCCTAGCAGCTGCACCAGCCAAGTAAGTCTCCAGTCAACGCACGCTATGAGATAGACGCTCCTAGCTACTATCCCATACCAGCTTGAAGCCTGCAGATTCAGAACCGGACAAAGGCCATTGTTCCTCTGACCTGCTGGGCCGTTTGAAAGCTAAGTATAGGCCTTTAGTTGCAGTGATAGTCTAGTAAGTAGAGTTTTAAGCATGAGTATTGATTGACTGTGTGTATAATAAACGTGTTTTTATTTGAAACTTACTAACTGGTGTATTGAGTTATTGATCAGCACTTGGTTTTGAACCTCGTGGTGGTATCAGAAAAATACTTGGCGACTCTAGAGCAAAGGTTATTAAAACAGAGCAATTAAGTAAAAGCATAACAAGCAACAACTGCATGCTGTTACCACTGTTTGGCATGCAAGTAGCATCTTCTCCAGGTTGGCACCTCCTTTTCATGTCTGCCTGATGCTGCTCCTGGCATAGCCCCCTGCACACTCCATTGAACCCTTGGGTTGATAATGGTAGAGTAAGTGTTATGGCAGGTTACATATTGTAGCTGAATATAATTCTGCTGATGATGATGGTCCACAGCACCTCATAGAAGCCCAGCTAAGAACTGCTAGATCTGTTCTGATATCCCATTTAGCACAGTGGCAGGTGCAACACGACAGAGGATCCATTCAGAGTGAAAACAGGACTTTGTCTTCACAATTACAGTGCAGCGGTCACTCCTACCTTTTAGTATCATGGACAGATAGACTAGTTTAGTAGGTTCTCTCATCACCTGCCAAAGACCCAGTCTAGCAGCAATGACCTTCTTTTGGACTCTGCCAGCTTGGTCAGTATTGCTACTACTGCGCCACACTTCTTGATGGACTTATGAAGTC
The DNA here is from genome assembly GCF_902713615.1 of Scyliorhinus canicula. NCBI lineage: Eukaryota > Metazoa > Chordata > Chondrichthyes > Carcharhiniformes > Scyliorhinidae > Scyliorhinus > Scyliorhinus canicula. The sequence continues at coordinate 27,629,865 of NC_052157.1, forward strand.
CTCCAACCAGTGTACATTCTGTGCCTTTGCCACCTTCAGTGCTTCCTCCAAGTGGTATTCAACATGGAGTACGGATTCATCAGCTGAGGGAAAGTAGTAGGTGGTAATCAGCAGGAGATTTCCTTGCCCAATGCCAAGGCAACTATCTCCTGTACGTTGGTGTGCTGCTGGATCCTGTCCCGTTGGTGAGACAGGACATCCCTAGGGCTGGAAATGGTGGTGTCTGGGACATTGGTTCTAAGGTATGATTCCATGTGTATGACTATGTCGGGTCATTGCTTGACTAGTCTTTGGGGCAGTTCTCCCAATTTTGACACAAGCCGGTGAAGGTTCCGAGAACTTGGCAGGGTTAACAGGGGGAGAAAATTCAACGCCAGGAGGTCCATCCTGTTTCTTTTTTTTACAGTTTTGGCATAACTGAGTGGGTTGTTTGGCCATTTTAGAGGGCAGTTAAGAGTCAGCCACGTTGCTGTGGGTCTGGAGTCATACTGAATCCCTACAGTGCAGAAGGAAGCCATTCGGCCCACTGAGCCTGAACCATCCCTCGAAGAGCGCTATGTCTAGGCCCACTCCCGTGCCCTATCCCCATAACCCTGTGCATTGATCATGGCCAATCCACCTAACCTGCACATTTTTGCACTGTGAGAGGAAACCAGAGCACCCAGGGAAACCTACGCAGATGTTGGGATACAAGACCAGACCTCAGTATTTGTTAGGATTCTGGGTGAGAACCACTAACAAATTTGGAAAACTGACAGGAAAGGATACTTCACCCCAGAAGTGATGACTCTGACCAATGCGCATCATGTATATTAAAACAAATTTAATTTAAGCACAGAATTAACCACATTGACATCAAAGAAATAGCTTTACAATTATCAGTTAAGCAGTTCTTAAATAAAAGGATAAACTTAAACCTATCTATAACTGCAACTAACTCCAATTACTGCAACTAACTCTAATTAAGCAACCCAATACAGTTCAAATGCCACTTATGAACAAAGTTCACAAATGGATTTGCTTACTTAGCTGTTTAGAAACTGTTAGAGAGAGTCCCTTTCATCAGACTCCAATCCTATGGCAAACTACAAAACTACAGACGGACCTGGCTCCTATTAATTACATAATTTTTATCCCACGAAGTTCCATGACCTGCTTAGCTGAGACTAAACATTACTCTTCCCCCCCCCCCCACCGCGCCGCCGCCCCCCCCCCCCCCCCCAACCCCCCCCCCCATTAAAAAATCTATGCTCCGGGGAATCAAAATACAATTCCATTGGCACTTTATCTGTAACCATAGAAGTGGTTAAAATCAATAATGACCTCAGTCTCTTATGATTCCTTAATTACAGCTTCAGCAGATACACAATCTGGGAACCTTAACCTAGGTTCTTTGGTAATATTACTGCAACAAATATATACCTTCACCCAGGCATTTAAAAACATTACTGCATCAGATATCAAATATAATGTATAACAATTTCTGTGGAGCGAGAGATTGAGACACCATTTTTAAATGGTGTCCAGATTCTCCGAGGCCCCCAACACCCATGCCAGCTTGTCACCTTGGCAGTGCCAACCTTACAGTGCCAATGCCAGCTGGCAGAGCTACCTGGGCAATGCCAGACTAGCACCCAGATGCCACTGCCATGATGCCACTACCATGGTGGCAGGTAGGCATTGCCATGGTACTCAGGTGGCACTGCCCTCCATGTCCAAAGGGCATGGAGCTGGGGACCTCCAATCCCCTGGGAGACCTCCATGAATGCCGTTACGTTTGTGGGAATCAAGGCTGAACGCCGCTCGCCCGAAGTCTGAGGTGAAGGGGTTGAACCCCAAAATCTGAGGTACCTCGGGAATCTGCACATTAGAGTGAGACTAGCTGCCTCGCTCTAATATGCAGCTTTGCCAAACAGTGATCCTGCCCATTGTGGGTGGGATTTACATTGCAACATCTCTCAAGATCATGTTGGATCTAGCGAGCTGTTTGGAGTTGGGTAGATCCCGGGAGCGGGGTTTCCCAGCCTTCATCAGCCACGCTGCGTCACGGTGAGCTGCTGTTCGGGCACATCGTAGCCATTGGATCACACCCATTGTTTCAAAGGAACTTGTCAAACATGCAGTTTTTATAAGTTTGCACTTATAAATGTCAAATACATACCTTGTATTTTAAGATATTGTGGTATGGATTCCCTGAGATTTCTCAGAAGGTACCTCATTTCCTGAATGTCACTGAAACGACAAATATAAAAACATTTTTCAATGTTTTTCAAAAGTTGATCGGCACTGTCAATCTCTGGGCTCTTGAACATGTAAAAAAAAAATATTGGTTCTTAAAATTCATATGTTGACTTTTCACAAAGAGTATGCAAACCTGTCTTAATTATCTCCAACTGTTAGTCATAGGAAAGTAGAATCCCTACAGTACAGAAGGAGGCCATTCAGTCCATCGAGTCTGCACCGACCCTCAAAGAGCACCCTACCAAGGCCCACGCCCCCACCCTATTCCCACAACCCCACCTAATCTTTGGACACTAAGGATCAATTGAGCATAGCCAATCCACCTAACATGTACCTGTACATCTCTGGACTGCGGTGGGGGGGGGGGGGGGGGGGGGGGGGGGGGGGGGGGGGGGGAGAGGAGAGGAGAGGGGGGGGGAGAGAGAGAGGAAACCAGGGTACCCAGAGGAAACCCACGCAGGCATGGGAAGAATGTGCAGACAGTCACCCAAGGTCAGAATCTAACCCGTGTCCCTGGTGCTGCGGGGCAGTAGTGCTGACCACTGTACCACCGTGGCGTCCGTATTGTCTCACCCTCTGTTTTTTCCGTGCCAGAAAGGGGACTCTTGTTTCAAGCACAGAGTTTTAATGATGGGTTTATCCAAAAGGTTAACCAGATTTTCAACATTTCTGTTCTTTTTTTTTTAAAACATCTTTTGTTCGGTAGGGTTAATGTTGCATTTTATTTAACTTTTCTTATCTGTTGCTGTATGAAAAATAATTACGAGAAGTATAAAATATTGTAATATCTTTGCAAAATGTAAAGCCTAAAGAGTTTACCTTTCTGTGGATTGAATTTCCAGTGCTGTATCGAAGTGACATGCCATCGTGTCCAGATCTTGTGATGATGAATAGGTGGCATCTTCTAGGAATGGGGCCTGTGAGTGTTCCTCTTCTCTTTCACAGGGGATTCCAGGAGCAGGCCAAATCATTTGTTCTGAAACAATATTGCGGGTGTCATAAAAGTCAAGTTGCAGTATTTTGTATTATTGTTTTTGAAAATATTTGAGATGGTTTTTCAAACCAATTTCTTCATTCAAATAAAACCAACATACTGCGGATGCTGTAAATCCAAGATAAAAACAGAAAATGCTGGAGAAAGACTGAGCAGGTCTGGCAATGCCTGTTTCTGACTGTAAGGGACCTACATTTGTCTTCACCAATCTTTTTCTTTTCACGTACCTATAGAAACTTTTACAGTCAGTTTTTATGTTCCCTGCAGGCTTACCCTCGTACTCGATTTTCCCTTTCTTAATCAATCTAATGGTCCTTCTTTGCTGAATTCTAAACTACTCCCAATCCTCAGACATGTTGTTTTTCTTGGTCATGCTTCTTCCTTGGATTGAATACTATCTCTAATTTCCCTTGTGAGCCATGGATTGGCCACCTTTCCCATTTTACTTTTATGCTGGACAGGAATAAATAATTGTTGCATTTCCTCAGTGTGCTCCTTCAATGTTTGCCATTGCCCAGCTCCTGCCATCCCTTTAAGTAATGTTCCCCAATTGATCAAAGCCCACTCATGCCTCATATCATCATAGTTTCCAGTCAGGCTTGGGAGGCCCTGCCAGGGTTCCATTTAGTACTGGTTTGCATTTACAATGGCACCTGGGGGGTCTCCCAGAACATTAGAGACCCCTGGGTGGTCAATGACAGGGCCGTGAGGCACCCTGGCACTCCCTCTGGCACCAGGACACTTTGGTAGTGTCACTAGGGGCACTGCCAGAGTGGCAATGCCAGGAGTCAGGCCCATGAGGACATTACCAGGTAGAGGGGTGGTGAGGTTGTGTTCCTAGAAGCCTCTCTGAGGTTGGTGGAGTCTGAAAACAGGGGTGGGGGGGGGGGGGGGGTGCGTAAGGGCAGGCAGGGTGAAGGGGCTGAAATTCGGGGGGGGGGGGGGGGTGGAGATTTGGAAATTGGGCAGCCTTCCAAAATGGAATAACTCTTCACTGCGGCCTTGGAGGAGAGAAACACCCCAAGGCTCTCAAAATCTCTAAATGCTTCAAAGTGCAACACCTCAACTAACCAGCTATTCACTGGAATCAGCTTGCACCATCTGAAGGCAAGATGCTGTACAAATCTTTGAAGGAGTGGTTAGATGGGGAAGCATAACACCCCATCGATTGTGCTCGGTGAGGGTGGGGGGGGGGGGGGTCTCCCAGGCCATTGGAGACCCCTAGGGGGTTGGGGACAGGCTCCCTGGCTCGCCCCTTGGCATCACCACCCTGGTACTACCGGGTGCCCAGGGGCATTGCCAGACTGGCAGAGGCACTGAAGGTGGAAGGATGGCACTGCTGTGGTGACCAGGTGCCAGGGTGGCACTGCCAAGCGTCAGGGCCTGAGGGGAACCATGCCCATGAAAGGGGAATGTGGGGGGTGTAAAGGGTGGGGGGATGAAGGGCGGGTATGTAGGAGTCTCTTAAAGGTTGGAGGATGAGAGGTGAAGGGGGGGTGAGAGGTGAAGAAGGGGGGTGAGAGGTGAAGAAGGGGGGTGAGAGGTGAAGATGGGGGTGTGAGAGGTGAAGAATGGGGGGTTAGAGGTGAAGAAGGGGGGGTGAGAGGTGAAGATGGGGGGGTGAGAGGTGAAGATGGGGGGTGAGAGGTGAAGATGGGGGGTGAGAGGTGAAGATAGGGGGAGTGAGAGGTGAAGAAGGGGGGTGAGAGGTGAAGGGGGAGTGAGAGGTGAAGAAGGGGGGGTGAGAGGTGAAGGGGGAGTGAGACGTGAAGAAGGGGGTGTGAGAGGTGAAGGGGGGTGAGAGGTGAAGGGGGTGAGAGGTGAAGATGAAGGGGGGTTAGAGGTGAAGATGAAGGAGGGTTAGAGATGAAGATGAAGGAGGGTTAGAGATGAAGAAGAGGGGGGTGAGAGGTGAAGAAGGGGGGTGAGAGGTGAAGAAGGGGGGTGAGAGGTGAAGAAGGGGGGTGAGAGGTGAAGAGGGGGTGAGAGGTGAAGAAGGGGGGGTGAGAGGTGAAGGGGGGGGCGAGAGGTGAAGAAGGGGGAGCGAGAGGTGAAGGGTGGGGTAGGGTAAGGAAGGGTGGGGTGGGGTGCAATGAGGCCCACTGAATGTGAGAGGTGAAGAAGGGGGGTGAGAGGTGAAGGGGGAGTGAGAGGTGAAGAAGGGGGGGTGAGAGGTGAAGGGGGAGTGAGACGTGAAGAAGGGGGTGTGAGAGGTGAAGGGGGGGTGAGAGGTGAAGGAGGGGGGTGAGAGGTGAAGAGGGGGGTGAGAGGTGAAGGGGGTGAGAGGTGAAGATGAAGGGGGGTTAGAGGTGAAGAAGAGGGGGGTGAGAGGTGAAGAAGAGGGGGTGAGAGGTGAAGAGCGGGGGTGAGAGGTGAAGAGGGGGGGTGAGAGGTGAAGAAGGGGGGGTGAGAGGTGAAGAGGGGGGTGAGAGGTGAAGAAGGGGGGGTGAGAGGTGAAGGGGGGGCGAGAGGTGAAGAAGGGGGGGCAAGAGGTGAAGGGTGGGGTAGGGTAAGGAAGGGCGGGGTGGGGTGAATGAGGGGGTTGGGAGGCCTGAAATGGAGGATTCTCAGCAACCCCATAGCAGATGTCCTCACTTGGAGGGGTGTGGGGTATCGCCCATGTCTGAAGGGGATTTCAAACGCACTTAGAGATCACAGTACCCATTTAAAATGGCGCTCCTATCTCTGAGGAGCCAGTCACGCCGGACGTTCAGCTCCCCACTGTTGAAAAAATTTCAAAGTGTGGTATGGACCGGGGAGAAACATCCCAAGGCCCAAAAAATGACGAAGTGTGGCTGAATAAGAGCAAAGAAAATACGGGCGAAAGATGGGACAAACAGTCGAAGCGGAGGTGAACGCGAGACGGCAAAGGCAGCGAAAACCGTCCGGGAGAAACAAGTAACAACACCAACCCCAGATCCATTCTCGTATTGCCCTCTCTGTGTTGGACATAACCAATGTAACTGTTTCTCCGGCACCCAAATGTATCTGTACCTCCCCAGTTTCCCCACCCCAACAAACAGGCGCCTACTTATGTGTTAAAAATATTGCCAATTGTACAGAGTTGCTGTTGTTGAGCTAGTGCATAATACCCTACCAGTTGTTTTCTTTTATGTGTGTTTTCTTCTCCTCTATATATATATATATATATATAATATATATATATGTACATATTTTATTCTGGTACATAAGTCTAAATAAACTTTGTTCAAAAACCCAATAAAAAAACATTTATTAAAAAAAAAGTGTGGCTGAATAGTGATATGGATCTCACCCAAAAAGCCAGTGGAAAACACCCTGCTAAACACATGCAAAATTACACTTAGAAAGTTTTTGGTTATAGTCTGACCCATGTCTGAATAATACCAGAACTAACAAATAGTGGAATTGTTTGGAAAATGAGTATAAGAATGGGTTGAATTCAACTTGCTAATATTGGGAACATCAGTGCTCCAGAAAAGTTTGTATCCATTCAACGCTGAATATTAAATTTAGCATGGGACAAAGGAAACTTGTCTTCTTCATTTGGACGTGATGTAGTGCAAAGTCATGTCAAGCATGCATTTTACAGAGATAGCCTTGCAACCACATATCAAACTCAGCCGATGGAACATCAGTGAGATATGTAGCCGCGTTGACAGTCATTATAAGATTGTGACCATAACAGAGAATAGTCACACCAGGATAGCTGCACCTCCATGATTCTGTTTACATTTAAAAAGTTGGCATGACGCAGTGAGTGAGGCTTTATGCTATATTTTTCTTGCTTCTGGATTTACCCCCCAATACCATGTCATTAATAGAATTGACGATTCCATTACAGCAAAGTGATATTAAAGCAGCCAACTACCGTGTTTGAGGCTGTTCATCGTAGGGGGGGGGGGGGGGGGGGGGAATCTGTACAGGCTGTGCAGTTGATTGTTGGGAAGTATGTTTCCCAGGTAGTTTATTCACTGTAACCTGTTTTGTTGCATGTTTGAAATAAAATACATTTTTTAAAAAATAAATACAATTATTGCAGCCACTGCAAAATCTCTGGCTTGTTAATTTGCATCTTAGAAGAACATCTCTCGTTTGATTTTGGCTCCCATCAACCGGCAAGGTCAAATTCATTAAACATCTTTGTAGCAATCACCCTGTCCACACGCTGTGCACATTTCTGTTTCCTGTTTTATACTTCATGCACCCAAATTAAATTTCAACTCCTGAACCAAATTTCACTGATGGTTACAAAGGGCTTGGGTGTAAAGTTATTTCAACTTACTGTCGAAGGATCAAAGTAATGATTACATTTCTAATGCTACTTGGCTTCACTATTTTAATTGTTCATAGTTTAGAATGAAATTTCTTCCCATGTTGCAATAAATCAAATCAGAATGTTTTTTGTGCGCAATAACCCTATCTGCTCCCAGATGTCTGACATCTTATGAAGATGCCCTGTTCGTTACACCATGATGTTGTGACTACTTTACAACCTGAAATAGCAACATCTAATGGCAGATTTTGATGACATTTTATCAAGTTTGCTGCTTAAATCTGATTAAATCCAATCCCCGTTGATGCTAATTCCTTCCTTGGGCCTGTGGAGGGTTCCACCGTAGGAATATTTAATTGAGAGAATCCAAACCTTCGCTAATGTTTTCCGTGATCGCTCTTTTATAGATAAGCTGTGTTGTGGTCTCCATACCGACATAAACAACAGAATCAATACAAATAGCCTCTCTATTCCCAAGGTGCAATGATGGAACCAATAGCACCTCTGCGAAGATCATGATGTTTATTTAGAGCGTAAAAGTCTGTTTCCAAACAGCAGTTAAATACTATTTTATATATATTCAGTTCTTCACAATCAGTTTGTAATTTAATAAATTTTCGATTTGTAAGAATGTCAGTAAATACAAAAATACCTGTTTTTCGAAGTTGAAAAGATTCCATTAAGTATGCTGATTTAAGCATTTCGGTTAGAAACATCTCCAGACACCCATAAAACAGTATATGGAGTCGGCAGATACCTGGCTGCAAATTTTCATCTTCGAGGCTACAGAAATTTCAACACAAAAAATAAATTAGCAACAAATAAATCAAAGATGCATTCTTTGGATCGTTTAGTCATGCTTTTTTTTGTTATCCCTGACAGGTTTTTCAAACAATATGTCTTGTACATAAATATTTTCTTGCTAATTGTTAAAACAAATGGAGAAATATAATTTTCTACACGTGCGGGATTTGAACATCATTAGCCCAGGTAGCGGTGGCACAAAATGTTAGGGAGAGGGCGGGGAATTCTCAGGGTCCCGGGTTCGATACCCGGTTTGGGTCACTGTCGCTGTGGAGGCTGCACGTTCTCCCTGTGTCTGCGTGGGTTCCTCTGGGTGCTCCAGTTTCCTCCCACAAGTCCCGAAAGACGTGCTGTTAGGTCGTTTGGACATTCTGAATTCTCCCTTTGTGTTCCCTGAACAGGCGCCGGAATGTGGCGACTAGGGGCTTTTCACAGTAACTTCATTGCAGTATTACTGTAAACCTACTTGTGACAATAAAGATTATTATTGTTATGTGGACCCAAAATGGATGAGAAGGGAGCATTTGAGTCTGTGGCACTTGTTCAATGCCACGATCGCATGTGGCTGCAGCCATTTCTAGATTTGGGTCTCAATGGAATCAAGCTGGTGAACCATGGGCATTAAAAAAATAATTAATTCCAGCGTTTATTGCCCATCCCTAATTGCCCCCAACTGAGTAGCTTGCCAGGCTGTTTCAGAGGGCAGTTAATGGAGGCCATGCAGGTAGACCAGATAAAGTTGGCAGATTTCATTCCCTAAAGGAGCATAAGTGAACCAGATGGGTTTTTCATTTACCACAATCGACAACGGTCCTCATTGGACTTCTAATTCCAGGTTTTTGTTGAATTCAAATTTCACCACCTGCCGTGGTGCAATTTGAGTCCAGCTCCCCAGAGCATGGTCCTGGGTGTCTGGATTCCTCATCCAGTGACAATACCACTATGCCACTGCCTCCGCATCAAATAGGTGAAGCATACAGATTTCGGGGTAGGATGAAAATTGACCTTTGCACGGAGCAGGCCAACAGGCCAGGCCTGTTGGGGTGGGGCACAGAACTGGGCCAGCAAAAGGTTTGGAGATGCCTGTGGACTGGGAGGGGTAGATTCATGCTTCAACCATTGTACAGGTAAATTGAGATCTGATCCTTCACCCAGCATAGGGCCCAGCCTCCTGCCTATTTTGGGTGGGTACAGCCCATTTAAAGGCCAACCTAAAAATCTAATTGGCGCGGCCTAAACTAAAGCATCAAATTTTATCAGTTTTGGTCAGTTTCCTGTTTTATAGACAAAAATCAGATGGCCAGCCATTGAAAATTGCCCGTGTGTTTTAGATGTTATTTTAAAGCAGATCAGTTCAATATATTAATTTGGTTTCTGTGTCATCTAGAAGACAATGCCATTGTTTATGTTTTACGCAGTGGACAAAATGGGTAGAAATCTATTGCTCTGATATTTTTTACATGTTTTAACCATGAGAAAGCACGAATACGTGAAAGTGGTTCAGGGTATGTGCCTTTAAGTATCCACAATTATTTTGAACATTTAAATTGAAACTATGTAGGATAGTGTCCTTGGTGAGTCACCTGGGCGAAATTCTCCGACCTCCCGCAGGGTCGGAGAATCGCCCGGGGCCAGCGGAAATCCCGCCCCCGCCGTGACCAGAATTCTCCGCCACCCGGGAATTGGCAGGGGCGGGAATCACGCCGCACCGATCGGCGTGCCCTCCACACCGATCAGCGAGCCCCCGGCGGCGATTCTCCGGCCCGCGATGGGCTGAAGTCCCGCCGCTGAGAGGCCGTGGTTTCAACCACCTCTGGTGGCGGCGGGATCGGCGGCGTGAGCGGACCCCCAGGGTCCTGGGGGGGGGGGGGGGGGGGGGGCAGGGCGATCAGACCCCTGGGGGTGCCCCCACAGTGGCCAGGCCCGCGATCGGGGCCCACCGATCAGCGGGTGGGCCAGTGCCGTGGGGGCACTCTTTTTCTTCCGCCGCCGCCACGGCCTCCACCATGGCGGAGGCGGAAGAGAACCCCCCTACCGCGCATGCGCCGGTGGTGACGTCAGCGGCCGCTAACAAATTAGCTCTCCAGCAATGATTTCCTTTATTCCTGTTTGAAATTAATCCAAGACTATGAGGAAAGTCATATCTTGCAATTATACAAAAAATACATTCATGGTGTCAAAATTATTGTGGGCCTTGATGCATAAGTGCACTGGTTTAATAAAGTATTTTTTGTGGAATTGACCAGCTCCCCAATATCTATCTCATTGACCTATAGATCCCACCATCCATTCCATCAGCTGCTACTTAGTTTCTGTTTCTTCATCTTGCAAAGTTTTTTTATTCTTCCACAGGATGCCGGCATCACGGCCCATCCCTAATTACAAAAGGACCTGCCTCCTTGAACCACTGCAGTCCATGTGTTGCAGGAACACACAAGGTGCTTTTAGGAAGGGAGTTGCCCAGGACAGTGAAGAAATGGCGATATATTTCCAAGTCAGGATGGTGTGTGACTTGGAGGGGAACTTGCAGGTGGTGGTGTTCCAGGCAAGTGCTGCCCTTGCCCTTCTAGGTGGCAGAGGTCACATGTTTGGACTGTGCTGTTGAAGGAGTCTCAGTGAGTTGCTGGAGCGCATCGCGGACTGTTCACACTGCTGCCACTGTGCAGGGAGTGAATGGTGAAGGTAATGGATGGGGTGCCAATCAAGCAGGCTGCTTTTTCCTGGATGGTGTCGAACTTTGAGTGGTGTTGGAACTGCACTCATCCAGGCAAGTGGAGAGTATTCCATTACACTCCTGAGTTACTCGCCGCAGAATTCCCAGCCTCTGAACTACCCTTGCGGCTGTAGTATTTAAATGGCTGGTCCAGTTGAGTTTATGATCAATGGTAACCCCCAAGATGTTGGTAGTGGGGGATTCAGCGATGATACTGCCATTGAATGTCAAGGGGAGATGGTTAGATTCTCTTGTTGGAGGTGGTCATTGCCTGGCACTTCTGTGGTGTCAATGTTACTTGTGGTGTCAATGTTACTTGCAAGTGATCCGAGACATTTTGGGTCTTGTTTAGAAACTATTATACTTTTTCAAACTACTTTAAAGTTTATCTGGAAGGTGCGGTTTTGCTTGCTTTCATTGTAACACCGGAAGGACAAGAACTTGCCATCATATCTTAGTGACATTTATAGCTTTGTCTTGTTTCCTCCCTTTTCAGATTCTAACATGTTAGCTAATTAACAAGTTAACACCTCAGCATATCCTGATAACAGTTCTTTAGTTTATAATATCCCTTTAGGCATTGCACTACTTTCTAGGATTGTCTATTCAGTACATCTAACCAGATGCCACTGTACAGTATGTGTGATGCCCAGTTTTAAACAAATAATCCATGGCATGGCCAGCATTTGTTACCCAACCCATAATTGACCCTCGACTGAGTGGCTTGGTAGGCCATTTCAGAGGATCTAGAATCACATGTAGGCCAGACCAGTTAAGGATGGCAGATTTCCTTCCCTAAATTGCATTATTAATAATAATAATAATAATAATAATCTTTATTGTCACGAGTAGGCTTACATTAACACTACAATGAAGTTACTGTGAAAAGCCCTTTGTCGCTATATTCCAGCGCCTGTTCAGGTCCACGGAGGGAGAATTCAGAATGTCCAAATTACCTAACAGCACGTCTTTCGGAACTTGTGGGAGGAAACCGGAGCACCCGGAGGAAACCCACGTAGACACAGGGAGAACGTGCAGACTCCACACAGCCAGTGACCCAAGTTGGGAATCTAACCTGGGACCCTGGTGCTGTGAAGCAACAGTGCTAACCATTGTGCTACCGGGCTGCCCCTAAATCAGTTGGGTTTTTACCACAATTGACAATGGTTTTGTAGAAGTGGATTTCATTTGGAACTTCGCTGATAGGGTTAATATAACAGTTCTGAAAAGCTCTGTGAAAGAGATGTCAACAGGTCAAGGGATGAAATAAAGGGAGCGTGTTCTGACCGGCATCTGTGAAAGCAGAGATGTCAGAAGGTCATGGGATGGAAAAAGGGGAGTGTGGCTTTGGTACCATTTAAGGTTCTGACCCGCATCTGTGAAAGCAGAGAGGTCAAAAAGTCAAAGAATGGAATGAATGGGAAGCGTTACTTTATTGCGGAGATAGCGCAATTAAGCTCGTTTGACCAGTTGAAACAAATAAACATTGAAATGTAAAAGGAATGGGCTTTGGAGTAAGTTGGGCCAGATGGCCATGGGATAAGAAAAACCTTTGTAACAGAATTAACAGTGACTTGTGCTAATGATTATGTCAAAAATAACCTCCCGACCTCGAAGAATAATTCCATATATGTACATGTTCTGGATCCTTGCCAAATCATAGGTGTATCTAGGAATTTAAGGGGACCACCCCTAAGCTGTAAAATGTATAAAAATACAGTCCTTATTCTGGGATTTTGGCACTTCTCGAAGGTGGTTACCCGACTACTTAGAGATTTGTCCCGGCCGTGAATAAACAAATATTTGTTACTGACGTGTTCGAGTGTTTTACTTCTGGACTGACGATCAGATACGTGAAAGCGCAATTCACATTTGGTGGCCCGTACGGGGATCTCCAGAGGGGTCTGCGCAACTAACCGGCGTAATCGACTGAGCTCGTTCAAAGTAGAGGACGAATTTGGCCCCCGACGTGAGTAAAAATTTCTTTTCCACCTTGGTATTCGCCTACTACCAGTTTGATCGTTGCTCAGCCTTGCCGTTGGTTTGTCGAGAAGCCTCTGCGAGATCCAGGTCAGTCCAGCGAACCCGTTTTAAAGAGGGTAAGTGAGTGAACCCTGCGGTTATCGTCTCTAGGGGCAGCCTGAGACTGCCGCCGTGATTCCAGGCAGTGTTCGCTGGAGTTACGGGCGGGGTTGTCAGGACTGCTAGGGGCAGCCTGGGACTGCCGCCGTGATTCCAGGCAGCGTTCGCTGGAGTTACGGGCGGGGTTGTCAGGACTGCTAGGGGCAGCCTGGGACTGCCGCCGTGATTCCAGGCAGTGTTCGCTGGAGTTACGGGCGGGGTTCTCAGGACTGCTAGGGGACGATTCCGGGCTGTGGGCTCCGGACGGGACTGCCGCCGTGATTCCAGGCAGCGTTCTCTGGAATTTACGGGCGGGGTTCTCGGAGCCTATCCCCCGGTATAACCCATACCTTCACCGAAGAATTTTACCTACTTACCCCTTAATAGCATTGGTGTCCTGGGTCCTGCGTTATTAAGGAAGTGAAGTAAGCTAATAACCACTTAAAATCTGGTCTTCTTGAGTTGTATTAGCTGTTTAAACTCGGCTGCTTTCCTTGTCTTTCTCCAGCCGGCTGCGTCTCTCTCTCTCTCTCTCTCTCTCTCTCTCCTGTTGCTGTTGCAGAGTGCTGCTGCTTCTGCTCCCTGGGTTTATATTCTCTTTCGAAGAGTTATTAAGTTTTAACGACTGTATTGTATATGGGCTTGTTTCACTTTGATAGTTTAAAAGTATCTTTGATGTAAACATCTTACTACAACTCGTTATTCATTTTGGGCATATCGTCTCCTCTCAGATCTGATTTTTAAAAATGCTTTCGTTTCAATAGTTAACTTTTATTTCTGTGATTTCAAATCGTTTAATTTTCCAATTGTCCCCAGTTCATAACTTTGCCTTTGATTTTGACTTAAATGATGTTTCTCGTAGCCAGGTCATCTCCAATTTTCTTTTAATTAACTTGATGTTCGTAGAATTTTACCCCTTAAATTGACACTAAATTCGACTGAGCATCTTCCATTCTTTCCAGCTGTTTACTAAGAGAGTTTATTTCAATTAAGGTGTGAAACTTTACTTTTAGCTGTATGCTAAAATTTAACTTGGTTGTGACTTGAAAGACTTGCCTGTTTTAAACATTCGTCACTTAATGCAATTGAAACTCTCATCCATGCTTTTTCAGATGCTTTCTGAGATAGTTACATTCCATGAAGGTGTGAGCCATTGTTTTAGCTTACCACATGAAGCCTGTGTGTCTGCTGAAACCTGCTTGTGAGCAAGAATCTGCATTTTATAACCCTGCTCTTTGCAGCTGCTATTAACCTTTTGTGGGATCTTTCCCTGTACCCTCTCAAACCAGATATTGCCAGACTTTCATGTTTCAAATGACACATTTTTCTGTATTATCAAGAACCCACCGCAAAGAAATTAATTGCCTTGTGGAGGGAATACTGTCAGTCAGTGAAAGATGCATCTATACTGGCTAGCTGGCAGGAAAATGCCTCAAAATTGGGTATTGGCCCCTCAAAGGGGGAATTGTTAAAACAGTAGAGGTCTTACAAAGGGAATGTAAAGAATATAAGAAACATAAGAATGCTACTCCTACCCCGGCGCCGGTCAGCAATGCGAAGCAAGGTTGGGAGGAGGGGGACGATGGGGATGAGGAACCTCTGTTCAATTGCGGGGGACGTCAGAAGCCCCCACAGCCTCCACAGCCCCCACAGCCCCCACAGCCTCCACAGCCTCCACGGCCACCTCCGCCACCACCCCTGGAATGTGATCAGTATTATGAGTAACTCAGTATGTTCAGAACTACATTGGTCTCAGAATAAACAGATAAAGAATTTGTGCTGGGCAGCAGTCAGCTGCTGCAGACTTCGAAACTGCTGCGTTGAAATTGACACTGCATGGCTCCGCAGGGTCCTAGTGCCCGCTGATCACAAACAGTCACTAGCAGAACCGCCTCAAGGCGGCACTCCTCCAGGCCCCTGCCCTTGGTCGACCCTTATATGATCACCCTTTTCAGCTCTATTGCACGGTCCTTGCCGACTGCGCCACAGCTGTCCTGACCCAACGCCACGGCGACCGCTGTCGCCCGGTTGCATACTATTCCTCTAAACTCGATCCGGTAGCCCTTGGCTATCCTATCTGTACCCAAATTCTTGCAGCTATCTACAACAGCCTGCAATCGGCTGCTAATATTACCCTCCAACAAGATATTACTGTCTATAGTTCCCATTCTGTTACGGCCTTTTTGGGACAGCTACAGACTCAGCATCTCACGATGGCTCGTCAGAACAAATATGAGATTGCTCTCCTTAATAACCCGAAGATCCAGTTTGCCCACTGCACCACTATCAACCCTGCTGACTTTTTGACGCATCCTCCCACAGACATGCTCGACCCAATCATGACTGTCTGCAACTGTTGCAAGAAGTCTCCTCGGTTCGAGACGACCTCTCCGATATACCCCTCCCAAGTGCAGATTGTTCCTTTTTCACCGATGGAAGTTCTTCCGTCGGCGAAAGGGGGGATAGACAATCTGGCTATGCAATCATCGATCAAGACGGTGATGGAAAAACAGAGGATTTCTAACCTCCGCTGGTACACCCATCTCACACCAGCAGTTAGTAACACAGTTATTGCAGGCCCTTATGCTCCCAGACAAGATAGCGGTGATAAAATGCGCAGCGCATACAAAGGCACGGGACTGGTGGAAACGGGCAACAGGAGAGCGGACGAGAAGGCAAAAGAAATTTCTAAATCTGGCAAACTAATGGTGCCTAGAATGATGAGGCAGACTAAAACCCCCCCGGAAAAGTCTCCCTCTGAAAAACCTATGCCAACCATTGCTGACATAATCCAAATGCAGGAGGACGCTCCTGCAACTGCTGTAAATATGTGGAAAAACTTAGGATGTATATATGATATCGAAAATAAGCTGTGGGTCACCCCGGTAGGACAAACATGTATGACCGATGCATTAGCAGCCTGGGTGACCGAATGTGTACACTTTGCAACTCACTGTGGAGCTCGTGCCACAGGGGACATATTGTTAAAAAGCTGGTGGCACCCACGACTGCAAGAAATGGCCCAACAAATTATCAGTCGGTGCCTAATCTGTCAACAGCACAACCCCGGTAAGGCCGTCCCCTGTGATCCTGGCACAACCCCCTTACCTAAAGGTCCGTTTGAGACCCTACAAATGGATTACATTGAGTTGGAAAGATGTCAATGCTATAAATATGTGTTAGTCATTGTGGACACTTTTAGCAAATGGATCGAGGCCTACCCGACTACGGATAACAAGGCCTCGACAGTAGTTAAGGTGTTAATGCGAGAAATTGTTCCGCAATTTGGAATTCCAGCCCGGCTGAGCTCTGACAATGGTCCCCACTTCATAGGTCAAATCAATAAGGAATTCTGTGCTCTGCTAGGAATAAAGCAACAGTTTCATTGTGCCTACAGACCACAAGCCGCTGGAGTGGTGGAAAAGGCTAATCAGACTCTAAAGACTAAACTCGCTAAACTACAAGCAGACACTGGGGCCACTTGGCTCAAACTCCTGCCTTTAGCACTCTTCCAGCTACGTGCCACCCCCGCAGGAAAAACTCGCCTAAGCCCAGCGGAAATACTATATGGCAGACCCTTTCGAACGCCTTGGGACAGCAGTGTTCCACGGAATGTTCAATTCCATTACATGACTACCGAGATGGCTAATTATATATTAACACTAACTAGAATTTTGAAAGGATTACACTCCCGAGTTCGTGCCACCCAGGAAGAAGTCCCCTCCATTACTCATGACGTCTCCATCAACCCTGGGGATTATGTCCTAATTCGAAATTGGACACGTAAAGGTTTGGAACCTCGATGGGAGGGTCCCCTACAGGTTCTACTCACTACCCCCACTGCAGTAAAAGTGGAGGGCCGGAACGCATGGGTACATATGCACCATTGTAAGTTAATTAAGTATCCATGATGTTCTAAACTTTTCCTTTAAGTCCTAGGAACACGAGTACCAGGATGAGGCCCCTCTTCGCCGTCACAATACTCGCCACCCTGCTCTCTCTCGCTGCATCCGAAAGAAGGAGATGCCTGTACGGAAGCCGACACCCACCCATGTGCCGGGAAGGAACCCCACGATGTGGAACAACGACAGATCTCCGATGGATCACCACCGCTATCAGAAACTGCCCGACCACCGTTCCTCCCGACGACCAGAAGCGCCGATTCCTGATTACGTACATGGTTCTAATGTACGATCGCCGCACATGCAGGTGGAACCACCGGTGCATTGATAAGGACAGGGTACAAATTTTACCATCAAGGACTACTCACCCCTACTCGCCTTCCAGAAGGAAGCGGGCAACGCACCATGTAACGGCAAATTCATTTCTGTTTATGTCCTATGTCTATGCTAAGAAAGTGGGTGTCTCCTCTTGCTGGGTAGGTACACAGGTCCCGACCCATGCCCATGGAGGCGTTCCCTTGATATCTGTTCCTTTCTCGATCGAACAGACGGCTGAATGGGTTATATTCCAGAACAGGACAGTAACTAGTCACTCTGCCTTACCAACCAAGGCCTCCAGGTCCTCCTCTGTAAACCACAGGGAAGCAGCCCAAGAATGGCTGAGTGCCGGCTACCCTTTGCGGGATTTCTCATTTCCATCTAAAGTATCCTGAGTGTTATGTGATCATGGAATGATCAAAGGGGGGAATGTAGAAGTGGATTTCATTTGGAACTTCGCTGATAGGGTTAATATAACAGTTCTGAAAAGCTCTGTGAAAGAGATGTCAACAGGTCAAGGGATGAAATAAAGGGAGCGTGTTCTGACCGGCATCTGTGAAAGCAGAGATGTCAGAAGGTCATGGGATGGAAAAAGGGGAGTGTGGCTTTGGTACCATTTAAGGTTCTGACCCGCATCTGTGAAAGCAGAGAGGTCAAAAAGTCAAAGAATGGAATGAATGGGAAGCGTTACTTTATTGCGGAGATAGCGCAATTAAGCTCGTTTGACCAGTTGAAACAAATAAACATTGAAATGTAAAAGGAATGGGCTTTGGAGTAAGTTGGGCCAGATGGCCATGGGATAAGAAAAACCTTTGTAACAGAATTAATAGTGACTTGTGCTAATGATTATGTCAAAAATAACCTCCCGACCTCGAAGAATAATTCCATATATGTACATGTTCTGGATCCTTGCCAAATCATAGGTGTATCTAGGAATTTAAGGGGACCACCCCTAAGCCGTAAAATGTATAAAAATACAGTCCTTATTCTGGGATTTTGGCACTTCTCGAAGGTGGTTACCCGACTGCTTAGAGATTTGTCCCGGCCGTGAATAAACGAATATTCGTTACTGACGTGTTCGAGTGTTTTACTTCTGGACTGACGATCAGATACGTGAAAGCGCAATTCACAGTTTTACTGTCATTATTGGACTTATAATTTATTGAGTTCACATTTCACCATCTGCCATGGTGGGATTTGAACCCCGGGGTCCTCAGAGCAGTACTCTGGTTCTCTGGATTATTAGTCCAGTGACAATTCCATTACACCACCTCCCAAAATGTGTGCATACTTATGTTTATGCATTTGGGAGCAATAGGACACAGGACCTGGAATTAGAGAAAGGATATTTGTATTTTTAACTTAAACTAGAGCAGAGGAGTTATTATAATGAAGACATCAAACAGTTGCTTCTTCTGCCCAGAAACCCACACATAATGCTACTCCCTTTCAAGTAAACCTGGGAAGCAATATATAAATGTACGGTCTGTGTGCCCGGCCCAAAAGCAGGTCTTTGGCTCAGTGTCTGCTTATGTTTCTGCCTGAGCCAGTTTTCCTGTCAGTTTTTTGCCACTGCTTTCCACTCTCAGGCAGGGCCCAGGTCTACCTCAGCCAGAATGGGAATCAATGGCATTATTCTGAACCGCACACCGGCCATCTAAGCGACATAGCCCCTTAACATATGCAGGCAGTGCAGAAAGGAAATCCACCAGTTTCAGGTCTTGTTTGTCGTTGACAATGAGGTTGCAGGATAAGCGGATATTTACATATAGAAACAAAGAAAATAGGAGCAAAAGGAGGCCATTCGGCCCTTCGAGCCTGCTCCGCCATTCATTCTCTTCATGGCTGATCGTCCAACTCAATAGTCTGTTCCCCCCCCAAATATAACTCATTCAAAATATACAATGTTTGGCCTCAACTACTTTCTGTGGTAGCGAATTCCACAGGCTCACCTGGAGGTTGCAGCAAGGTCTGTCGTGTGTCGAGATTACTGCTGTTCCAGTGATTTGCATGTCGTGACCGCAGAGATGTTACCAGCAGGGTAGGAAATATTTCTTACAAAGTGCAAGCTAACCATTGTCTAGCTGACCAGGCAGCACCCCTGGAGAGCGAAAGTTTCCTCAATTTGAAAGGCCATCAACCTGAAACTTAAATTCTGTGTCTGGCCTGCAGACTGTTCCCAACGTTCTTCTGTTTATATTTCAGATTTCCAGCATCCACAGTATTGTTTTTCGTGTAGCTTTTATGCAGGTCGGAACCTGGTTAAATGTGTCAAGGGCCCAGTGATATAGCAGAGAATCCAGTGGTAAAGTGTTGGTTGGATTTGGCAATGCTATCAAATAAATGGAGTGATTATATAACATTGTTGGGGGACAAGATTTCTTTTAAAACTCTGCAGGTTTGTCCTATTGATTCTGTTGGTCTGCTCTTTTTCTTTTTATTGAGTTGCAGTCAAGAATTATACCTATATTAATCGGCTTAAAGAGCCCTCTTTGTTGCAATCTCAACATTCACCTTAAATTAATTCATCTCTGTCAGTAACCAAGAATCTGGGCAGTTTTTGCGTTTCAACATCAACAATATACACCATCTCGTCATTCGTCTCATTTGCTGCTGTATGACCTTGAGAAACAATTCAGTGGCGACAACTGAAGAGTATTTTATTGTCTGTGAAGCTTGTAACATCTTCAAGGCGTGGCAGGTGCTACATCAATACAAATTTATCTCTTCCATGGACCAAAAATACATACCAAATCGCACTTATCTAACCTCTTTGGGAAGAACTATTGTTGCCCATTGCCCAATTGATTACTGTAAAATTTCTATATTCCAAGACCTTAATGCAACATTAGTATTAAAGTCTATCAGTACAGAATGGTCTTTGAATACTGCTTCTGATATGATTTGTAGCAAGTTGTATTGAACAATGTTACTTGTAGTTGTAGGATAATGGAGTATACTAGACTAGGCTTGTCCAAGGTACAGCCCGTAGACTAGATGCGCCCCTTAACACACCTCTACTCGGGACCTCCCATCTGCCCCCCCCCCCCCCCCCCCCCGCCATCCCACCCCCGAGTTTCAATGTGAGACTGCAACCTTGAGAACACTTGATACTGGCGAGAGCGATTCAATTAAATAGACATCTCTGATTAGGAGGCAAAGCAGATCGGTAGTCAATGAGAAAGAGAGACAGCCCGAATTCCAAAGTAACAGATATTGTTGAACTTGTCAGATGTAAAAACTGGAGAGGAGGAGAGATGTGCTGCATAAAAGCAATTAATGGTGGCAAAGGTGCAGAATGCCATTGGCAAGAGGAGATTGTAGTATAGTGGTAGTGTCACTAGACTAGTAATCCCGAGGCCCAGGCTAATGTTCTGGGGGACAAGGGTTCAAATCCCACCAAGGCAGCTGGTACTATTTAAATTCAATCAATAATCTGGAATTGAGAATCTAGTCTCCATAACGATGACCATGGGACCATGTTGATTGTTGTAAAAACCCATCCGCCCACCTTTTTGTGGAAGGAAATCTGCCACCCTTACCTGGTCTGGCCTACATGAGACTCCAGACTCACAACAATGTGGTTGACTCTGGTTAGAGATTCTAAAACTCGGGGCATAGTCTAAAAAATTAGGGCTACACTGTTCAGGGGAGATGTGCGGAAGCACTTCTTCACTCAAAGGGTGGTAGAGGTTTGGAACTCTCTCCCACAAACGGCAGTTGAAACTCGATCAGTTGTTAATCTTAAATCTGAGATCGGTAGATTTTTGTTGAGCAAATATACTAAGGGATATGGACCTAAGGCAGGTATATGGAGTTAGGCTGCAGATCAACCATGATCCCATTGGATGGGGGGACAGGCCTGAGGGTTGAATGGCCTACTCCTGTTCCTACATTCCCATATGTTCATATGATTCTTAACTGCCCTTTGAAATGGTGCGGCAAGCCACTCAGTTCAAAAGCAATTACGGAGGGGCAACAAATGTTGGCTTTGCCGCCAATCCACACATCCCACGAAAGGAGAAAAAAGAATGGGGCATTTTCAGTCAGAGTCAAATAAATGGTTGGAACACTAAAACAAATCAGTTTTAAAATGAAACAGGGTCTATGATTCACAAGACCGTGAGATACTCTTCTTAGTGGGATTAAAGAATTCAGTGGGATTAAAGAAGTCAGTGGGATTAAAGAAGTCAGTGGAAACTATTGGAGTGCGGAGATCCTGATAGAAGGTCACAGGATACACTTTAAATTAGACAATGGAACAGCAGTTTTTTTTTTACCTATACTGAACCATGGTTAAACAACCATCCTGCACAAGCTATATGGACTAGGAGGAACAGTGCTGACGGTTCTGGGAGGTTTAACAGCTACTTCAAAGCACAGAGATAAAGTAATTACTGAAGTCGGTATATAATTCCAGGTCAGAGTTTTTTCACTTGCAAGTAAAAAGCATGTATGGAATTGAATCTAATCCACAGTAAAGAATAGTGAAGGTCATGTGGCCCGGATGAGTAGGTTTTTTGAGGAGGTGGAGGACAGGTGTGGGAGGTGCGGGGGAAGTCCGACAAATCATGTACATATGTTTTGGGCGTGTCCGAAGCTGAGGGGATTTTGGCAGGGATTCGCAGATGTCATGTCAGAGGTCCTGGAAGGTCCGACTCCAGAGTTGGCAATATTTGGAGTGTCGGATGATCCAGGAGCCCAGAGGCCCAGAGGGGAGACGTTTTGGCCTTTGCCTCCCCAGTGGCCCGGGATTTTTGCTGGGATGGAGGAACTCTGAGCTCCCAGAGTCGGGGGTGTGGGTCAGTGACATAGCAGGGTTTCTCAGGCTAGAGAAGATTAAGTTTGCATTAAGGGGTTCAATACAGGGATTCGCTCGGAGGTGGCAGCCGTTCATCGACCTCTTTAAGGAAAACTGACTGTCATCAGAAGGGGGGGGGGAATGGGGGGGGGGGGGGGAAGGGGAGGCATGGAAGTGGAGAATAAAGGCAGGGAATCTAATATATGGGTAGTTAGGAGTTAGGGCGGGTGCAAATTAGGGTTTTTGCGTGTGTCGTACCGTTCTGTTATTTAGAATATTAATATGTTAAAATTATAAATGCCTCAGGTTAGGATTGCTGAGGGAGATAGGGAATGGGTGACCAAAAGGCAGAGAAAGAGCAGGAAGGCAGTACAGGTGTCCCCTGCGGTCATCTCCCTCCAAAACAGGTATACCGTTTTGGATACTGTTGGGGGAGATGACTCATCGGGGAAGGCAGTAGTAGCCAGGCTCACGGCACCGTGGCTGGCTCTGCTGCACAGAAGGGCGGGAAAAAGACTGGCAGGGCTATAGTCATAGGGGATTCAATTGTAAGGGGAGTAGACAGGCGTTTTTGTGGTAGAAAACGAGACTCCCGAATGGTATGTTGCCTCCCGGGTGCTCGGGTCAGGGATGTCTCCGATCGGCTGCAGGACATACTGAAGGGGGAGGGTGAACAGCCAGTTGACGTGGTGCATATAGGCACCAACGATATAGGCTAAAAAAGGGATGAGGTCCTACAATCAGAATTTAGGGAGTTAGGAGATAAGTTAAAAAGTAGGACCTCAAAGGTAGTAATCTCAGGATTGCTACCAGTGCCACGGGACAGTCAGAGTAGAAACTCAAGAATAGTCAGAATGAATACGTGGCTTGAGAGATGGTGCAGGAGGGGGAGGGGGGTTCAGATTTTTGGCACATTGGTCCGGTTCTGGGGGTGGTGGGACCATTACAAACCGGATGGTCTACACCTGGGCAGGACTGGAACCAATGTCCTAGGGGGTGCTTTTGCTAACACTGTTGGGGAGGTTTTAAACTAATGTGGCAGGGGGATGGGAACCAGATTAGGAAGTTAGAGATCAGTAAAGAAGCAGCAACTAACACCAGTAAGGTACGAGATAATTAACTCAATGTGACTAGGGGGAAGAGTAGACAGGGAAAAGTTGATGAACGCAAAGGGACAGGTGGTCTGAGGTGCATTTGTTTTAATGCGAGAAGTGTAGCAGGTAAGGCAGATGAACTTAGGGCTTGGATCAGCACCTGGGAATATGATGTTATTGGTATTACTGAGACTTGGTTGAGGGAAGGGCAGGACTGGCAACTGAATATCCCAGGGTATAGATGCTTCAGGAGGGATAGAGAAGGAGGTAGAGGGGGGGAAGGAGTTGCATTACTCATCAGAGATGATAGCACAGCTGTGATTAAGGAGGGCACGATGGACGATTCGAGCACTGAGGCAATATGGGTGGAGCTAAGAAATAGGAAGGGTGCAGTAACATTGTTGTTACTACAGGCCTCCCAAAAGCGAGCATGGAGTAGAGGTACAAATATGCAGACTATACAGATTATAGAAAAATGTCGGAGCAATAGGGTGGTTGTGATGGGAGATTTTAACTTCCCCAACATTGAATGGGATTTGTGTAGTGTTGGAGGTGTAGATGGAGCAGAGTTTGTAAGGAGCATCCAGGAGAGTTTTTTAGAGCAGTATGTAAATAGTCCAACTTGGGACGGGGCCATACTGGACCTGGTATTGGGGAATGATCCCGGCCAGGTGGTTGATGTTTCAGTTGGTGATTACTTTGAGAATAGCGATCACAATTCCGTAAGTTTTAGAATACTCATGGACAAGGACAAGATTGGTCCGAAAGGAAGAGTGCTAAATTGGGGAAAGGCTGAGTATAACAAAATTCGGCAGAAGCTAGGGAATGTTTAAGGGTAATTCCACATTTGAAATGTGGGAGTCTTTTAAGGAAAGGTTGATTAGAGTGCAGGACAATCATGTCCCTGTGAAAATGAGAGATTCATAAGATCGAGGCAACTCAAAACTGACTAAGCTTTGGAGGAATATCGGGAAAGTAGGACGAATCTCAAACGCGCAATAAAGAGGGCTAAAAGGGGTCATGAAATATCTTTGGCTAACAGGGTTAAGGAAAATCCCAAAGCCTTTTATTCGTATGTAAGGAGCAAGAGGGTAACTAGAGAAAGGATTGGCCCACTCAAAGACAAAAGAGGGAATTTATGCGTGGACTCAGAGGAAATGGGTGAGATTCTTAATGAGTACTTTGCATCGGTATTCACAAAGGAGAGGGACAAGACGGATGTTGAGGCTAGGGATGGATGTTTAAATACTCTAGGTCAAGTTGTCATACGGAAGGGGGAAATTTTGGATATTCTAAAAGACATTAAGGTGGACAAGTCCCCAGGACCGGATGGGATCTATCCCAGGTTACTGAGGGAAGCGAGGGTCGAAATAGCTGGGGCCTTAACAGATATCTTTACAGCATCCTTGAGCATGGGTGAGGTCCCGGAGGACTGGAGAATTGCTAATGTTGTCCCTTTGTTTAAGAAGGGTAGCAGGGAAAATCCAGGGAATTATAGACCTGTGAGCTTGACGTCAGTGGTAGGCAAACTGTTGGAAAGATACTGAGGGATAGGATCTATTCACGTAAGGAAGAAAATAGACTTATCAGTGATAGGCAGCATGGTTTTGTGCAGGGAAGGTCATGCCTTACAAACCTAATAGAATTCTTTGAGGAAGTGACACAGTTAATTGATGAGGGAAGGGCTGTAGATGTCATATACATGGACTTTAGTAAGGCGTTTGATAAGGTTTCCCATGGCAGGTTGATGGAAAAAGTGAAGTCGTAAGGGGTTCAGGGTGTACTAGCTAGATGGATAAAGAACTGGCTGGGTAACAGGAGACAGAGAGTAGTGGTGGAAGGGAGTGTCTCAAAATGGAGAAGGGTGACTAGTGGTGTTCCACAGGGATCCCTGCTTGGACCACTGTTGTTTGTGATCTACATAAATGACCTGGAGGAAGGTATAGGTGGTCTGATTAGCAAGTTTGCAGATGATACTAAGATTGGTGGAGTTGCAGATAGCGAGGAGGACTGTCAGAGAATACAACAAAATATAGATAGATTGGAGAGTTGGGCAGAGAAATGGCAGATGGAGTTCAATCCAGGCAAATGCGAGGTGATGCATTTTGGAAGATCAAATTCAAGAGCGGACTATATGGTCAATGGAAGGGTCCTGGGGAAAATTGATGTACAGAGAGATCTGGGAGTTCAGGTCCATTGTACCCTGAAGGTGGCAACGCAGGTTGACAGTGTGGTCAAGAAAGCATACAGCATGCTTGCCTTCATCAGACGGGGTATTCGGTACAAGAGTCGGCAGGTCATGTTACAGTTGTATAGGACTTTGGTTAGGCCACATTTGGAATACTGCATGCAATTCTGGTCGCCACATCACCAGAAGGATGTAGATGCTTTGGAGAGGGTGCAGAGGAGGTTCACCAGGACGTTGCCTGGTATGGAGGGGGCTAGCTATGAAGAAAGGTTGAGTAGGTTAGGATTGTTTTCATTGGAAAGACGGAGGTTGAGGGGAGACCTGATTGAGGCCTACAAAATTATGAGATATGGACAGGGTGGATAGCAACAAGCTTTTTCCAAGAGTGGGGATGTCAGTTACAAGGGGTCACGATTTCAAAGTGAGAGGGGGAAAGTTTAAGGGAGATGTGCGTGGAAAGTTTTTTACGCAGAGGGTGGTGGGTGCCTGGAACGCTTTGCCAGCGGAGGTGGTAGAGGTGGGCACGATAGCATCATTTAAGAGGCATCTAGACAGGTATATGAACGGGCGGAAACAGAGGGAAGTAGACCTTGGAAAATAGGAGACAGATTTAGATAAAGGATCTGGATCGGCGCAGGCTGGGAGGGTCGAAGGGCCTGTTCCTGTGCTGTAATTTTCTTTGTTCTTTTTGTTCTATAAAATGGGTCCTAAAAAAAAATAGTGAAGGTCAGCCAGCAGGCTTCAGAGCAGAAATTCTGACGTCGTTTACAGGACTGGGAGAGCTAAAAATATCATATTGTCTAATACTAAGCCTAAAAGCAAAACCAATACACCAAGAAAGCTTTGAAAAGTAAAGGGATTGATTCAATGATGATATAAGGAAAGAAATCAACGAGTGGGTGCTCAGGGATGGTGCCAGTTCTGATGTCAAATGGTTCCAAAGAATGTGTTCATCTCGCACAACTAAAACCTGTAAAAAGAGAAGTCTATCCAATAGTGTCAGTCGATGAGAGTTCAGCAAAACTAAAGAACTCAATATTATCTACATTAGATATTCTCGGAAAATACCACTAGAAGCGGAGTCCAAGCTTCTCACAACTTTCCGAACATCATTTGGAAGAATGCAGGAGGGCAAGACAGGAGTAGCAGCAGGCACACCTCAAAATGAGGTGTACAACACAGGACTAATTGCAGACCAAACAACACGAGCAGCAAGTGATAGACAGAGCTAAGCGTCTCACAACCGATGGATCAGATCCAAGCTCTGCAGACTTACCGCATCCAGCCGTATTGGTGGTGGACAATTAAGCAACTCACTAATCTTCAATAATGGGGGAACACAGCACATCAGTACAAAAGATAAGGCTGATACATTTGCAACAATCTTCAGCCAGAAATGCTGAGTGATTGATCCAACTCTGCCTCCCCCAGAGATTCCCAACATCACAGGTGCTAATCTTCAGCCAATTCGATTCACTCCATGTGACATTAAGAAGCGTCTGAAGGCATTGGATACGGCAGAGGCTATGGGCTCTGACAATATTCCGGCAATAGTACTGAAGACTTGTCCTCCAGAACTTGCTGCGCCCATAGCCAGGCTGTTCCAGTACAACTACAACACTGGCATCTACCTGCCATTATAAAAAGTTGCCCAGGTATATCCTGTGCATAAAAAGCAAGACATATCATACCCAGCCAATTACCATTCCATCAACCTACTCTCTATCATCAGTAAAGTGATGGAAGGGGAAGAGGTGAACTCCAGAATCACAGAATACCACAGTGCAGAAGAGCCGCCTTGGCCCATCGAGTCTGCACCGACGCATGAAAGGCCCTGACCTGCCTACCTAATCCCACTTGCCAGCACTTGGCCCATAGCCTTGAATGTTAAGATGTGCCAAGTACTCATCCGTGTACTTTTTAAAGGATGTGAGGCATCCCGCCTCTACAAGCCTCCCAGACAGTGCATTCCAGACCATCACCATTCTCTGGGTAAAAAGGTTTTTCTTCAAATCTCCCTAACCCTCCCACCCCTCACTTTGAACTTGTGTCCCCTCGTAACTGACCCTTCAGCTTAGAGGAACAGCTGCTCCCTATTCACCCTGTCCATGCCCCTCAATCTTGTACACCTCAATCAGGTCATCGCTCAGTCTTCTCTGCCCCAGAGAAAACAATCCACGTCTATCCAACCTCGCTTCCATACCTTAAATGTTCCATTCCAGGCAACATCCTGGTGAATCACCTCTGCACCCCCTCCAGTGCAATCACATCCTTCCATAATGTGGCCACCAGAATTGCACACAGTACTCCAGCTGTGGCCTCACCAAAGTTCTACACAGCGCCACCATGACCTCCTGGCTTTTATAATTTATGCCCCAATTGAGAAAAGCAAGTGTCCCATATGCCTTTTTCACCACCCTATTAACCTGCCCTTCTGCCTTCAGAGACCTATTTACAAACACACCAAGGTCCCTTTGTACTTTGGAACTTCCCAGTGTCAGACCTTCATAGTATACTTCTCTGTTAAATTACTCCTTCCAAAGTGGATCACCTCACACTTTTCGGGGTTAAGTTCCATCTGCCACTTACCCGTCCATTTTACCATCCCATCAGTATCTTCCTGTAACCCAAGACACTCAACCTCACTGTTAATCACCTGGCCAATCTTTGTGTCACCCTCAAACTTACTGATCCTACCCCCCACATAGTCATCTATGTCAATTACAGAAATGACAAACAATAGGGGCCCTAGCATGGATCCCTGTGGTATGTCACTGGTCCCTGGCTTCCAGACCCTAAAGCAGTCGTCTATCATTACCCTTTGACTCCTGCCGCTAAACCAATTATGAATCCACCTTATCAAATCACCTGGTGTTTCATGTGCATTTGCCTTCTTAAGAAGTCTCCAATGTGGGACCTTGTCAAAGGCTTTGCTGAAATCCATGTAAACTACATCAATTCCACTACCCTCAACTACACATTTAGTCACATGCTCAAAAATTCAACTTGTTAGGCATGACCTCCCTCTGACAAAGCCATGCTGACTATTCCAGATCAAACCTTGCCTCTCCAACTTGAGATAGATTCTCTCCTTCAGAATCTTCTCCATTAGTTTCCCCACCACTGACGTGAGACTCACTAGCATATAGTTCCCTGGCTTGTCCCTACAGCCATGATGTGGAGATGCCAGTGTTGGTCTGTGGTGGGCACATTAAGAAGTCTTACAACACCAGATTAAAGTCCAACAGGTTTGTTTGGAATCACTAGCTTTCGGAGCGCAGCTCCTTCATCAGGTGAGTCTTTCTTACAGCCTTTCTTAAATAGTAGGACCACGGGGGCAGCAGGGTAGCATGGTGGTTATCATAAATGCTTCACAGCTCCAGGGTCCCAGGTTCGATTCCCGGCTGGGTCACTGTCTGTGTGGAGTCTGCACGTCCTCCCCCTGTGTGCGTGGGTTTCCTCCGGGTACTCCGGTTTCCTCCCACAGTCCAAAGATGTGCGGGTTAGGTGGATTGGCCATGCTAAATTGCCCGTAGTGTCCTAATAAAAGTAAGGTTACGGGGGGGCGGGTTGTTGGGTTACGGGTATAGGGTGGATACGTGGGTTTGAGTAGGGTGATCATGGCTCGGCACAACATTGAGGGCCGAAGGGCCTGTTCTGTGCTGTACTGTTCTATGTTCTATGTTCTATGTTCACAGCTCTCCAGGCCTCTGGCACCTCTCCCGTGGCCAGAGAAGAATGAAGAATTTGGATCAGGGCACCTGCAACCTCCTCCCTCACCTCCCACAGCAACCTGGGACACAATTCATCTGGACCTGGAGTTTTCTCCATTTGTAAACATGTCAGCACCTCCAATACCTTGTTCCTCCCTGTGACAACTTGCTCAATAACCTCACAGTCTCTCTCTCTGAGTTCCATATCTCCCTCCTCAGACAGATGTGAAATATTAATTTCACACCCTACTATTGTCCTCTGGCTCCACCCACAGATTCTCCCTTGGTCCCTAATGGGCCTTACTTTTTCCCCGAGTTATCCTCTTCCCATTGATATGCTTATAGAATATTTTGGGATTTTCCCTACTTTTACCAGCTAGAGATTTCTCATATCCCCGCTTTGCTCTCCTAGTTGCTTTCTTAAGCTTCATCCTGCACTTTCTGTACTGCACTAATGCCTCTGTTGATTTGCTCCCCTTGAACTTATTAAACGCCTCTCTCTCCTGTCTCAGTGTATTCTGAATATCTCTGGTCATCCATGGTTCCCTGGGCTTGTTACTCCTTCCCATTACCCTAGAGCAGGGGTGGGCAAACTACGGCCCACGGGCCGCATGCGGCCCGCCAAAGGTCTTTATGCGGCCCACCAAGTCATTAAAAAAAAAAAATTCTTTTAAGGTTAATGGGGGGGGGGGGGGGTGGGGGGGGGGGGGGGGGGGGGGGGGGGGGGGGGGGGGGGGGGGGGCTGTTGGGTTACTTACTGGTATAGGGTGGATACGTTGACTTGAGTAGGGTGATCATTGCTCGGCACAACATCGAGGGCCGAAGGGCCTGTTCTGTGCTGTTCTATGTTCTATGTTCTATATGAGGCGCCCAGAATCATAACCGGGTGAAGTAATTATTTTACTTAATATACTATGTGGCCCTTTAAAATTGTGAATTTCTGAATGTGGCCCTTGCACGGAAAAGTTTGCCCACCCCTGCCCTAGCGGGAACATGTTGGACCTGTAACCTCCCCATTTCCTCTTTGAACACTCCCCACTGTTCTTCTGTAGATCTCCCCATCAGTAACTTGTTCCAATCTACCTTGGCCAGATCTAATCTTATTTTACTAAAATCTGATCGCCCCAATCCAAGACCTTTTTCTGCAATTTGTCTATTTCCTTGTCCATGACAAACTTAATTTGTTCTTTGCACCATGTTGTTGTTGTGGGTTGCTATCACTAAAATGTTCCCCCACCATCACATCAACCACCTGACCAGCTTCATCCCTTGTTGGACTCTCCACGTGTTGAACTAAAAAGGTCGCTTGCATACATTTCATGAACTCTGTTCCATCTAAGCCCTTAACACAATGACTATCCCAGTTAATGTTGGAAAAGTTGAAATTACCCACTATAATTACCCTATTATTATTACCCTATACACTTCTGCAAATTGCACACATATTTGCTCCGCAATTTCCCATTGACTATCTGGGGGTCTATAATAAACACCTAGCAATGTGGCTGTCCCTTTTTTATTCCTAAGCTCTACCCACAAAGCTTCATTTAAAAAAAAATTTAGAGTACCCAAATCTTTTTTTTTCCAATTAAGGGATAATTTAGCGTGGCCAATTCACCTACACTGTACATCTTTGGATTGTGGGGGTGAGACCCACACAGACACGGGGAGAAGGTACAAACTCCATGAGATACCCTCAATTACGACTCAGGAGAGAAGATCGGTAATTCAAAGGCTTTAATTACCAGAGAACCGGACAGCTGCCGAGAAGTGTGCTCACAGCATGCTGCCCAGTGAGCATCACCTTATATACCGTTTCCTGGTGGCGGAGCCAGAGGCGGAGTCCCCCAGGGTTCCAAGCCCGGTCTTAAAGGGCCAATGTATTAAAGGCAAGGTACAGTTACAGCATTCATACCGATACCATTCATCACACTCCATATGGACAGTGACCCAGGGCTGGGATTAAACCCGGGTCCTCAGCGTGGGAGCCAGCAGTGCTAACCACTGCATCACTGGGCTGCCCTTACAAAGCTTCATTTAACGCCACCCCCAAGATATAATCTCTCTTTACTGCAGTAATTGACTCCTTAACTAATAGTGCAATGCTTCCCCCACTTTTGCCCCCTCCCCTGTCCCTCCTGAAGATTCTGTATCCTGGGATGTTAAGATGCCAATCCGGCCCCTCCCTCAACCATGTCTCCGTGATGGTTACTATATCATAATTCCACGTGTCAACCCTCACCCTTAACTAATTAGTTTTACCGGTAATACTCTGGGCATTAAAGTAGAGGCCGTGTCTTATTCTCCTGGAACTTAATACCACTGTATTCCCTCTGACTTGATTGTTTTTCTGTGATACACTATGTCCCTATTCTGTTAACAGTCCACATTCCCTCCCCCTGCCGAATTAGTTAAACTCCTCCCAACAGCACAAGTAAACCCACGGGCAAAACAGTTTCTCACAGCAGAGAAAACTTCAGCCAACAAGAACCTGGTGGCCCATCTGAACCCTTAAATAAAAACAAAATATTGTGGGTGCCAGCGATCTGAAATAAAGACAGAAAAGGCCAGCTTTCCATCAACAAGCTTGCCACGCCCCCCCCCCCCCCCCCCCCCCCCCCCATTAATTCTGTCTACACCTCTCGCTGCCTCAGGAAGGCAGACAGCATTGTCAGAGACCCCTCCCACCCAGGCATTGTCTTCTTCCAGACCCTTCCATCAGGCAGAAGGTACAGAAGTCTGAAGACCCGCACATCCAGACATAGGAACAGCTTCTTCCCCACAGTTACAAGACTACACAACAACTCCCCCTCGGACTTATCTGTTCCCTGCAAGAACTCTATTCACAACGCCCTATGCTGCCCTTGTTTACCCGTTGTTTGGCACTGTAACCAATCACTATTTGTTGATGCACCACTGTCAATGTACTCTGTCAATTATTCTTTTGTCTACTATGTATGTACTGTGTATATTCCCTTAGCCGCAGAAAAATAATTTTCACTGTACTTCGGTACATGTAACAATAAATATCAATCAATCGATCAGAAAATCTCAGCACATCTGGCAGCAGCTGTGTGTGCAGAGAGGAACAGAGTTCACATCTGGAGTCCATAGAATCCCTTCTCGTGCAGGAGGAGGCCATTTGACCCATCCAGTCTGTATCAATCCTCTGCAAGAGAACTCATCTAGGCCCACTCCCTTGCCCTGTCCCTGTAACCCCACCAAACCTGCACATCTTTTGGACACTAATTTAGCGTGGCCAGTCCACCTAACCCACACATCTTTGGACTGTGGGAGGAAACCGGAGCACCCGGAGGAAACCCATGTAGAGATGGGGAGAACGTACAGCCTCCACACTGTCATCCGAGCTCAGAATCGAACCCGGGTCCCTGGCGCTGCGAGGCCACCATGCCATCCTCAAGCCCAAAATGAGTCTTTACCTGAATCTAAACATAGAACATAGAACAGTACAGCACAGAACAGGCCCTTCGGCCCTCGATGTTGTGCCGAGCAATGATCACCCCACTTAAACCCACGTAACCCGCATACCCGTAACCCAACAATCCCCCCATTAACCTTACACTACGGGCAATTTAGCATGGCCAATCCACCTAACCCGCACATCTTTGGACTGTGGGAGGAAACCGGAGCACCCGGAGGAAACCCACGCACACACGGGGAGAACGTGCAGACTCCACACAGACAGTGACCCAGCCGGGAATCGAACCTGGGACCCTGGAGCTGTGAAGCATTGATGCTAACCACCATGCTACCGTGAGGCCCCCTTGCTACCGTGAGGCCCCAAACCTTGAACTAAAATGATGGGGGTCTGTATTCCCTAACTCATGGAACCCAGTCTTCTCTCATCGACTCAGAATCCAGAGTTGTGTTTTTTTTAACAGCACCAGATTTATGGGTCAGGCGGGGATTGGATTAAGTCAGTGGCTTCAATCGGGTTATATTGGACCCTGCACTGTTGGAATGGTCAAGTCGGGCCAATGAAGCAGGTTTGCAATTCCCTGCAAATTGCGACAATTCTGGCTGTAGCTGAGCCCGGGGCGCTGCACTAACAGGGGCTGGGTGAAGGACAGAAGCACAGGCTGCACTTACCTGTAGAGAGGAGAACAGACCCGCTCGCATTCTTTGGCCAGGTCTTTGCAGGTGGACCTGGCAGTTTTGATCTCCTTGCGGACGGCCGGAGAGTCACTGGAACCATTGCCGATGGAAATGACCAATTCCCTGAAGAGAGCCACCTGGATATTGAAGTCTTGTATTACCTGGGGGGGGGGGGGGGAGACACAGGAGTTCAGCCGATAGAACAACTCTATGCAACAGTACAAAACCCTCCTGCTCGGTGGCCAATCCCAAACTCCTAAATTAGGGAATTGGGGGGGAGGGGGTTACTTTAGGAAATCCTTTCAATCGTAAACACTTACCTTCCTAGTCTGTTTTTTAAATCTTTCAGAGGGTTTGTACCGCTGTTAAGGTGAATGAGCTTCCTGCTCTGTTACACTCAGAGAGAGAGAGAGAATTAAAGCAGCAAGACCCACACCTACCAGCTTCCATTCTTCCATCTGTCCTTTTGTCATGCTGGCCCGGAGTCCCGCCACCACCGCTCTCTCATTGGCAGCAACACAACAGCCCGCTTCTCTCTCCCTTCCGCCTCCATTCAGCGGTCAGGACATCATTTCATAGCCTTCCACACCAGCCAGCTCGGATTGCTGTGTGTGTATCTGTGTGTGTGTGTGATGGGAATACAATTTCATGTCAGCTACCCCGCGTTTTACCCAGTCTAATGAGGCACCAGGGAGGATACATCTTCACCTTCTCCCTCCCCTTGCCTACAATGCGCTGCTCACACTACGCCTGAGACTGGGCTACATGGAGCCAGTGAATGGGCTGTCGATGGTGTCACTCACTGTATCTCTCAGTGTGACGGTATCTCTCAGTGTGTTGGTATCTCTCAGTGTGATGGTATCTCTCAGTGTGATGGTATTTCTCACTCTGATCGTATCTCTCACTGTGATGGGATCTCTCACTGTCTCTCTCACTCTGATGGTATCTCTCACTGTATCTCTCACTGTGATGGGATCTCTCACTGTGATGGTATCTCTCACTGTATCTCTCACTGTGATGGTATCTCTCACTCTGATCGTATCTCTTACAGTATCTCTCACTGTGATGGTATCTCTCACTGTGATGGTATCTCCCAGTGTGAAGGTATCTCTCAGTGTGATGGTATCTCTCACTGTGATGGTATCTCTCACTGTGATGGTATCTCTCACTGCGATGGTATCTCCCAGTGTGATGGTATCTCTCACTCTGATTGTATCTCTCACTGTGATGGTATCTCTCACTGCGATGGTATCTCTCGCTGTGATGGTATCTCGCACTGCGATGGTATCTCCCAGTGTGATGGCATCTCTCGCTGTGATGGAAACTCTCAGTGTGATGGTATCTCTCACTGCGATGGTATCTCTCACTGTGTCTCTCACTGTATCTCTCACTATGATGGTATCTCTCACTGTATCTCTCACTGCGATGGTATCTCCCGGTGTGTCTCTCACTGTATCTCTCACTTTGATGGTATCTCTCACTGTATCTCTCACTCTGATCGTATCTCTCACTGTATCGCTCACTGTGATGGTATCTCTCACTGTGATGGGATCTCTCACTGTCTCTCTCACTGCATCCCTCACTCTGATCGTATCTCTCACTGTATCTCTCACTGTGATGGTATCTCTCACTGTGATGGGATCTCTCACTCTGATAGTATCTCTCACTCTGATGGTATCTCTCACTATCTCTCACCCTGATGGTATCTCCCAATGTGATGGTATCTCTCACTGCGATGGTATCTCCCAGTGTGATGGTATCTCTCACTGCGATGGTAACTCCCAGTGTGATGGTATCTATCACTGTGATGGTATCTCCCACTGTACCTCTCACTGCGATGGTATCTGCCAGCGTCATGGTTTCTCTCACTGTGATGGTATCTCTCACTGTATCTCTCACTGCGATGGTATCTCCCAGTGTGATGGTATCTCTCGCTGTGATGGTATCTCTCAGTGTGATGGTATCTCTCACTGCGATGGTAACTCCCAGTGTGATGGTATCTATCACTGTGATGGTATCTCCCACTGTACCTCTCACTGCGATGGTATCTCCCAGTGTGATGGTATCTCTCGCTGTGATGGTATCTCTCAGTGTGATGGTATCTCTCACTGCGATGGTATCTCCCAGTGTGATGGGATCTCTCACTGTGTCTCTCACTGTATCTCTCACTGTGATGGTATCTCTCACTGTATCTCTCACTGCGATGGTATCTCCCAGTGTGATGGTATCTCTCACTGCGATGGTATCTCCCAGTGTGATGGTATCTCTCACTGTGATGGTATCTCTCACTGTATCTCTTACTGCGATGGTATCTCCCAGCGTGATGGTATCTCTCAATGTGATGGTATCTCTCACTGTATCTCTCACTGCGATGGTACCTCCCAGTGTGATGATATCTCTCGCTGTGATGGTATCTCTCAGTGTGATGATATCTCTCACTGCGATGGTATCTCCCAGTGTGATGGTATCTCTCACTGTGTCTCTCACTGTATCTCTCACTGTGATGGTATCTCTCACTGTATCTCTCACTGCGATGGTATCTCCCAGTGTGATGGTATCTCTCACTGTGTCTCTCACCGTATCTCTCACTGTGAGGGTATCTCTCACTGTATCTCTCACTGTGATGGTATCTCTCAGTGTATCTCTCATTGTGATGGTATCTCTCACTGTGATGTTATCTCTCACTTCATCTCTCACTGTGATGGTATCTCTCACTGTGATGGTATCTCTCGCTGTGACGGTATCTCTCGCTGTGATGGTATCTCTCGCTGTGATGGTATCTCTCACTGTATCTCTCACTGCGATGGTATCTCCCAGTGTGATGGTATCTCTCACTGTATCTCTCACTCTGATCGTATATCTCACTGTATCTCTCACTGTGATGGCATCTCTCACTGTGATGGGATCTCTCACTGTCTCTCTCACTGCATCTCTCACTCTGATCGTATCTATCAATCTGATGGTATCTCTCACTGTATCTCACACTGTCTCTCTCACTCTCTCATTGTGATGGTATCTCTCACTCTGATGGTATCTCTCACTATCTCTCACCATGATGGTATATCCCAGTGTGATGGTATCTCTCACAGCGATGGTATCTCCCAGTGTGATGGTATCTCTCACTGTGATGGTATCTCTCACTGTATCTCTCACTACGATGGTATCTCCCAGTGTGATGGTATCTCTCACGGTGATGGTATCTCTCACTGTATCTCTCATTGCGATGGTATCTCCCAGTGTGATGGTATCTCTCGCTGTGATGGTATCTCTCAGTGTGATGGTACCTCTCACTATGATGGTATCTCTCACTGTGTCTCTCACTGTACCTCTCACTATGATGGTATCTCTCACTGTGATGGTATCTCTCACTGTATCTCTCACTGTGATGGTATCTCTCAGTGTATCTCTCACTGTGATGGTATCTCTCACTGTGATGGTATCTCTCACTGTATCTCTCACTGTATCTCTCACTGCGATGGTATCTCTCACTGTATCTCTCATTGCGATGGTATCTCCCAGTGTGATGGTATCTCTCACTGTGTCTCTCACTGTATCTCTCACTGCGATGGTATCTCTCACTGCGATGGTATCTCTCACTGTATCTCTCATTGCGATGGTATCTCCCAGTGTGATGGTTCTCTCACTGTATCTCTCATTGCGATGGTATCTCCCAAGGGCTGGTTTAGCTCACTCAGCTAAATCGCTGGCTTTTAAAGCAGACCAAGGCAGGCCAGCAGCACGGTTCGATTCCCGTACCAGCCTCCCCGGACAGGCGCCGTAATGTGGCGACTAGGGACTTTTCACAGTAACTTCATTGAAGCCTACTCGTGACAATAAGCGATTTTCATTTTCATTTTCATTATCTCTCACTGTGTCCCTCACTGTATCTCTCACTGTGATGGTATCTCTCACTGTATCTCTCACTGTGATGGTCTCTCTCACTGTGATGGTATTTCTCAGTGTGATGATCTCTCTCACTTTGTCTCTCACTGTGCTGCTATCTCTCACTGTGATGGTATCTCTCACTGTATATCTCACTGTATCGCTCATTGTGATGGTATCTCTCACTGTGATGATCTCTCTCACTTTGTCTCTCACTGCGATGGTATCTCTCACTGTGATGGTATCTCTCACTGTATCTCTCACTGTGATGGTATCTCTCACTGTGATGGGATCTCTCACTGTCTCTCTCACTGCATCCCTCACTCTGATCGTATCTCTCACTGTATCTCTCACTGTGATGGTATCTCTCACTGTGATGGGATCTCTCACTCTGATAGTATCTCTCACTCTGATGGTATCTCTCACTATCTCTCACCCTGATGGTATCTCCCAATGTGATGGTATCTCTCACTGCGATGGTATCTCCCAGTGTGATGGTATCTCTCACTGCGATGGTAACTCCCAGTGTGATGGTATCTATCACTGTGATGGTATCTCCCACTGTACCTCTCACTGCGATGGTATCTGCCAGCGTCATGGTATCTCTCAGTGTGATGGTATCTCCCACTGTACCTCTCACTGCGATGGTATCTCCCAGTGTGATGGTATCTCTCGCTGTGATGGTATCTCTCAGTGTAATGGTATCTCTCACTGCGATGGTATCTCCCAGTGTGATGGGATCTCTCACTGTGTCTCTCACTATCTCTCACTGTGATGGTATCTCTCACTGTATCTCTCACTGCGATGGTATCTCCCAGTGTGATGGTATCTCTCACTGCGATGGTATCTCCCAGTGTGATGGTATCTCTCACTGTGATGGTATCTCTCACTGTATCTCTTACTGCGATGGTATCTCCCAGCGTGATGGTATCTCTCAATGTGATGGTATCTCTCACTGTATCTCTCACTGCGATGGTACCTCCCAGTGTGATGATATCTCTCGCTGTGATGGTATCTCTCAGTGTGATGATATCTCTCACTGCGATGGTATCTCCCAGTGTGATGGTATCTCTCACTGTGTCTCTCACTGTATCTCTCACTGTGATGGTATCTCTCACTGTATCTTTCACTGTGATGGTATCTCTCACTGTATCTCTCACTGCGATGGTATCTCCCAGTGTGATGGTATCTCTCACTGTGTCTCTCACTGTATCTCTCACTGTGATGGTATCTCTCACTGTATCTCTCACTGTGATGGTATCTCTCGCTGCGATGGTATCTCTCACTGTGATGGTATCTCTCACTGTGATGGTATCTCTCACTGTACCTCTCACTGCGATGGTATCTCCCAGTGTGATGGTATCTCTCACTGTATCTCTCACTCTGATCGTATATCTCACTGTATCTCTCACTGTGATGGCATCTCTCACTGTGATGGGATCTCTCACTGTCTCTCTCACTGCATCTCTCACTCTGATCGTATCTTTCAATCTGATGGTATCTCTCACTGTATCTCACACTGTCTCTCTCACTCTCTCATTGTGATGGTATCTCTCACTCTGATGGTATCTCTCACTATCTCTCACCATGATGGTATATCCCAGTGTGATGGTATCTCTCACAGCGATGGTATCTCCCAGTGTGATGGTATCTCTCACTGTGATGGTATCTCTCACTGTATCTCTCACTACGATGGTATCTCCCAGTGTGATGGTATCTCTCACGGTGATGGTATCTCTCACTGTATCTCTCATTGCGATGGTATCTCCCAGTGTGATGGTATCTCTCGCTGTGATGGTATCTCTCAGTGTGATGGTACCTCTCACTATGATGGTATCTCTCACTGTGTCTCTCACTGTACCTCTCACTATGATGGTATCTCTCACTGTGATGGTATCTCTCACTGTATCTCTCACTGTGATGGTATCTCTCAGTGTATCTCTCACTGTGATGGTATCTCTCACTGTGATGGTATCTCTCACTGTATCTCTCACTGTATCTCTCACTGCGATGGTATCTCTCACTGTATCTCTCATTGCGATGGTATCTCCCAGTGTGATGGTATCTCTCACTGTGTCTCTCACTGTATCTCTCACTGCGATGGTATCTCTCACTGCGATGGTATCTCTCACTGTATCTCTCATTGCGATGGTATCTCCCAGTGTGATGGTTCTCTCACTGTATCTCTCATTGCGATGGTATCTCCCAAGGGCTGGTTTAGCTCACTCAGCTAAATCGCTGGCTTTTAAAGCAGACCAAGGCAGGCCAGCAGCACGGTTCGATTCCCGTACCAGCCTCCCCGGACAGGCGCCGTAATGTGGCGACTAGGGACTTTTCACAGTAACTTCATTGAAGCCTACTCGTGACAATAAGCGATTTTCATTTTCATTTTCATTATCTCTCACTGTGTCCCTCACTGTATCTCTCACTGTGATGGTATCTCTCACTGTATCTCTCACTGTGATGGTCTCTCTCACTGTGATGGTATTTCTCAGTGTGATGATCTCTCTCACTTTGTCTCTCACTGTGCTGCTATCTCTCACTGTGATGGTATCTCTCACTGTATATCTCACTGTATCGCTCATTGTGATGGTATCTCTCACTGTGATGATCTCTCTCACTTTGTCTCTCACTGCGATGGTATCTCTCACTGTGATGGTATCTCTCACTGTATCTCTCACTGTGATGGTATCTCTCACTGTGATGGGATCTCTCACTGTCTCTCTCACTGCATCCCTCACTCTGATCGTATCTCTCACTGTATCTCTCACTGTGATGGTATCTCTCACTGTGATGGGATCTCTCACTCTGATAGTATCTCTCACTCTGATGGTATCTCTCACTATCTCTCACCCTGATGGTATCTCCCAATGTGATGGTATCTCTCACTGCGATGGTATCTCCCAGTGTGATGGTATCTCTCACTGCGATGGTAACTCCCAGTGTGATGGTATCTATCACTGTGATGGTATCTCCCACTGTACCTCTCACTGCGATGGTATCTGCCAGCGTCATGGTATCTCTCAGTGTGATGGTATCTCCCACTGTACCTCTCACTGCGATGGTATCTCCCAGTGTGATGGTATCTCTCGCTGTGATGGTATCTCTCAGTGTAATGGTATCTCTCACTGCGATGGTATCTCCCAGTGTGATGGGATCTCTCACTGTGTCTCTCACTATCTCTCACTGTGATGGTATCTCTCACTGTATCTCTCACTGCGATGGTATCTCCCAGTGTGATGGTATCTCTCACTGCGATGGTATCTCCCAGTGTGATGGTATCTCTCACTGTGATGGTATCTCTCACTGTATCTCTTACTGCGATGGTATCTCCCAGCGTGATGGTATCTCTCAATGTGATGGTATCTCTCACTGTATCTCTCACTGCGATGGTACCTCCCAGTGTGATGATATCTCTCGCTGTGATGGTATCTCTCAGTGTGATGATATCTCTCACTGCGATGGTATCTCCCAGTGTGATGGTATCTCTCACTGTGTCTCTCACTGTATCTCTCACTGTGATGGTATCTCTCACTGTATCTTTCACTGTGATGGTATCTCTCACTGTATCTCTCACTGCGATGGTATCTCCCAGTGTGATGGTATCTCTCACTGTGTCTCTCACTGTATCTCTCACTGTGATGGTATCTCTCACTGTATCTCTCACTGTGATGGTATCTCTCGCTGCGATGGTATCTCTCACTGTGATGGTATCTCTCACTGTGATGGTATCTCTCACTGTACCTCTCACTGCGATGGTATCTCTCAGTGTGATGGTATCTCTCACTGTGTCTCTCACTGTATCTCTCACTGTGATGGTATCTCTCACTGTATCTCTCACTGCGATGGTATCTCCCATTGTGATGGTATCTCTCACTGTGTCTCTCACTATATCTCTCACTGTGATGGTATCTCTCATTGTGATGGTATCTCTCACTGTATCTCTCACTGCGATGGTATCTCCCAGTGTGATGGTATCTCTCGCTGTGATGGTATCTCTCAGTGTGATGGTATCTCTCACTGTGATGGAATCTCTCACTGTATCTCTCACTGCGATGGTATCTCCCAGTATGATGGTATCTCTCACTGTGTCTCTCACTGTATCTCTCACTGTGATGGTATCTCTCACTGTACCTCTCACTGTGATGGTATCTTTCACTCTGATGGTATCTCCCAGTGTTATTGTATCTCTCACTGTGATTGTGTCTCTCACTGTGTCTCTCACTGTATCTCTCACTGTGATGGTATCTCTCACTGTATCTCTCACTGCGATGGTATCTCCCAGTGTGATGGTATCTCTCACTGTGTCTCTCACTGTATCTCTCACTGCGATGGTATCTCTCATTGTGATGGTATCTCTCACTGTGTCTCTCACTATATCTCTCACTGTGATGGTATCTCTCATTGTGATGGTATCTCTCACTGTATCTCTCACTGCGATGGTATCTCCCAGTGTGATGGTATCTCTCGCTGTGTCTCTCACTGTATCTCTCACTGCGATGGTATCTCTCACTGTGATGGTATCTCTCACTGTGATGGTATCTCTCACTGTGTCTCTCACTGTATCTCTCACTGCGATGGTATCTCTCACTGTGATGGTATCTCTCACTGTGATGGTATCTCTCACTGTACCTCTCACTGCGATGGTATCTCTCAGTGTGATGGTATCTCTCACTGTGATGGTATCTCTCACTGTGTCTCTCACTGTATCTCTCACTGCGATGGTATCTCCCATTGTGATGGTATCTCTCACTGTGTCTCTCACTATATCTCTCACTGTGATGGTATCTCTCATTGTGATGGTATCTCTCACTGTATCTCTCACTGCGATGGTATCTCCCAGTGTGATGGTATCTCTCGCTGTGATGGTATCTCTCAGTGTGATGGTATCTCTCACTGTGATGGAATCTCTCACTGTATCTCTCACTGCGATGGTATCTCCCAGTATGATGGTATCTCTCACTGTGTCTCTCACTGTATCTCTCACTGCGATGGTATCTCTCACTGCGATGGTATCTCTCACTGTATCTCTCACTGCGATGGTATATCCCAGTGTGATGGTATCTCTCACTCTGATCGTATCTCTCACTGTCATGGTATCTTTCACTCTGATGGTATCTCCCAGTGTGATGGTATCTCTCGCTGTGATGGTATCTCTCACTGTACCTCTCACTGCGATGGTATCTCCCAGTGTGATGGTATCTCTCACTGTGTCTCTCACTCTGATCGTATATCTCACTGTATATCTCACTGCGATGGTATCCCTCACTGTGTCTCTCACTGTATCTCTCACTATGATGGTATCTATCACCGTATCTCTCACTGCGATGGTGTCTCCCAGTGTGATGGTATCTCTCACTCTATCTCTCATTCTGATCGTATATCTCACTGTATATCTCACTGTGATGGCATCTCTCACTGTGATGGGACCTCTCACTGTCTCTCTCACTGCATCTCTCACTCTGCTCGTATCTATCAATCTGATGGTATCTCTCACTGTATCTCACACTGTCTCTCTCACTATCTCTCACTGTGATGGTATCTCTCATTGTGATGGTGTCTCTCACTCTGATGGTATCTCTCACTATCTCTCACCATGATGGTATCTCCCAGTGTGATGGTATCTCTCACAACGATGGTATCTCCCAGTGTGATGGTACCTCTCACTGTGATGGTATCTCCCAGTGTGATGGTATCTCTCACTGTGATGGTGTCTCTCACCCTGATG
Source organism: Scyliorhinus canicula (assembly GCF_902713615.1). Lineage (NCBI taxonomy): Eukaryota > Metazoa > Chordata > Chondrichthyes > Carcharhiniformes > Scyliorhinidae > Scyliorhinus > Scyliorhinus canicula. The sequence continues at coordinate 27,672,735 of NC_052157.1, forward strand.
GTATCTCTCACTATCTCTCACCATGATGGTATCTCCCAGTGTGATGGTATCTCTCACAGCGATGGTATCTCCCAGTGTGATGGTACCTCTCACTGTGATGGTATCTCCCAGTGTGATGGTACCTCTCACTGTGATGGTATCTCTCACTGTGATGGTATCTCTCACTGTATCTCTCACTACGATGGTATCTCCCAGCGTGATGGTATCTCTCACGGTGATGGTATCTCTCACTGTATCTCTCACGGTGATGGTATCTCTCACTGTATCTCTCATTGCGATGGTATCTCCCAGTGTGATGGTACCTCTCACTGCGATGGTATCTCTCACTGCGATGGTATCTCTCACTGTATCTCTCAGTGCGATGGTATCTCCCAATGTGATGGTTCTCTCACTGTATCTCTCATTGTGATGGTATCTCCCAAGGGCTGGTTTAGCTCACTCAGCTAAATCGCTGGCTTTTAAAGCAGACCAAGGCAGGCCAGCAGCACGGATCGATTCCCGTACCAGCCTCCCCGGACAGGCGCCGTAATGTGGCGACTAGGCACTTTTCACAGTAACTTCATTGAAGCCTACTCGTGACAATAAGCGATTTTCATTTTCATTATCTTTCACTGTGTCCCTCACTGTATCTCTCACTGTGATGGTATCTCTCACTGTATCTCTCACTGTGATGGTATCTCTCAGTGTATCTCTCACTGTGATGGTATCTCTCACTGTGATGGTCTCTCTCACTGTGATGGTATTTCTCACTGTGATGGTATCTCTCACTGTGATGGTATCTCTCACTGTGATGGTATCTCTCGCTGTGATGGTATCTCTCACTGTGATGGTATCTCTCACTGTGATGGTATCTCTCACTGTATCTCTCACTGTGATGGTATCTCTCAGTGTATCTCTCACTGTGATGGTATCTCTCACTGTGATGGTATCTCTCACTGTGATGGTATCTCTCACTGTGATGGTATCTCTCACTGTGATGGTCTCTCACTGTGATGGTATCTCTCACTGTGATGGTATCTCTCACTGTATCACTCGCTGTGATGGTATCTCTCAGTGTATCTCTCACTGTGATGGTATCTCTCACTGTGATGGTATCTCTCACTGTGTCTCTCACTGTATCTCTCACTCTGATGGTATCTCTCACTTTATCTCTCACTGTGATGGTATCTCTCACTGTGATGGTATCTCTCGCTGTGATGGTATCTCTCGCTGTGATGGTATCTCTCACTGTGATGGTATCTCTCACTGTGATGGTATCTCTCACTGTGATGGTATCTCTCGCTGCGATGGTATCACTCACTGTGATGGTATCTCTCACTGTGATGGTATCTCTCACTGTGATGGTATCTCTCACTGTGATGGTATCTCTCACTGTGATGGTATCTCTCACTGTGATGGTATCTCTCACTGTGTCTCTCACTGTGTCTCTCACTGTATCTCTCACTGTGATGGTATCTCTCACTGTGTCTCTCACTGTGTAACTCACTGTATCTCTCACTGTGATGGTATCTCTCACTTTGTCTCTCACTGCGATGGTACCTCTCACTGTGATGTTATTTCTCAGTGTGATGGTATTTCTCAGTGTGATGGTATTTCTCAGTGTGATGGTATCTCTCACTGTGATGGTATCTCTCACTGCGATGGTATCTCTCACTGTGATGATATCTCTCACTGTGTCTCTCACTGTATCTCTCACTGTGATGGTATCTCTCACTGTATCTCTCACTGTGATGGTATCTCTCACTGTGATGGTATCTCTCACTGTGTCTCTCACTGTGTCTCTCACTGTACCTCTCACTGTGATGGTATTTCTCAGTGTGATCGTATCTCTCACTGTATATCTCACTGTATCTCTCACTGTGATGGTATCTCTCACTCTGATCATATCTCTCACAGTATCTCTCAGTGTGACGGTATCTCTCACTGTGATGGTATCTCTCACTGCAATCGTATCTCCCAGTGTGATGGTATCTCTCACTCTGATCGTATCTCTCACTGTGATGGTATCTCTCACTGCAATGGTATCTCCCAGTGTGATGGTATCTCCCAGTGTTATGGTATCTCTCACTGTGATGGTGTCTCTCACTGTGTCTCTCACTGTATCTCTCACTGTGATGGTACCTCTCACTGTATCTCTCACTGCGATGGTATGTCCCAGTGTGATGGTATCTCTCACTGTGTCTCTCACTGTATCTCTCACTGCGATGGTATCTATCACTGTGATGGTATCTCTCACTGTGATGGTATCTCTCACTGTACCTCTCACTGCGATGGTATCTCACAGTGTGATGGTATCTCTTGCTCTGATGGTATCTCTCAGTGTGATGGTATCTCCCAGTGTGATGGTATCTCTCGCTGTGATGGTATCTCTCACTGTATCTCTCACTGCGATGGTATCTCCCAGTGTGATGGTATCTCTCACTGTGTCTCTCACTCTGATCGTATATCTCACTGTATATCTCACTGTGATGGTATCTCTCACTCTGATGGTATCTCTCACTGTATCTCACACTGTCTCTCTCACTATCTCTCACTGTTGTGGTATATCACATTGTGATGGTATCTCTCTCTCTGATGGTATCTCTCATTCTGATGGTATCTCTCACTCTGATGGTATCTCTCACTCTGATGGCATCTCTCACTATCTCTCACAATGATGGTATCTCCCAGTGTGATGGTATCTCTCACTGCGATGGTATCTCTCACTGTGATGGTATCCCTCACTGTGATGGTATCTCTCACTGTGATGGTATCTCTCACTGTGATGGTATCTCTCACTATGATGGTATCTCTCACTGTGATGGTATCTCTCACTGTGATGGTATCTCTCAGTGTGATGGTCTCTCTCACTGTGATGGTATTTCTCACTGTGATGGTATGTCTCACTGTGATGGTATCTCTCACTGTGATGGTATCTCTCACTGTGATGGTATCTCTCAGTGTGACGGTATCTCTCACTGTATCTCTCACTGTGATGGTATCTCTCACTGCGATGGTATCTCTCACTGTGATGGTATCTCTCACTGTGATGGTATCTCTCACTGTATCTCTCACTGTGATGGTATCTCTCACTGTGATGGTATCTCTCACTGTGTTGGTATCTCTCAGTGTGATGGTATCTCTCACTGTGATGGTATCTCTCGCTGTGATGGTATCTCTCACTGTGATGGTATCTCTCAGTGTGATGGTATCTCTCGCTGTGATGGTATCTCTCACTGTGTTGGTATCTCTCAGTGTGATGGTATCTCTCACTGTGATGGTATCTCTCGCTGTGATGGTATCTCTCACTGTGATGGTATCTCTCACTGTGATGGTATCTCTCACTGTGATGGTATCTCTCGCTGTGATGGTATCTCTCACTGTGATGGTATCTCTCAGTGTGATGGTATCTCTCGCTGTGATGGTATCTCTCAGTGTGACGGTATCTCTCACTGTGATGGTATCTCTCACTATGATGGTATCTCTCGCTGTGATGGTATCTCTCACTGTGATGGTATCTCTCACTGTATCTCTCACTGTGATGGTATCTCTCACCGTATCTCTCACTGTGATGATATCTCTCACTGTGATTGTATCTCTCACTGTGATGGTATCTCTCACTGTGATTGTATCTCTCACTGTGATGGTATCTCTCACTGTGATGGTATCTCTCACTGTGATGGCATCCCTCACTGTGATGGTATCTCTCGCTGTGATTGTATCTCTGACTCTGATGGTATCTCTCACTGTGATGGTATCTCTCACTGTGATGGCATCCCTCACTGTGATGGTATCTCTCACTGTGATGGTATCTCTCACTGTGATGGTATCTCTCGCTGTGATGATATCTCTCACTGTGATGGTATCTCTCACTGTGATTGTATCTCTCACTGCGATGGTATCTCTCACTGTGATGGTATCTCTCACTGTGATGGTATCTCTCACTGTGATGGTATCTGTCGCTGTGATGGTATCTGTCGCTGTGATGGTATCTCTCACTGTGATGGTATCTCTCACTGTGATGTTATCTCTCACTGTGATGGTATCTGTCGCTGTGATGGTATCTCTCACTGTGATGGTATCTCTCACTGTGATGGTATCTCTCACTGTGATGGTATCTGTCACTGTGATGGTATCTGTCGCTGTGATGGTATCTGTCGCTGTGATGGTATCTCTCACTGTGATGGTATCTCTCACTGTGATGGTATCTCTCACTGTGATGGTATCTGTCGCTGTGATGGTATCTGTCGCTGTGATGGTATCTCTCACTGTGATGGTATCTCTCACTGTGATGGTATCTCTCACTGTGATGGTATCTGTCGCTGTGATGGTATCTGTCGCTGTGATGGTATCTCTCACTGTGATGGTATCTCTCACTGTGATGGTATCTCTCACTGTGATGGTATCTGTCGCTGTGATGGTATCTGTCGCTGTGATGGTATCTCTCACTGTGATGGTATCTCTCACTGTGATGGTCTCTCACTGTGATGGTATCTCTCACTGTGATGGTATCTCTCACTGTATCACTCGCTGTGATGGTATCTCTCAGTGTATCTCTCACTGTGATGGTATCTGTCGCTGTGATGGTATCTCTCAGTGTGATTGTATCCCTCACTGTGATTGTATCTCTCACTGTATCTCTCACTGTGATGGTATCTCTCACTGTATCTCTCACTGTGATGGTATCTCTCACTGTGATGGTATCTCTCACTGTGATTGTATCTCTCACTGTATCTCTCACTGTGATGGTATCTCTCGCTGTGATGGTATCTCTCACTGTGATTGTATCTCTCACTGTATCTCTCACTGTGATGGTATCTCTCACTGTGATGGTATCTCTCACTGTGATGGGATCTCTCACTGTGATGGTATCTCTCACTGTGATTGTATCTCTCACTGTGATGGTATCTCTCACTGTGATGGGATCTCTCACTGTGATGGTATCTCTCACTGTGATGGTATCTCTCACTGTGATTGTATCTCTCACTGTATCTCTCACTGTGATGGTATCTCTCACTGTGATGGTATCTCTCGCTGTGATGGTATCTCTCACTGTGATTGTATCTCTCACTGTATCTCTCACTGTGATGGTGTCTCTCAGTGTGATAGTATCTCTCTCTGTGTCTCTCACTGTGTCTGTCACTACGATGACACAGGGAGAACGTGCAGACTGCACACAGACAGTGACCCAAGTCGGGAAACGAAACTGGAACACTGGAACTGTGAAACAACCGTGCTAACCACTGTGCTACCGTGCAGCCATATCACTGATCCTTTGGATCATTCCTGGTTTCCTCCATCCAGTACCCCAAATTGCCCTTTCAGCCATGATAACTCCCGTCCTCTTCAATTTTCCACACCAAATCCTTCCATTTTGGTAACTTGCTCACTGCTTTTTTGTTATAAATTTGAGTGCACAATTTCTTTTTCTATTTAAGTGGCAATTTAGCGTGGCCAATCCACCTAATCTGCATATCTTTGGGTTGTAGGGGTGACAGCCATGCAAACACGGGGCAATGTGCAAACTCCACACCGACAGTGACCCAGATCTGGGATCGAACCTCGGACGTCGGCGCTGTGAGGCAGCAATGCTAACCATTGCCCGCAGTGCTGTCCTTGCTCACTGCTTTTTCATACCTTCTCAAAATGATTTTCGCAGTCAGTGTTTTGGGTTTTCCTCCCCCCCACCCCCCAACTTGCTTTTTGCCCCTGCACCCAGCAATGTTTTTTGACCCATCCTTCTGTAAATCAGGGACACTATATAGAAAGTTAAATTGTGGGTGATTGTGGTGAATGTCCGTTTGATTTTGCATAGTTCATCATAGAAGGCGCTCTGGTATTTTCTTATGAGTTTGGGTAGTCCCCCTTCCTGCACTTGAACAATTTCGGTCCAATTCAACTTGATTTCTTCAAACCGACCGCTACCAAGATGACTTGATCCTTCACCCGTCACTATTATCACTGGGAACTGGGTAGACTGTTGTTCATAGCTTGCAGGTACCATTGTGGGACCATTTATTTTTCATTGCTTCGCCCTTTTCAGTCTACCGGAACTGGTAGCACAGTGGTTAGCACTGTTGCTTCACAGCTCCAGGGTCCCAGGTTCGATTCCCGGCTCGGGTCAGTGTCTGTGCGGAGTCTGCACATTCTCCCCGTGTGTGCGTGGGTTTCCTCCGGGTGCTCCAGTTTCCTCCCACAGTCCAAAGATGTGCAGGTTAGGTGGATTGGCCATGATAAATTGCCCTTAATGTCCAAAATTGCCCTTTGTGTCGGGTGGGGTTACTGGGTTATGGGGATAAGGTGGAGGTGTGGGCTTGGGTAGGATGTTCTTTCCAAGAGCCGGTGCAGACTTGATGAGCCGAATGGCCTCCTTCTGCACTGTAAATTCCATGTTCTATGATCTATTAGATCATCAAATAAACTCAGATTGTCAAGAGACACTCAATTTATCGTTTTTCAAAATGTAACTTTCATGGAATATATTGAACGAGTTCTCTCTTCATTGCCGGAACCACACAGCTGATGATGCTCCAGATCATATTGTTTATAGTTTTGGGTAGCCGTATGTATTGAATATGTTTTGTGTAAAAGTCAGCTTGTGTCGATGGAGCAAGTTCCACTGGATGAGGTTAAAAGGAAGCTGGCTCAGATTTTTGAGGCGGGGGTGTGGAGTGAGGTTCCACACACAATCAACTCCAACTCCTCATATGCCAGGCTCAGCTTGATTCAGTTCAAGGTTCAGAGGGCACATCTGACCAGGGCACCGATGAAGTAGAGGATTAGTCCAAGTATTGTTCATGGGGTCCGGCGAATCACTCGCATATGTTCAGCTCTTGTCCTAAACTTGTGGGATTTTGGGTCTCCTTCTTCAGCACCCTGTCAGGAATTCTTGGGATTGAGTTGGAGGCTTTCCCTTTGGTTGCTGTCTTTGGGGTCTCGGACTCAGCGGAGCTGCAGATGGAGGCGAGGGTGGATGCTCTTTGTCTTGGTTGTTTTTCTTTGTGTATGTGAGGGGGGAGGGGGCGGGGGCGGTGTTTGTGTCTAGATTTGTATTTATTGTACAATATGGTTTTTACAGTGTTATATTGAAACCGTTTTCTTAATAAAGATATATGTATTTAAAAATGTATGTTTTGTGGACATATTGCTGACAATACCCTGATTTGTCTTTGGATATTGACCCAATAAAGAAATGTTCTGGTTGTTATGGACCCTGTGGCATTTTAAAGTCTTGTGACAGAGTGGGACACGTCCCTACCTCTGAGTCAGAAGCTCCAGGTTCAAGTATCACTTCAGGACTTGATGGCTATGGAAGGTGTATTCATAACGTGGGTAAACACGTTGATTATCAGCTCGAAAATCCTTCCAATTTGCCTGATTGCAGGTGGGAATAGCGGGAGAGATTCCCAGTCAGCCAAACTGCAGAAGTCAACGCAATATTTTACTAAGCATAATCATTAACCAATCCAGTGGAAGTCTTTAGTCGCCAGTGCCCCTTTAAGGGCATGGTAGCTGATCAAGGAGTAGTATTTTAAACTAGATGGATCTGGGGCGGCACGGTGGCGCAGTGGTTCGCACTGCTGCCTCACGGCGCCGAGGACCCGGGTTCAATCCCGGCCCCGGATCACTGTCCGTGTGGAGTTTACACATTCTCCCCAGTTCGCGTGGGTCTCACCCTCACAACCCAAATAGATGTGCAGGGTAGGTGGATTGGCCACGCTAAATTGCCCCTTAATTGGAAAAAGAAAGAATGTAGGTAAATAAATAAATAGAATAAACTAGATGGATCTGTGCAAGCGCTACCTCAATCATTCTCTGGATCACTCCCCTTAAATCTCTCTGTCCCTCACCTTCTCTCCCCACCTTTTCCAATGCCCTCTAATCCCATCTCTTTGATCGCCCTTTAATACACAATGCCTAATCTCTATTGATCTGGCTTTGGTGTCAATTGTTCTTAAACCTAATTGCGAAACTATTTGGAATACAAGTAACACAGCAACTTCATTGCAGTGTTCATGTAAGCCTACTTGTGACAATATAGATTATTAATAATATGCTGCTCATCATTTGTAAATTCAAGTTGCTGTTTTGCTGGGCCACTTTGGGAAATGACTTGTATACACCATTACCCAAACCCTGAACCCTACTGCCAAGCCCTGCACCCTACTCCCTGCTGTTTCTAGGTTTTGTTCCCATATCCTTGCATTGTACTTTTAGACTCTAAAGAAGGTAAGTCGCTTCAGATAGTTCTATCCCCTACCTCAGAAGAGCAAGTTCCTCTGTAGCAATACTCTATATTTCTTCAATTTCTGACAGCAGCATGTCTATCTGAGTAAATTTGCCTCTTACTGTTGAATTGGAGTTTTGTCTTGTCAGCCTCGGCCCACTATGAAGAATGCCCACAATGGACAGCACCCACTATGGACAGTGCCCACTATGGACAGCGCCCACAATGGACAGCACCCACAATGGACAGCACCCACAATGTACTGCGCCCACTATGGGCAGTGCCCACTATGGACAGTGCCCACTATGGACAGTGCCCACCATCAACAGTGCCCACCATGGACAATGCCCACTATGGACAGCGCCCACTATGTACAGTGCCCACAATGGACAGCACCCACAATATACTGCGGCCACTATGGACAGTGCCCACTATGGACACCGCCCGCAATGTACTGTGCCCACTATGGACAGTGCCCACCATCAACAGTGCCCACCATGGACAATGCCCACAATGGACAATGCCCACTATGGACAGCGGCCACTATGGACAGTGCCCACAATGGACAGCACCCACAATGTACTGCGGCCACTATGGACAGTGCCCACAATGGACAGCGCCCGCAATGTACTGTGCCCACTATGGACAGCGCCCACTATGGACAGTGCCCACTATGGACAGCGCCCACTATGGACAGCGCCCACTATGGACAGTGCCCACAATGGACAGCACCCACAATGTACTGTGGCCACTATGGACAGTGCCCACTATGGACAGCGCCCACTATGGACAGCACCCACTATGGACAGCGCCCGCAATGTACTGTGCCCACTATGGGCAGTGCCCACTATGGACAGTGCCCACAATGGACAGCACCCACAATGTACTGCGGCCACTATGGACAGTGCCCACTATGGACAGCGCCCACTATGGACAGCACCCACTATGTACTGCGGCCACTATGGACAGTGCCCACTATGGACAGCGCCCACTATGGACAGTGCCCACAATGGACAGCACCCACAATGGACAGCACCCACAATGTACTGCAGCCACTATGGACAGTGCCCACTATGGACAGCGCCCACTATGGACAGTGCCCACTATGGACAGTGCCCACTATGGACAGCGCCCACTATGGACAGTGCCCACTATGGACAGTGCCCACTATGGACAGCGCCCACTATGGACAGCGCCCACAATGGACAGTGCCCGCAATGTACTGTGCCCACTATGGGCAGTGCCCACTATGGGCAGTGCCCACTATGGGAAGTGCCCAGCATTGACAGTGCCCAGCATTGACAGTGCCCACCATGGACAGTGCTCACTATGGACAGTGCTCACTATGGACAGCGCCCACTATGAACTGCGCCCACTATGGACAGTGCCAACTATGGATAGTGCCCGCTATTCAGCTTCCCAAGCTCACTTCATGTCACACCCATGATATCATATATCAAGGTGGAATTTCAACCTGTGTCTAAATCAGCTTCCCTAAAGTTTGTATGATCTCTATTCTGTGTAACTCTATTCCTCACATTTCAGTAGAGGGTAAAATATCTAAATATCCTCGGTAAGCAGGAGACACAGAAAAGGTAGTTGGAAAATAATCCAACGTGGTCAAGAGAAATGGGAGAAACATTTTTCTTCAGCAAAGGTTATGTTTGAAAAGATGACGGAAGCAGATGAAAGGGAAGTAATTTACAAGTCTAGTGTAAAGGGGTAGGGATAATTGAAAAGCTTATTATAAAATACTAGGCGCCGTGGCTGCTAGGGGAGAGAGAGGAGATAGGACATGATCCAAGAGGCCCAACCGTGGGCTGCTGGTCCTGTCGCTGGCAGGGCAGTCGAGGGGGGAGCGTCTGCCAGGGCCGGAGTGGAGCAGCAGGGGTGACAGGATGACCAGGTGTTGGGCCGTGGGGTCGGGGTGACCATGCCCCAGGACCAGGGTGTCCAGGCACGGACTGTGGCTTGCAAGGCAGCCATCTTTCCGCGCACACCACTCACCGCCCACTGTGGCCTCTGGTCGTGCAGAGTGACATTGGACGTATGGATGCTTCCACCCTCCACCCCACCACCCCCACACTCCACCTACCCCCGCCTCTCTACCCACAATTCATCTCAACCCTGCGCTGCCCGACGGCGAAGCATCGTGCGGCCCACCCAAGGGCAATGCCCACAGTCGCCCCATCAGCAGGGTGCCAGATGGAGGCTGCGTAGTGTACTGCTAGCATGGGTAGGGCCAGCCATCGGGTGCCTGTCAGCAGGGACAGAAGCCCCTGTGGTGCCGGGCACTGAGGGGGCCAGGGTTGCAGGGCAGTGGCAGGGCGAACAGCTGGTGATGGGTGTGGAGATGGGGGAAAAGGGGGACATACGGGGTCAGGGCCTGCAATGCAGGCCAGGCCCACCATGTAGCCCATTGGACCTTGTTGGGCACGGGGACACACCATGCTAACATGTCTACCTTTCGCCCATGGAGGCAATGGCTATCGAAATCCAACAGGAATTTTGGCCTTCATCCTGGCCGCTGCAGCTCTGAGAAATGCACTGAGGCTATACGAGCAGGAACTGCTCAAGGAGAACCTTCAGCAGTGGAGGTTTCCCCAGAGGAGCAGAAGCCAGCCGGTGAGGATGGAGAGCCGGCCGCCCAACAGGCCTAGGAGGAGGAGGTGGGAAGTGATGTGTTGGGTAGGCTGGGTCTATGTGGACCGCGTTTGATGCAGTGTAGCGAGAGACAGACTTCCAACACTTGATGAGATGCAACACAATTTTATTTAACATCTAACTATTTTACATGTTCAACTGTGGGTTGACACTATGCTGACGTGACTGGAGACCTGAGGCGAGCCTGACCAGACTAACTGACTACCACATGGTGTTTGCACTGGCTAATGCTCACGAGCTCTGACTGTCTCAGAGGCTGGATCCCAGCCTCCCCGAACAGGCGCCAGAATATGGCGACTAGGGACTTTTCACAGTAACTTCATTTGAAGCCTACTTGTGACAATAAGCGATTTTAATTTCATTTAATTTCATTTTCATTTCTTTTCAAAAAGCCTGACTGACAAACGTCTCACAGCATGCAAGTGATAATCCTTGCAAACAACTTAACTCGGCATGTTCTCTGAATATTAGCATCCTACGGAGTATGAAATATGGTGTACTTATGCACACCCTACCCCCTCACCACAGCACAGTTTAAGTAGCTTGAATCACTTTCTTTAATAGATTTGCTCATATCGGTTTGTAAAGTCTAGAAGTTGCATGAAGTACGTCCTGTGTTCATAGCCTTTAGCGTATTCGAGCTGTTTCAATTATTCCGATGTCTGCTGCAGTCACTTCTTATATTTCAGGAAGAGTTATTAAGAGCGGCCTGTTCCTCGCATCTTCATTAATGAGTCACCTCCTGATATGAGCACCTGGTGTGCAGAGTAAACTGCGATGTAACAGACGTTGCACATAAACAGATCCTGCTATCTTCCTACTCATTTATAATTATTACCTCAGGTTGTAAGTTAGTAATTAATTTGTGGTAGAAGTGGATGTTTATCTGTTTCTTTTGTGAAGTAGAAGACAAAACAATTTTCTCGATTACATTTCCAGGATCATCCTTTGCCCCCGTGTCAGTTTCTCCGTGCTATTTCAGAGGTGCTGTCGACAAAATAATCGCAACATTAGTTGCCCATCCATTTGGACGAAACAATATTTTCCGGAACGTTCATTAACCTGTCACATTTTTCTATCCTGGATATTAATGGATCGACTCTTTTTTTCCTGGGCAGCTAATGATCTGCTTAATCATACCTTTCAAGTCCCTGTCCTCATTAAAACCATCACACTTGCACACCCTGGCCATTCTCCTTGGTATAGCCTTCATCTTCACTCGCTTAACTCCAAGGAACTTGAAGATCTAGGTGGACACCTGGTTTAACTATTCATTGGATGATCTGGTTGGACCACATAAAGCACCATGGGATCCTGCTCCCCTCTGCCAAAACCATTGACTCTTCTAGGATCATCCTGGACCATAAGATGCAGGAGCAGATGTAGGCCATTTGGCCCATTAATTTTGCTCCACCATTAAATAAATCATGACTGGTCTCGTAGACCAATCCTCAACTCCACTTTCCCACCTTACCCTCTTAACCCTTGATTCCTGTACTGCTCAAACATCTGTCTGTCTCAGCCTTGAACGCACTTAACGACCCAATCTCTTCAACCCTCTGCGGTAAAGAATTCCACAGATTCACTAACCTCTGAAAGGAGAAATTCCTCCTCATCCCTGTCTGAAATGGACGACCCCTTACTGTTTTTCTCCATAACAAACCATTTTCTTGAACCTGCCTCTCCTCCCTCCTCCAACCTCATCTCCAACAATGTTTAAGAAACTCAGAGACGTCTTTGTGACAAATCATCCTTCCATCTGCCTCTTCTGTTTCTCTCCCTTTTCCCTTGACCACTGGACCAAATATCCTGTCAAGCCCCTCCCAACTAACCTCAAGCTCTCATCTTTCTCTGGTTTCTCTGTCTTCTCCTCTTCTGCACTCTCTCATCTTGTCATTGAGATCAACCTTCTGCTCTCTCCACTCTATTTCCATTCATTTCTTTGAGCAACCAACCTTACTTTCTGCCTGCAGTCTGAAGATAATATTGCTAGCGCATTCCTCTCCTCACGTCCTTTAAATCTTCTATCAGCACCCCTCTCCTGAAAACACCGATCCTAGAGCCCACTTGCCTTTTCAAACTGCCACCCTCCTCTCCAACCACCTTTTTCCTTTCCAAAGCCCTTGAGAGTGTTGTCACTTTCCTAATCTGTGCCCATCTTTCCACTATTGTGTGTTTCAATTCATCCAATCTGGTTTGCACTCCTGGCCTGTCACAACACCAAAAAGGCCCTGATCGAAGTTACAACGTACTACGTGACAGTGTCCATGGGAATCTATCCGTCTGGCGTGATTCGTGGCATCTTCCTCCTCCATGATCTGCTCTCCGTTGTCCAATCGGGTTGGACTTCCCTCACCTGATTTGCTTAATATTGGGTATTATAGAATCACAGAATCATAGAATTTACAGTGCAGAAAGAGGCCATTTGGGCAATCGACTCTGCACCTGCCCTTGCAAAGCCCACACCTCCATCCTATCCCCGCAACCCAATAACCCAATCTAACCTTTTTGACACTAAGGGGCAATTTAGCATGGCCAATCCACCTAACCTGCACATCTTTGGACTGTGGGAGGAAACCGGTGCACCCGGAGGAAACCCACGCAGACACGGGGAGAACGTGCAGACTCCTCAGACAGTGACCCAAGTCGGGAATCGTACCTGGAACCCGGGAGCTGTGAAGCAACAGTGCTAACCACTGTGCTACCATGCCGTCCTAGCCAGAGAATCACCAGCAATGCCTTCTCTTCTTGTTCCCACATCATTTTCTCTAGGATTCCTCAAGGATCCATTCTTGAACCCCTCCTATTTCCTTCAACAGTATCATCTAAAAATATATCAGGTTCTATATGTATGTCGACAAACCCAGCTTTATCTCATCGCTGCCTCTCTCAGCCTCTCCTTTGTATTTATTTGTCACAGGCCAGTACTGGGATAAGCATAAATTTCCACCAAATAAATATTGGGAAGACTGAAACCATTGACCTCACCACAAACTCCGTTCGGTAGCCACTGCCTCCGTCACTCACTCTGAAGCTGAACCAAACTGTTTTCAACCTTGGTGCCTTATGCCATCACAAACATTGCCTATTCCCACCTCAGTTCTGACGCCCAACTCCATACTTGCCTCTTCCCCTCAGCCGCTGAAACCCTTCTCCATGCCTCCAGCCGCGACTATTCCAGTGCTCTCCTTGACAGCCTCACATACTGCACCCTACAGAAACTTTGATTTGATTTTGATTTGATTTATTGTCACATGTACCGAAGTACAGTGGAAAGTATTTTTCTGCGGCCGAGAGAACGTACACTATACGTACATAGCAGACAAAAAGAATAATCAACAGAGAACATTGACAAATGGTACATCGACAAACAGTGATTGGTTACAGTGCAGAGCAAGAGGCCAAACATAGCAAATACATGAGCAAGAGCATCATAGGGTGTCGTGAATAGTATTCTTACAGGGAACAGATCAGTCCGAGGGGGAGTCGTTGAGGAATCTTGTAGCTGTGGGGAAGAAGCTGTTCCTATGTCTGGATGTGCGGGTCTTCAGACTTCTATACTTTCTGCCTGATGGAAGGGTTTGGAAGAAGGCAATGCCTGGGTGGGAGGGGTCTCTGATAATGCTGTCTGCCTTCCTGAGGCAGCGGGAGGTGTATACAGAATCAATGTGGGGGTGGCAAGCTTGTGTGCAAGCAAGTGTTGGGCTGAGTTCACCAGTCTGCAGTTTCTTGCAATCTTGGACCGAGCAGTTGCCATACCAAGCTGTGATGCAGCCGGATAGGATGCTCTCTATCGCACATCTGTAGAAGTTTGTGAGAGTCGATGCAGACATGCCAAATTTCTTTAGCTTTCGCACAAAGTAGAGACATTGTTGGGCTTTCTTGATTGTTGCATCAACGTGAGTGGACCAGGACAGACTGTTGGTAATGGTGACCCCAAGGAACTTAAAGCTATCAACCATCTCCACTTTGGAGCCATTGATGCAGATGGGAGTGTGTGTCGCGCTACGCTTCCTGAAGTTAATGATCAGTTCCTTGGTCTTTCCGTCATTTAGAGAGAGGTTGTTTTTGGTACACCATCCAACCAAGTGATTTATCTCCCTCCCGTAGTCTGATTCATCGTTGTTTGAGATGCGGCCCACCACAGTCGTATCATCCGCAAACTTATAGATTGAGTTGGAGTTAAATCTTGCCACACAGGCATGTGTGTATGGGGAGTACAGTAGAGGACTGAGCACACATCCTTGCGGGGCCCCGGTGTTGAGGACTATTATGGAGGAGGTGCTGTTGCCTATCCTGGCAGATTGAGGTCTGTTGGTGAGGAAGTCAAGGATCCAGCTGCACAGGGAGGGGTCAATTCCAAGATTGCAGAGTTTGGTGATCAGTCTTGTTGGGATAATGGTGTTGAAGGTGGAGCTGTAGCCTATGAACAGCAGTCTTACATAGGTGTCCTTGTTGTCGAGGTGTTCGCGTGTTGATTGCAGAGCCAGTGAGATAGCGTCTGCGTGGACCGGTTGCAGTGATAGACAAACTGCAGTGGATCAAGACCATCTGGGAGGCTGGCAGTGATCCGTCTCATGACTAGCCACTCAAAGCATTTCATGATAACAGACGTTAGGGCCACCGGTTCGTAGTCATTGAGACAGGCTACCTTGTTCTTCTTTGGTACTGGTATTATGGTGGCCTTCTTGAAGGAGGTGGGGACCTCAGAGCGGAGGAGTGAGGTGGTGAAGATATCTGCGAATACATTCGCCAGCTGGTCTGCGCAGGCTCTGAGTGCTCGCCCAGGGACTCCGTCGGGGCCTGTCGCTTTCCGTGGATTCACTTTCAAGAAGGCAGCTCTTGCCTCTGAGGCTGTAATAGTGGGTATGGGTGTGTCCAGGGCTGTTGGGGCAGGTGGCATTGATACATTGGCTGACTGCTGAAAGTGGGCATAGAACTTGTTCAGATCATTGGGTAGGGATACTCCACCCCAGATATTCCGCCCGGCCTTGTTTTATAGCCTGTGATCTTGTGTAGGCCCTGCCATAGTCGTTGTGGGTTAGTGTCGTTGGCCTGGGACTCTAGTTTGATGCGGTATTGTCTTTTTGCATCCCTGATGGCTTTCCGTACCTCGTACCTGGATTTCTTATATAGGTCAGGGTGGTCAGATTTGAACGCCAACATCCGGGATTTTAGCAGGGAGTGGCCCTTTTGGTTGAGCCAGGATTTCCGATTGGGGAATACCTGTATTGTCTTCTTCGGTACACAGTCCTCGACACACTTACTGATGAAGTCTGTGATGGTGATTGAGCACTCGTCCCCAGGTTAGCTGCTGCGGCCTTGAATTTGGACCAATCCACAGTCTCCATGCAGTCCTCAAATTCCTTGGACCAGCACTGCACGGTTTTCTTGACTGGCTCAGCACGCTTGAGTTGCTGTTTGTAAGTCGCAAGTAGGACCACCAACGTGTGGTCAGATTTGCCAAAGTGAGGTTGGGGAATGGAGCGGTCGGCACCTTTGATGCTCGTGTAGCAGTGGTCCAGGGTGTTTGCACCTCTGGTGGAGCAGGAGATATGTTGATGGTGTTTGGGTAGGACCTTCCTGAGTTTGGCCTGGTTGAAGTCTCCAGCCATGATTGTCAGGGCTTCGGGGTGATTTGTTTCTTGGTTGTTGATGGTGGAGTGTACACCAAGTGCTTTCTTCACTTCTGCCTGGGATGGGATGTAGACTATTGTGATGAATACAGAGGTGAATTCACGTGGGAGTAGAAGGGGCGAGACTTCATGGTCAGGTATTCTAGGTCTGGGGAGCAATGGCACGTTAGGGACACCACATCCTAGCACCAGGAAGTGTTGATCAGTAGGCAAACACCCCTGCCTTTCAGACTTGCCTGAGGCCTTCATGCAATCAATTCGATGGATTGAAAAACCTTCAGGTTGGATGGCACAATCTGGCTGGAATGAGCCATGTCTCGGTGAAGCCGAGTTCATTCATGTGGAGCTCATCCAAGATTCTGCTGCTCATACACTAACTTGCACCAACTCACTCAGAAGCCATCCTTGTGCTCACTGGTTCACGATCGCTTTTGCTCTGGCACTACATTAATTTTAAATACAAATTGTTGCTTTAAAATCCCTCCGTGGTGTTGCGCCTTCCAATCCCTATCTGCTCATCCAGGTCAGTAAAACCCTGTGAGACTTTTGTGCCTTTTCCAATTCTGGCCTCCCATACATCCCCAATTTTAATCACTTCACCCTTTGTGGTCATGCCTTCATCTGCCTGGGACTAAGCTCTGGAATTGTCTCTGTAGCCCTCTCTATTTCACGACCTCCCTCTCCCACTTGAAGACACTCCACATAACCCAGTCCTTCAACTGGGCTTTGGATTATCTGCTCTAATTCCTCCTTTCACAGCTTGATGACAAATTCTGTTTCATAATGTTTCTGCGAAACGCCTGAGGATTTTAAAATTTGATAAAAGTGTTGTATGAATGCAAGTCATTGCTGTAACATTCCACTGTCAGTTATGCATGGACAGAGATTAATGACCTGTTCCAAATATAAGAAAACAATTATTTCCTTCAAGCTATTGTTATACTCATGCTGCATCAAAATGATTCATACATAACGAATTTACATAGAATTTACAGTGCAGTAGGAGGCCATTCAGCCCATCAAGTCTATACTGGCCCCTGAAAGAACACCCTGTCTAAACCCACTCTACCCTATCCCTGTAAACCAGCAATCCCACCCAACGTTTGGACACTAGGGGACAATTTAGCGTGACCAATCCAACTAACCTGCACATCTTTAGACTGTGGGAGGAAACGCAGGCACGGGGAGAACGTGCAGACTCCGCACAGACAGTGACCCAAGTCGGGAATCGAACCTGGGATCCTGGAGCTGTGAAGCAACAGTGTTGACCACTGTGCTACCGTGCCGCCCAATGAAGGGAAGGTTTGTTATATACATAGATGTGCATCAACATGGGCAAAACTGATCAGTATAATATAAAAGTATGTGTACTGGTTTTACATGACAAGTTCCCCTGATCTTAATTATAATGGACTGGGTTTTGCGGCAATGATAATGGTGTGTACTCACATTCATAATGGATAAATTGGACAGAAACATATGGCACCCACAGATGCATAGTTACATACACTAATTCAGATGCAGCTGCCCGATACACCCTGTTCCTTCCATAGAACCATAGAAAAGTTACGGTGCACAAAGAGGCCATTCAGCCCATTTTCCAGAACCTGATCTGTAGTCTTGTATTGCTGTTACATTCCTCATCAATAGATTCAGCGCTGACATAATGGCAACATATGTGAATAAGGGGTACGCTAAACACAGCTGAAAGTTGGCGGTAGAAACAGAAAATGCTATAAATACTCAACAGGCCCAGCAGCACCTGTGGAGAGAGAAACAGAGTTAACATTTGGAGCCTTCTTCAGAACCGGCGGTGAGGTGAATGGTGTGGGCTGGTCCTTCAGCACTGACAGAGAAATCCTGCCTTTGTAGAATCCGCGCACATTTTCTGTCCATAACCTTCATTTTCCTGTTGTCACCAAGTTTGGCTATGCTTTATGTATGTTATGGACAGGCATGGGCTTAACTTAAACTGCATTAATTTCTCTTCTCACCATCCATCTGTCAATAGAAATGTGTTTTGATTTGTTTCCCCCTTTATAAGCGGTGGCTTATTTCCCAACTTCTCAGATTCGGTAGAATCCGATTTTCTATTAATAACCACACAGCAATCTTGTGATAGAATGAACTCAAAAGGTTAGTTTAGTTCCACACAGTCGAAAGGCGAAAAGAGGGTTTGCATCACCTCCTTACCGTCAGATAGTAAAGAGAGTGATAGAGTGAAGAAAGATTTACACTGCTGAGACCACAGAGGAAAGAAATATTATTTCACATGCATTCCACAGTCCAGAATCAAAGTCCAAGGAGGTATTCCTTCACTGAACACAATGGGCTAAAAACCAATGTTTTAGAATTGACTTTTCCCAGGGTGTTGATTTTACACGATGAGATCGGCTAACAGAGATGCAGGTAATGGTACAGAAGCAGTGTAGATGTGGCCAGGTGTTTAACCCAGGCCACAGCTCCTTGTCTGCGAGGCTGCCAGTCAGATGGTAAACAGCAGACTGAGCTTTTCAGTTCAGCAAGTCACAGCAAGGCAATATTACTGGGTTTCAGTTCAGCAAGGCAATATTACTGGGTTTCAGTTCAGCAAGGCAATATTACTGGGTTTCAGTTCAGCAAGGCAATATTACTGGGTTTCAGTTCAGCAAGGCAATATTACTGGGTTTCAGTTCAGCAAGGCAATATTACTGGGTTTCAGTTCAGCAAGGCAATATTACTGGGTTTCAGTTCAGCAAGGCAATATTACTGGGTTTCAGTTCAGCAAGGCAATATTACTGGGTTTCAGTTCAGCAAGGCAATATTACTGGGTTTCAGTTCAGCAAGGCAATATTACTGGGTTTCAGTTCAGCAAGGCAATATTACTGGGTTTCAGTTCAGCAAGGCAATATTACTGGGTTTCAGTTCAGCAAGGCAATATTACTGGGTTTCAGTTCAGCAAGGCAATATTACTCGGTTTCAGTTCAGCAAGGCAATATTACTGGGTTTCAGTTCAGCAAGGCAATATTACTGGGTTTCTTCAGCAAGGCAATATTACTGGGTTTCAGTTCAGCAAGGCAATATTACTGGGTTTCTTCAGCAAGGCAATATTACTGGGTTTCAGTTCAGCAGGGCAATATTACTGGGTTTCAGTTCAGCAAGGCAATATTACTGGGTTTCAGTTCAGCAAGGCAATATTACTTGGTTTCAGTTCAGCAAGGCAATATTACTGGGTTTCAGTTCAGCAAGGCAATATTACTGGGTTTCAGTTCAGCAAGGCAATATTACTGGGTTTCAGTTCAGCAGGGCAATATTACTGGGTTTCAGTTCAGCAAGGCAATATTACTGGGTTTCAGTTCAGCAAGGCAATATTACTGGGTTTCAGTTCAGCAAGGCAATATTACTGGGTTTCAGTTCAGCAAGGCAATATTACTGGGTTTCAGTTCAGCAAGGCAATATTACTGGGTTTCAGTTCAGCAAGGCAATATTACTGGGTTTCAGTTCAGCAAGGCAATATTACTGGGTTTCTTCAGCAAGGCAATATTACTGGGTTTCAGTTCAGCAAGGCAATATTACTGGGTTTCAGTTCAGCAAGGCAATATTACTGGGTTTCAGTTCAGCAAGGCAATATTACTGAGTTTCAGTTCAGCAAGGCAATCTTACTGGGTTTCAGTTCAGCCAGGCAATATTACTGGGTTTCTTCAGCAAGGCAATATTACTGGGTTTCAGTTCAGCAAGGCAATATTACTGAGTTTCAGTTCAGCAAGGCAATATTACTGGGTTTCTTCAGCAAGGCAATATTACTGGGTTTCAGTTCAGCAAGGCAATATCACTGGGTTTCAGTTCAGCAAGGCAATATTACTGGGTTTCAGTTCAGCAGGGCAATATTACTGGGTTTCAGTTCAGCAAGGCAATATTACTGGGTTTCAGTTAAGCAAGGCAATATTACTGGGTTTCAGTTCAGCAGGGCAATATTACTGGGTTTCAGTTCAGCAAGGCAATATTACTGGGTTTCAGTTCAGCATAGCAATATTACTGGGTTTCAGTTCAGCAAGGCAATATTACTGGGTTTCAGTTCAGCAAGGCAATATTACTGGGTTTCAGTTCAGCAAGGCAATATTACTGGGTTTCAGTTCAGCATAGCAATATTACTGGGTTTCATCAGCAAGGCAATATTACTGGGTTTCTTCAGCAAGGCAATATTACTGGGTTTCAGTTCAGCAAGGCAATATTACTGGGTTTCAGTTCAGCAAGGCAATATTACTGGGTTTCAGTTCAGCAAGGCAATATTACTGGGTTTCAGTTCAGCAAGGCAATATTACTGGGTTTCAGTTCAGCAGGGCAATATTACTGGGTTTCAGTTCAGCAAGGCAATATTACTGGGTTTCAGTTCAGCAAGGCAATATTACTGGGTTTCAGTTGAGCAAGGCAATATTACTGGGTTTCAGTTCAGCAAGGCAATATTACTGGGTTTCAGTTCAGCAAGGCAATATTACTGGGTTTCTTCAGCAAGGCAATATTACTGGGTTTCATCAGCAAGGCAATATTACTGGGTTTCTTCAGCAAGGCAATATTACTGGGTTTCAGTTCAGCAAGGCAATATTACTGGGTTTCAGTTCAGCAAGGCAATATTACTGGGTTTCTTCAGCAAGGCAATATTACTGGGTTTCTTCAGCAAGGCAATATTACTGGGTTTCAGTTCAGCAAGGCAATATTACTGGGTTTCAGTTCAGCAAGGCAATATTACTGGGTTTCAGTTCAGCAGGGCAATATTACTGGGTTTCAGTTCAGCAAGGCAATATTACTGGGTTTCAGTTCAGCATAGCAATATTACTGGGTTTCAGTTCAGCAAGGCAATATTACTGGGTTTCAGTTCAGCAAGGCAATATTACTGGGTTTCAGTTCAGCAAGGCAATATTACTGGGTTTCTTCAGCAAGGCAATATTACTGGGTTTCAGTTCAGCAACGCAATATTACTGGGTTTCATCAGCAAGGCAATATTACTGGGTTTCTTCAGCAAGGCAATATTACTGGGTTTCAGTTCAGCAAGGCAATATTACTGGGTTTCAGTTCAGCAAGGCAATATTACTGGGTTTCATCAGCAAGGCAATATTACTGGGTTTCTTCAGCAAGGCAATATTACTGGGTTTCAGTTCAGCAAGGCAATATTACTGGGTTTCAGTTCAGCAAGGCAATATTACTGGGTTTACGTTCAGCAAGGCAATATTACTGGGTTTCAGTTCAGCAAGGCAATATTACTGGGTTTCAGTTCAGCAAGGCAATATTACTGGGTTTCAGTTCAGCAAGGCAATATTACTGGGTTTCAGTTCAGCAAGGCAATATTACTGGGTTTCAGTTCAGCAAGGCAATATTACTGGGTTTCAGTTCAGCAAGGCAATATTACTGGGTTTCAGTTCAGCAAGGCAATATTACTGGGTTTCAGTTCAGCAAGGCAATATTACTGGGTTTCAGTTCAGCATAGCAATATTACTGGGTTTCAGTTCAGCAAGGCAATATTACTGGGATTCAGTTCAGCAAGGCAATATTACTGGGTTTCTTCAGCAAGGCCATATTACTGGGTTTCAGTTCAGCAAGGCAATATTACTGGGTTTCATCAGCAAGGCAATATTACTGGGTTTCTTCAGCAAGGCAATATTACTGGGTTTCAGTTCAGCAAGGCAATATTACTAGGTTTCAGTTCAGCAAGGCAATATTACTGGGTTTCAGTTCAGCAAGGCAATATTACTGGGTTTCAGTTCAGCAAGGCTATATTACTGGGTTTCTTCAGCAAGACAATATTACTGGGTTTCAGTTCAGCATTGCAATATTACTGGGTTTCAGTTCAGCAAGGCAATATTACTGGGTTTCAGTTCAGCAAGGCAATATTACTGGGTTTCAGTTCAGCAAGGCAATATTACTGGGTTTCAGTTCAGCAAGGCAATATTACTGGGTTTCAGTTCAGCAAGGCAATATTACTGGGTTTCAGTTCAGCAAGGCAATATTACTGGGTTTCAAATCAGCAAGGCAATATTACTGGGTTTCAGTTCAGCAAGGCAATATTACTGGGTTTCAGTTCAGCAAGGCCATATTACTGGGTTTCAGTTCAGCAAGGCAATATTACTGGGTTTCATCAGCAAGGCAATATTACTGGGTTTCTTCAGCAAGGCAATATTACTGGGTTTCAGTTCAGCAAGGCAATATTACTGGGTTTCAGTTCAGCAAGGCAATATTACTGGGTTTCAGTTCAGCAGGGCAATATTACTGGGTTTCAGTTCAGCAAGGCAATATTACTGGGTTTCAGTTCAGCAAGGCAATATTACTGGGTTTCAGTTCAGCAGGGCAATATTACTGGGTTTCAGTTCAGCAAGGCAATATTACTGGGTTTCAGTTCAGCATAGCAATATTACTGGGTTTCAGTTCAGCAAGGCAATATTACTGGGTTTCAGTTCAGCAAGGCAATATTACTGGGTTTCAGTTCAGCAAGGCAATATTACTGGGTTTCAGTTCAGCATAGCAATATTACTGGGTTTCATCAGCAAGGCAATATTACTGGGTTTCAGTTCAGCAAGGCAATATTACTGGGTTTCAGTTCAGCAAGGCAATATTACTGGGTTTCTTCAGCAAGGCAATATTACTGGGTTTCAGTTCAGCATAGCAATATTACTGGGTTTCAGTTCAGCAAGGCAATATTACTGGGTTTCAGTTCAGCAAGGCAATATTACTGGGTTTCAGTTCAGCAAGGCAATATTACTGGGTTTCTTCAGCAAGGCAATATTACTGGGTTTCAGTTCAGCATAGCAATATTAGTGGGTTTCATCAGCAAGGCAATATTACTGGGTTTCTTCAGCAAGGCAATATTACTGGGTTTCAGTTCAGCAAGGCAATATTACTGGGTTTCTTCAGCAAGGCAATATTACTGGGTTTCTTCAGCAAGGCAATATTACTGGGTTTCAGTTCAGCAAGGCAATATTACTGGGTTTCAGTTAGGCAAGGCAATATTACTGGGTTTCAGTTCAGCAGGGCAATATTACTGGGTTTCAGTTCAGCAAGGCAATATTACTGGGTTTCAGTTCAGCATAGCAATATTACTGGGTTTCAGTTCAGCAAGGCAATATTACTGGGTTTCAGTTCAGCAAGGCAATATTACTGGGTTTCAGTTCAGCAAGGCAATATTACTGGGTTTCTTCAGCAAGGCAATATTACTGGGTTTCTTCAGCAAGGCAATATTACTGGGTTTAAGTTCAGTATAGCAATATTACTGGGTTTCATCAGCAAGGCAATATTACTGGGTTTCTTCAGCAAGGCAATATTACTGGGTTTCTTCAGCAAGGCAATATTACTGGGTTTCAGTTCAGCAAGGCAATATTACTGGGTTTCATCAGCAAGGCAATATTACTGGGTTTCTTCAGCAAGGCAATATTACTGGGTTTCAGTTCAGCAAAGCAATATTACTGGGTTTCAGTTCAGCAAGGCAATATTACTGGGTTTCAGTTCAGCAAGGCAATATTACTGGGTTTCAGTTCAGCAAGGCAATATTACTGGGTTTCAGTTCAGCAAGGCAATATTACTGGGTTTCAGTTCAGCAAGGCAATATTACTGGGTTTCAGTTCAGCAAGGCTATATTACTGGGTTTCTTCAGCAAGACAATATTACTGGGTTTCAGTTCAGCATAGCAATATTACTGGGTTTCAGTTCAGCAAGGCAATATTACTGGGTTTCAGTTCAGCAAGGCAATATTACTGGGTTTCAGTTCAGCAAGGCAATATTACTGGGTTTCAGTTCAGCAAGGCAATATTACTGGGTTTCAGTTCAGCAAGGCAATATTACTGGGTTTCAGTTCAGCAAGGCAATATTACTGGGTTTCAGTTCAGCAAGGCAATATTACTGGGTTTCAAATCAGCAAGGCAATATTACTGGGTTTCAGTTCAGCAAGGCAATATTACTGGGTTTCAGTTCAGCAAGGCAATATTACTGGGTTTCAGTTCAGCAAGGCAATATTACTGGGTTTCTTCAGCAAGGCAATATTACTGGGTTTCAGTTCAGCAAGGCAATATTACTGGGTTTCAGTTCAGCAAGGCAATATTACTGGGTTTCTTCAACAAGGCAATATTACTGGGTTTCTTCAGCAAGGCAATATTACTGGGTTTCAGTTCAGCAAGGCAATATTACTGGGTTTCAGTTCAGCAAGGCAATATTACTGGGTTTCAGTTCAGCAAGGCAATATTACTGGGTTTCAGTTCAGCAAGGCAATATTACTGGGTTTCAGTTCAGCAAGGCAATATTACTGGGTTTCAGTTCAGCAACGCAATATTACTGGGTTTCAGTTCAGCAAGGCAATATTACTGGGTCTCTTCAGCAGGGCAATATTACTGGGATTCAGTTCAGCAAGGCAATATTACTGGGTTTCAGTTCAGCAAGGCAATATTACTGGGTTTCAGTTCAGCAAGGCAATATTACTGGGTTTCAGTTCAGCAAGGCAATATTACTGGGTTTCAGTTCAGCAAGGCAATATTACTGGGTTTCAGTTCAGCAAGGCAATATTACTGGGTTTCAGTTCAGCAAGGCAATATTACTGGGTTTCAGTTCAGAAAGGCAATATTACTGGGTTTAAGTTCAGCAAGGCAATATTACTGTGTTTCAGTTCAGCAAGGCAATATTACTGGGTTTCTTCAGCAAGACAATATTACTGGGTTTCAGTTCAGCAGGGCAATATTACTGTGTTTCAGTTCAGCGAGGCAATATTACTGGGTTTCAGTTCAGCAAGGCAATATTACTGGGTTTCAGTTCAGCAAGGCAATATTACTGGGTTTCTTCAGCAAGACAATATTACTGGGTTTCAATTCAGCAAGGCAATATTACTGGGTTTCAGTTCAGCAAGGCAATATTACTGGGTTTCAGTTCAGCAAGGCAATATTACTGGGTTTCAGTTCAGCAAGGCAATATTACTGGGTTTCAGTTCAGCAAGGCAATATTACTGGGTTTCAGTTCAGCAAGGCAATATTACTGGGTTTCAGTTCAGCAAGGCAATATTTCTGGGTTTCAGTTCAGCATAGCAATATTACTGGGTTTCAGTTCAGCAAGGCAATATTACTGGGTTTAAGTTCAGCTAGGCAATATTACTGGGTTTCAGTTCGGCAAGACAATATTACTGGGTTTCAGTTCAGCAAGGCAATATTACTGGGTTTCAGTTCAGCAAGGCAATATTACTGGGTTTCAGTTCAGCAAGGCAATATTACTGGATTTCTTCAGCAAGGCAATATTACTGGGTTTCTTCAGCAAGGCAATATTACTGGGTTTCTTCAGCAAGGCAATATTACTGGGTTTCAGTTCAGCAAGGCAATATTACTGGGTTTCAGTTCAGCATAGCAATATTACTGGGTTTCAGTTCAGCAAGGCAATATTACTGGGTTTCTTCAGCAAGGCAATATTACTGGGTTTCTTCAGCAAGGCAATATTACTGGGTTTCAGTTCAGCAAGGCAATATTACTGGGTTTCAGTTCAGCAGGGCAATATTACTGGGTTTCAGTTCAGCAAGGCAATATTACTGGGTTTCAGTTCAGCAGGGCAATATTACAGGGTTTCAGTTCAGCATAGCAATATTACTGGGTTTCAGTTCAGCAAGGCAATATTACTGGGTTTCAGTTCAGCAAAGCAATATTACTGGGTTTCAGTTCAGCAAGGCAATATTACTGGGTTTCAGTTCAGCATAGCAATATTACTGGGTTTCAGTTCAGCAAGGCAATATTACTGGGTTTCAGTTCAGCAAGGCAATATTACTGGGGTTCAGTTCAGCAAGGCAATATTACTGGGTTTCAGTTCAGCAAGGCAATATTACTGGGTTTACGTTCAGCAAGGCAATATTACTGGGTTTCAGTTCAGCAAGGCAATATTACTGGGTTTCAGTTCAGCAACGCAATATTACTGGGTTTCAGTTCAGCAAGGCAATATTACTGGGTTTCAGTTCAGCAAGGCAATATTACTGGGTTTCAGTTCAGCAAGGCAATATTACTGGGTTTCAGTTCAGCAAGGCAATATTACTGGGTTTCAGTTCAGCAAGGCAATATTACTGGGTTTCATCAGCAAGGCAATATTACTGGGTTACAGTTCAGCAAGGCAATATTACTGGGTTTTAGTTCAGCAAGGCAATATTACTGGGTTTCAGTTCAGCAAGGCAATATTACTGGGTTTCAGTTCAGCAAGGCAATATTACTGGGTTTCAGTTCAGCAAGGCAATATTACTGGATTTCAGTTCAGCAACGCAATATTACTGGGTTTCAGTTCAGCAAGGCAATAATACTGGGTCTCTTCAGCAGGGCAATATTACTGGGATTCAGTTCAGCAAGGCAATATTACTGGGTTTCAGTTCAGCAAGGCAATATTACTGGGTTTCAGTTCAGCAAGGCAATATTACTGGGTTTCAGTTCAGCAAGGCAATATTACTGGGTTTCAGTTCAGCAAGGCAATATTACTGGGTTTCAGTTCAGCAAGGCAATATTACTGGGTTTCAGTTCAGCAAGGCAATATTACTGGGTTTCAGTTCAGCAAGGCAATATTACTGGGTTTCAGTTCAGCAAGGCAATATTACTGTGTTTCAGTTCAGCAAGGCAATATTACTGGGTTTCTTCAGCAAGACAATATTACTGGGTTTCAGTTCAGCAGGGCAATATTACTGTGTTTCAGTTCAGCG
The DNA here is from genome assembly GCF_902713615.1 of Scyliorhinus canicula. Lineage (NCBI taxonomy): Eukaryota > Metazoa > Chordata > Chondrichthyes > Carcharhiniformes > Scyliorhinidae > Scyliorhinus > Scyliorhinus canicula. The sequence continues at coordinate 27,699,907 of NC_052157.1, forward strand.
AGGCAATATTACTGGGTTTCAGTTCAGCAAGGCAATATTACTGGGTTTCAGTTCAGCAAGGCAATATTACTGGGTTTCTTCAGCAAGACAATATTACTGGGTTTCAATTCAGCAAGGCAATATTACTGGGTTTCAGTTCAGCAAGGCAATATTACTGGGTTTCAGTTCAGCAAGGCAATATTACTGGGTTTCAGTTCAGCAAGGCAATATTACTGGGTTTCAGTTCAGCAAGGCAATATTACTGGGTTTCAGTTCAGCAAGGCAATATTACTGGGTTTCAGTTCAGCAAGGCAATATTTCTGGGTTTCAGTTCAGCATAGCAATATTACTGGGTTTCAGTTCAGCAAGGCAATATTACTGGGTTTAAGTTCAGCAAGGCAATATTACTGGGTTTCAGTTCGGCAATGCAATATTACTGGGTTTCAGTTCAGCAAGGCAATATTACTGGGTTTCAGTTCAGCAAGGCAATATTACTGGGTTTCAGTTCAGCAAGGCAATATTACTGGATTTCTTCAGCAAGGCAATATTACTGGGTTTCTTCAGCAAGGCAATATTACTGGGTTTCTTCAGCAAGGCAATATTACTGGGTTTCAGTTCAGCAAGGCAATATTACTGGGTTTCAGTTCAGCATAGCAATATTACTGGGTTTCAGTTCAGCAAGGCAATATTACTGGGTTTCTTCAGCAAGGCAATATTACTGGGTTTCTTCAGCAAGGCAATATTACTGGGTTTCAGTTCAGCAAGGCAATATTACTGGGTTTCAGTTCAGCAGGGCAATATTACTGGGTTTCAGTTCAGCAAGGCAATATTACTGGGTTTCAGTTCAGCAGGGCAATATTACTGGGTTTCAGTTCAGCATAGCAATATTACTGGGTTTCAGTTCAGCAAGGCAATATTACTGGGTTTCAGTTCAGCAAAGCAATATTACTGGGTTTCAGTTCAGCAAGGCAATATTACTGGGTTTCAGTTCAGCATAGCAATATTACTGGGTTTCAGTTCAGCAAGGCAATATTACTGGGTTTCAGTTCAGCAAGGCAATATTACTGGGTTTCAGTTCAGCAAGGCAATATTACTGGGTTTCAGTTCAGCAAGGCAATATTACTGGGTTTACGTTCAGCAAGGCAATATTACTGGGTTTCAGTTCAGCAAGGCAATATTACTGGGTTTCAGTTCAGCAACGCAATATTACTGGGTTTCAGTTCAGCAAGGCAATATTACTGGGTTTCAGTTCAGCAAGGCAATATTACTGGGTTTCAGTTCAGCAAGGCAATATTACTGGGTTTCAGTTCAGCAAGGCAATATTACTGGGTTTCAGTTCAGCAAGGCAATATTACTGGGTTTCATCAGCAAGGCAATATTACTGGGTTACAGTTCAGCAAGGCAATATTACTGGGTTTCAGTTCAGCAAGGCAATATTACTGGGTTTCAGTTCAGCAAGGCAATATTACTGGGTTTCAGTTCAGCAAGGCAATATTACTGGGTTTCTTCAGCAAGGCAATATTACTGGGTTTCAGTTCAGCAAGGAAATATTACTGGGTTTCAGTTCAGCAAGGCAATATTACTGGGTTTCAGTTCAGCAAGGCAATATTACTGGGTTTCAGTTCAGCAAGGCAATATTACTGGGTTTCAGTTCAGCAAGGCAATATTACTGGGTTTCAGTTCAGCAAGGCAATATTACTGGGTTTCAGTTCAGCAAGGCAATATTACTGGGTTTCAGTTCAGCAAGGCAATATTACTGGGTTTCAGTTCAGCAAGGCAATATTACTGGGATTCAGTTCAGCAAGGCAATATTACTGGGTTTCAGTTCAGCAAGGCAATATTACTGGGTTTCTTCAGCAAGGCAATATTACTGGGTTTCTTCAGCATGGCAATATTACTGGGTTTCAGTTCAGCAAGGCAATATTACTGGGTTTCAGTTCAGCAAGACAATATTACTGGGTTTCAGTTCAGCAAGGCAATATTACTGGGTTTCAGTTCAGCAGGGCAATATTACTCCGTTTCTTCGACAAGGCAATATTACTGGGTTTCAGTTCAGCAAGGCAATATTACTGGGTTTCAGTTCAGCAAGGCAATATTACTGGGTTTCAGTTCAGCAGGGCAATATTACTCCGTTTCTTCGACAAGGCAATATTACTGGGTTTCAGTTCAGCAGGGCAATATTACTGGGTTTCTTCAGCAAGGCAATATTACTGGGTTTCAGTTCAGCAAGGCAATATTACTGGGTTTCAGTTCAGCAAGGCAATATTACTGGGTTTCAGTTCAGCAAGGCAATATTACTGGGTTTCAGTTCAGCAAGGCAATATTACTGGGTTTCAGTTCCGCATAGCAATATTACTGGGTTTCTTCAGCAAGGCAATATTACTGGGTTTCAGTTCAGCAAGGCAATATTACTGGGTTTCAGTTCAGCAAGGCAATATTACTGGGTTTCAGTTCAGCAAGGCAATATTACTGGGTTTCTTCAGCAAGGCAATATTACTGGGTTTCAGTTCAGCAGGGCAATATTACTCCGTTTCTTCGACAAGGCAATATTACTGGGTTTCAGTTCAGCAAGGCAATATTACTGGGTTTCAGTTCAGCAAGGCAATATTACTGGGTTTCAGTTCAGCAGGGCAATATTACTCCGTTTCTTCGACAAGGCAATATTACTGGGTTTCAGTTCAGCAGGGCAATATTACTGGGTTTCTTCAGCAAGGCAATATTACTGGGTTTCAGTTCAGCAAGGCAATATTACTGGGTTTCAGTTCAGCAAGGCAATATTACTGGGTTTCAGTTCAGCAAGGCAATATTACTGGGTTTCAGTTCAGCAAGGCAATATTACTGGGTTTCAGTTCCGCATAGCAATATTACTGGGTTTCTTCAGCAAGGCAATATTACTGGGTTTCAGTTCAGCAAGGCAATATTACTGGGTTTCAGTTCAGCAAGGCAATATTACTGGGTTTCAGTTCAGCAAGGCAATATTACTGGGTTTCTTCAGCAAGGCAATATTACTGGGTTTCAGTTCAGCAAGGCAATAGTACTGGGTTTCTGTTCAGCAAGGCAATATTACTGGGTTTCAGTTCAGCAAGGCAATATTACTGGGTTACAGTTCAGCAGGGCAATATTACTGGGTTTCAGTTCAGCAAGGCAATATTACTGGGTTTCAGTTCAGCATAGCAATATTACTGGGTTTCTTCAGCAAGGCAATATTACTGGGTTTCTTCAGCAAGGCAATATTACTGGGTTTCAGTTCAGCAAGGCAATATTACTGGGTTTCAGTTCAGCAAGGCAATATTACTGGGTTTCAGTTCAGCAAGGCAATATTACTGGGTTTCAGTTCAGCAAGGCAATATTACTGGGTTTCAGTTCAGCAAGGCAATATTACTGGGTTTCTTCAGCAAGGCAATATTACTGGGTTTCTTCAGCAAGGCAATATTACTGGGTTTCAGTTCAGCAAGGCAATATTACTGGGTTTCTTCAGCAAGGCAATATTACTGGGTTTCAGTTCAGCAAGGCAATATTACTGGGTTTCAGTTCAGCAAGGCAATATTACTGGGTTTCAGTTCAGCAAGGCAATATTACTGGGTTTCAGTTCAGCAAGGCAATATTACTGGGTTTCAGTTCAGCAAGGCAATATTACTGGGTTTCTTCAGCAAGGCAATATTACTGGGTTTCTTCAGCAAGGCAATATTACTGGGTTTCAGTTCAGCATAGCAATATTACTGGGTTTCTTCAGCAAGGCAATATTACTGGGTTTCTTCAGCAAGGCAATATTACTGGGTTTCAGTTCAGCAAGGCAATATTACTGGGTTTCAGTTCAGCAAGGCAATATTACTGGGTTTCTTCAGCAAGGCAATATTACTGGGTTTCTTCAGCAAGGCAATATTACTGGGTTTCAGTTCAGCAAGGCAATATTACTGGGTTTCAGTTCAGCAAGGCAATATTACTGGGTTTCAGTTCAGCAAGGCAATATTACTGGGTTTCTTCAGCAAGGCAATATTACTGGGTTTCTTCAGCAAGGCAATATTACTGGGTTTCAGTTCAGCAAGGCAATATTACTGGGTTTCAGTTCAGCAAGGCAATATTACTGGGTTTCAGTTCAGCAAGGCAATATTACTGGGTTTCAGTTCAGCAAGGCAATATTACTGGGTTTCAGTTCAGCAAGGCAATATTACTGGGTTTCAGTTCAGCAGGGCAATATTACTGGGTTTCAGTTCAGCAAGGCAATATTACTGGGTTTCAGTTCAGCAAGGCAATATTACTGGGTTTCTTCAGCAAGGCAATATTACTGGGTTTCAGTTCAGCAAGGCAATATTACTGGGTTTCAGTTCAGCAGGGCAATATTACTGGGTTTCAGTTCAGCAAGGCAATATTACTGGGTTTCAGATCAGCAGGGCAATATTACTGGGTTTCAGTTCAGCAAGGCAATATTACTGGGTTTCTTCAGCAAGGCAATATTACTGGGTTTCAGTTCAGCAAGGCAATATTACTGGTTTTCTTCGACAAGACAATATTACTAGTTTTCTTCAGCATGGAAATATTACTGGGTTTCAGTTCAGCAAGGCTGTTTTGGGGCTGTTTAGCACAGGGCTAATTCGCTGGCTTTGGTAGCAGGCCAGGGCCGGTCAGCAGCCCGCTTCAATTCCCATTCCGGCCTCCCCAAACAGGCGCCGGAATGTGGCGACTAGGGGCTTTTCACAGTAACTTCATTGAAGCCTTCTTGTGACAAAAACGCATTTCATTTCAAGGAAATATTACTGGTTTTCTTCAGCAAGACAATATTACTGGGTTTCAGTTCAGCAAGGCAATATTACTGGGTTTCAGTTCAGCAAGGCAATATTACTGGGTTTCAGTTCAGCAAGGCAATATTACTGGTTTTCAGTTCAGCAAGGCAATATTACTGGGTTTCAGTTCAGCAAGGCAATATTACTGGTTTTCAGTTCAGCAAGGCAATATTACTGGGTTTCAGTTCAGCAAGGCAATATTACTGGTTTTCTTCGACAAGACAATATTACTGGTTCCACAAACTAAAAGCCTTTGACTCCCACCTCTCCACCCTGTCTTCAACAGGGATTTTCATTCTTGTCTGGGTCCCCGAGATTGTTACAAACCTCAACCATTACAAATTGAAAGAAAGGTCCCGGAGATCTTTGTCTCTGCAGATGAGCAGACTCCTGCCGGCGAGCCTGGTTTATCAAATGCAGACGGCCTTTGTATAGCTCTCTTAGAATTCAGCCTGTGCGGCCCACAGGAGGGTCATTCGTGGCTCCCCCCCCGAGATAACGGTGTGCGAGCTTCTTCGTTCCTGCCAGGTAGCTTCTTTTGTTCAGGTCTTGTCAGACGCAGCTTGAGACAGTTTAAAGATCTTTGTTTAACTTTTTAAATTTTAGGAATAGCCATGAGAATATCTATATATATTTTATAAAAATATGCAGTGTAATAAATAATCTTTATTGTCACAAGTAGGCTTACAGTAACACTACAATGAAGTTACTGTGGAAATCCCCTAGTCGCCACATTCCGGCGCCTGTTCGGGTACACAGAGGGAGAATTCTCTCTGGTCCAAATTACCTAACAGCACTTCTTTCGGGGCTTGTGGGAGGTAACCGGAGCACCCGGAGGAAACCCACGCAGTGACCCAGGGTCCCTGGCGCTGTGAAGCAACAGCGCTAACCACTGTGCTACCGAATGAGGCCTTGATCACAGGTCAACCTTTAATGTTAAAAATATTTATTAATCCATTCCAGTGGGAAGTTCCAATGTAAACAACCCCGAATAGTGCTGTAATAGCACATAGGGGCCACTAGCTGATGCTGTAGCTCCACTGTCTCCTGTACTACTGTACCTTCATCATCAGCAACACCACATTGGTGTGTCTGTTTTTTCAAATAGAAACTTGAGTCATATTGACCCTAGTCTGTTAATGAATTATGAGGGCTGGCTTGAGTGTAGCTTATAGGTTGCTACAGTACACCATGTGATTCCACATATATAAATAACTTAAGTCAATTACATCCAGTCCTCCCATACCAAGTAACAAACTGTTCATATTTCAGTCCTGTGATGAAATATTTACCTCTGTGATAACCTGTTTTTGGAATTTGTACCTTTTTTTTAATACTTCCTCCAGTGACCAACATTTTTTGAATTGTAATAGAAGAACAAAAATTGCAACTGCTAGAAATCTGAATCATAGAATTTACAGTGTAGAAGGAGGCCATTTGGCCCATCGAGTCTGCACAGGCCCTTGGAAAGAACATCCTACCCAAGCCTACACCTTCACCGTATCCCTGCAACCCCACCGAACCTTTTTTTGGACACTTTAGCATAGTCAATCCACCTCACCCTCACATCTTTAGACTGTGGGAGGAAACCGGAGCACCCGGAGGAAACCCCCGCAGACACAGGAAGAACGTGCAGACTCCACACAGACAGTGACCCAAGCCGGGAATCGAACCTGGGAACCTGGAGCTGTGAAGTAACTGTGCTAACCACTGTGCTACCATGCCGCCCTGAAATTTTAAAAAAACATTCCGGAAATACGCAGGAAACATTTGGCAAACAATCACCTCATCTGCCTCTGGTCTCCCTGAGGTAAAGGAAACCACATCATAAGCAAAAAATTACCATTTCATCAGATCAGGTAAACCCGTTAGCCTTGGCTCAGCAATAGTACTCCTGTATCTAGAACATAGAACATAGAACAGTACAGCACAGAACAGGCCCTTCGGCCCTCGATGTTGTGCCGAGCAATGATCACCCCGCTTAAACCCACGTAACCCGTATCCCAACAATCCCCCCATTAACCTTACACTACGGGCAATTTTAGCATGGCCAATCCACCTAACCCGCACATCTTTGGACTGAGTCGGAAGGTTATGGAGTCAAGCCCAATTCTTGAGTAAAACATCAGTACTGGCACTTCCTTGAAGTACCGAGGGAGTACTGCATTGTCAGAGGCGGCAGTTGTTCGGCTGTGATGTCAGGTGGATGTCATGGATTCAAAGACCAGGAGGAAAGTTCACCTCAATCAGCATCGCTAAAATAGATTAATCGGCCATTTATCTAACTGGTGTTTGTGGAACCTTGCTGTGCACAAGTTGGCAGCTACATTTTCCTCCATTGCAGCAGTGACTACACTTCCAAAGTTACTGAATCAGCTGTAAAAGCATGTTGTGAAAGTTGCTGATCAAATTAAAGTTAAATCAACTTGCTTTGAAGGAGAAGCACATAATTTGCTGTCTCACCTGGAAGCAGTGCTTGGGGCTTTGAACAGTGCTGAATGAAAGATTGGTCTTTATTTAGCACCTTTCCTGAGCTCAGAACTTCACAGAGCATCTTTCAGCTAATGAAGTACCTTTGAAGTGTTGTCATTGTTGTAATGTAGGAAACAGGGCAAGCAGCAATGTGACAATACCAGCTAATCTGTTTAATTGATGTTGATTGAGGGATAAATATTGAACAGAACACTAGGGATAACCCCTCCCCCACCCACTGTTCTTTGGAACATCGGACCCAGAGACAGGAGTGGGTCATTTGGCCCTTGGTGCCTGCTCCATCATTCAATATGATCATGGTTCATCTGCTTGAAATAGGGCCTTGGGATTTTTACCTTGATCTTAGGGATCCGACTGTTGGCAGCATAAATGGTGGGAAATGATCTGATGAACGTGGAGATCTGAGCGAGGAAGGTAAGGTTGAAGGGATGCTGTCACAGTGGTGAAGGTTGGGTAAGGACTCATGGAAACAGTGGCATAAGAAATGGGGCAGACACAACCAAGGGCCCTTTCAACCACTGTCGAGAGGAAAAGGGAAGTATTCTATCTGTCATGATTGAAACTCCTAGACCATAGAACAGTACAGCACAGAACAGGCCCTTGGTGTTGTGCCGAGCAATGATCACCCTCCTCAAACCCACATATCCACCCTATACCCATACCCCAAGAACCCCCCCTTAACCTTACTTTTTTAGGACACTACGGGCAATTTAGCATGGCCAATCCACCTAACCCGCACATCTTTGGACTGTGGGAGGAAACCGGAGCACCCGGAGGAAACCCACACACACACGGGGAGAACATGCAGACTCCGCACAGTGACCCAGCCGGGAATCGAACCTGGAGCTGTGAAGCATTTATGCTAACCACCATGCTACCGTGCTACCCAAATATCCTAGTTGGAATTCTTGTAGTATTTTCTTAAAGCTCTTATCTTGATTTTTTTTCTAAATTTGTTCCTGGGATGTGCGTGTCACTGACGAGGCATTCCTATTTGTATTTGGGCAGGTGATGATGGTGAGTGGTTTGCGAGGCCATTTCAGAGGGTAGACAACCACATTGTTAGGGCTAAAATAGCGTTGTCCAATCACTCAGCCATTTCACAATTGCCTCTCTAATTAAAAAGACAAAGGATTGGGCTGAAGCCCTCGGCTCCTCCAATGATTGGTATGTCCCTCCAATATTGGCACACCTCCAGTATTAGCACCATTCTGAATAAGACATTCTGCCCGCATCTCCCAAGACCCAACTTGCCCGAGGACAATTCTAAAATTAGAAAATTAGGCCATTTCTGCTGCACTATGCAAACACTATGTGAGTTTACTCTGAATTTCTGGAACTTTCTTCAGCAGAATAGCCCCGAAGATATTTACCGAATGATATCGATGTACCCTCACAGCCATTTGCTCTTGTTGAAATCCCTAATTATTAACATCAATTTTGCCTGCTATCTGATTTCAAATCCTTACCTCTCTCCTCAGTGTGTTCTGCTCTGTATTCCGGTGCATTATCAAACTTTCACATTATAATTTGCAATTAGAAAGCTTCCTGATCACAACTGCACCCCACCCCCCCCCCACCCCCTGTGCCCCCCCCCCCCCCCCTCCCCCTCCCACCTCATTTGGAATGCTGGGAGACGGTCTGCATTGTCTCCAATTATGAAGTTCGGAGCAGTGGATTTAAAAGTAGCAGTTTGGGTAACTATCATCGCTCCAACCGAGCTCCAGTTCTGTACAGCGTGGTAGGAGATCTGACACTTTAAACTTGGTGGAAACATTTCTGTAATGTTGTCCAAGAAACCCTTTAATTGGGGGAGGTTGCGGGGGTGGGGGGGGGCTGCCTTATCTCTAATGTTTTGATGTAGATTACGGTGCAGTGTGGAGCTATGATAGGACCAAATCTGTAACGCTGTGCCCGCCTCATTATTTTTGATGCACAAAGTAGGATTGCTTCCATGCCAGATGATGAGAATTTGCAAAGCCATGCCAACATAAACACAAGATGGTTGTTGTCAAGGGTAATCAGTCGATGAATTAATTGAGACAGGATGAGGAGGAAATGAATCACATCCTTGCTTCACACCTCTCACTGTGAACACTCAGTCAGTGTGTGATGTAACTCCTAACCTGTAACAAATAATAACACTATTCAGTGAGAGTAATAATGGGTAAAATCAAAAATAAGTCCTGGAAATAACTTATCAAAATAATTGTTTTTATTTTGCATTCGCGATGTTTTCCTGAGCCGTCCTCCACTTTCTCTTTCAGTTCGAATGTATTCATATTTGACAAAAGATCATTGAATCTGGTGCTGTGGTGGTTTTTCAGTTACATTCCATTATGTAAATTGAAGACTGCACAGGTAAAAATGGGGTCTCGCAACAATCAACTTTGTTCAACCAAATTTTTATTCACATCACGAGAAAGGTTTTCTGATCCATGCACTTTTTTGTGTGGTTTAAAATTTCTCAAACAACCTGGTCATTCAAGCTAACTTGAGTCGAACAGGAGGAACAGTTCTGAATCAACACAGAAATTAGGTTCTCATGAGAGGGTATAAGGCATTGAGGGAGAAGGGAGGGTGAAACCAGAGATCTGCCCCGTGAGCTCTGAGGTAGTGCTGTCCTCTCCTCAACGTGCCTCATCCCTCTTTTCATCAAGTGACACTCAACCGCAATAATATCGCACGGTTTGAAAGCACGATTTGAAGATATTTCCTGGAGGCTGCATTTTGACGTATGTTCTGCCTCATGATTTGGAAGAGGACAAACGTCAGCATAGCTTGTGGCCCTGAGCAAGCCTAAACCTCAAAGCCGTCCTGCGTCATTTGCACCTGCCTTGGCACGGCCTTGCGCATCCTGGAGGATGCACGTAGTCATCCTGTGGAGCTTGCACCAGGTGAGTCACAATGCATGGGCAAAGAGCAGCAAATGGTGGTGACAGATGATGAGATCAAAACACTGGCCTAGGGATTGTGACCTGACGGGTAGAAGAGGGTTATTGCCTGAGCAGGATAGTGCAAAATACTCAGCAAAGACTGCGCTGGATTATGGAAGAATTCAGTAGGTGCAGTTGAGGACAATTAACTGCTTGCACTGCAATCTACCATGAAGAACATGACAACTCCAGGCATCTGCGATTGAGTCTTCAATAACGTAGGCGCTATGCCTCACGAATGCTCAGCCAGTTGCTTGGGAGATCTTGGGCCTCAATCTGCAGGAGACCTTCTCGAAGAGCTTCAACAGAATTGGACTGAAAGAAACTTGAGGCAAGATTTCAATTGTGCCATATCTGGAATAAGAAAAGATCAGGACACAGATAACAGCCACATTCAGCCCACCCGGCAGCATTGCAAAAGGTAATTTAAGAAAAGTTTATTGACGAGGTGGTTAGAAGGATTCCTTAATGGGGCAGTTAAGAACTTAACCAAGAGTGTCTTAGGCACCTGGCACACCAGTATAATTTGATGCATTAGTGTCTTTAGAGAAAGTTAGTTTGGTGTTGTGGTAATATAATCAGGGCCTAGTTTTTAAAAAATAAACTTAGATTACCCAATTATATTTTTCTCCAATTAAGAGGCAACTTAGCGTGGCCAATCCACCTAACCTGCACATCTTTGGGTTGTGGAGGTGAAACCCACGCAGATATTAGGAGAATGTGCAAACTCCACACGGACAGTGTTCAGGGCCTGTTTTAAGGCCGATCAAATTGGATATCCTAAATTAAAGAATTGGGCACTTTAAATTAAAATCACAGTCCGCTCCTGCAAGAAGCCTGCAGAATCCAAAGACACAACCGACAGACAAGCTGCCAGAACATGTCTGGGCCTGCCCCATTCAATCACCCATCAAAGATCATCGCACTCTACTGAGACCCAGCAAGACATCATCGCATCCCATTGAAATGCACAGGTCTATTGTCCGTAGCCCAGATCGAGACAGACTTTCCGTCACCCAGAGTGGCTACTGTTACCTGATATGGGAACAGGTCATGTGCAGCCCACACCACCAGAGATGGGACACTTGGGGCGGGCTCAGGTGGCATGTCAAATGGTCATCAACTGGACCATTGGCTACTGGGACTCCCTCCCGATACCTCATTGGCCGAAAGCCAGAGAAGTTTCTGGAAAGGCGGGGAGAGAGTGGGATAAAGTTAGGCATCTCAAAGACACCAGGAGCAAAGAACCAATGTGTGAGGTGACCTTGATCAGACCAGAAGGAAGGATTGGATTTGGATTTTGTTTAATGTCACGTGTACCGAGGTACAGTGAAAAGTATTTTTCTGAGAGCAGCTCAACAGATCATTACGTACATGAAAAGAAAAAAAGAAAATACATAATAGGGCAGCGCAAGGTACACAATGTAACTACATAAACACCGGCATCCGGTGAAGCATACTGGAGTGTAGTATTAATCAGGTCAGTTATTAAGAGGGTTGTTTAGGAGTCTGGTAACAGCGGGAAAGGAGCTGTTTTTGAGTCTGTTCTTACGTGTCCTCAGACGATACAGACTTTTGTATCTGCTGCCTGATGGAAGAGTTTGGAAGAGTGAGTAAGCCGGGTGGGAAGGGTCATTGATTATGCTGCCCACTTTCCCCAGGCAGTGGGAGGTGTAGATGGAATGGATGGGAGGCAGGTTTGTGTCATGGACTGGGCTGTGTTCACAACTCTCTGATGTTTCTTGTGGTCTTGGGCTGAGCAGTTGTCATACTAGGCTGTGATGCAGTCAGATAGAATGCTTTCTATGGTACATCTGTAAAAGTTGGTAAGAGTTAATGTGGACATGCCGAATTTCCATAGTTTCTTGAGAAAGTATAGGTGCAATTAAGGAAGCAAGCAAAAAGAAACAGCCAGCGAGAATCACCTTTGCAAAGAGGAACCAGAGGAACTCAGGGATCGGATCTGCAGCTTACCAAACCACCTTTGCGTGTAGTATAGTCGAATCCTGGGTGTTTCTTGTATATACAGTGGATAATTTACGGGTTAATTATATTTAATAAAGGGTGTTGCATTATATCTGTGTCCATACTTTGTTCTTCTCATAAATAAAGACACCTGGGTAAACTTTAATTAAGGAGCTGGCTAAAGTACCTGAATTGGACAGATTCTTCACCTATTCGTTAGGTGACATGGATGACATGAGTAAGGGTGCATTTATTGCCCATTCTTAATTACCTTGAGAGGATAGTCAGAGGACATTGTGGCATAGTGGTAATGTCACAGGATAATGCTCTGGAGACATGGGTTCAAATCCCACCACAGCTGCTGGCAAAATCTGAATTCAGTTAATAAACCTGGAATAGCTAGTCTCACTAATGGTGACCACGACAACAATCATTGATTGTCCTAAAAATCCATCTGGTTCCCTAACCTTCCTTAGGGAAGGGAATCTGCCATCTTTACACGTCTGGCCTAGCATGTGGCTCATGTCAGTGCTCTCAGTAACAAAACAAGACTTATTGGTATGTGCAAATTAGTAGTTTGCAGTAGTAGTTTGAATCATAGAGTAAGAAAAGCACATTTTTTACGAACTAAATTTACGTAAATTTCACCACATACAGCATTTTAAAAAATGATATAATATGTAAGCACAGTGCCAGAGAGAGCTGGAGAGAGTAATATGCTGTTATCTGGGGCCAGGACTCGTTTTTACTTCCAGGGGTGGAAACTGGAGTTGTCACTGCTTCCAGGTTCTGAACCCACATCCCATCCCATCCCATTCCCCCCTCACCCCCAACCCTGAGGAGGACCAGTCGATTCTTGGGAATTTCTTAGAAGTGTCCCCTGAATTGGCTTCCTGATTCCCTGTCCAATTAAGGGCGGCAGGTGGGGCCTCAAAGCTGGACAGCCGACCAGAGGCCTTCCAGCTTGAGAGATGAACAGTAGGTCGCAGTAACTGAGAGATCGCTTCACTATGGCAACACCCTCTCACCCACTTTTTACATCTCCCCTCCCCGCTCTGCCCACCCCCCCCCCAAATCTCTTCTGGAAAACTGGAGGCTGACTCGTAGAAAATCCCAGCCCACCTCCTTTAATTGTCGTTAACAAGGCTATTTAATGACCTTAATTGTATGGCCACCTCTTCAGGTTACCCCTGCCAGCCCTGAAACCGCCGTGGCAAAAATCAACCAGTGCCAGTAATGGTGGTGGTGGGGGGGGGGGGGGAGGAAACCAGAACGCTGACCGGAGGAAAACTCAGCCCCTAATATTTTTGCTTCAGAGAGCACTTGCGACGCCCGTATCCCACCCAACCCGCAACCCTCATCCCGGATCCCTTGTGGCTCATTTCGAGTTCTTACAACCCAGCTTCAGCAGAAGACTGGTGCCGGCCCTGCCGATGTTTGTATCCGCAGTATCAGCCAAAACTACGGCAAAGGATCATGGGTACCCCATTCCCCCTTCCAATCGTCGCCCGAGGAAACTCTCACTGCAGCAATCTCGCTGAGGGAGGTTGTAATGGGATATTGAAAATGGTCATGACGGTCAGTCTGGGACGTTGTGCTGAGGCAGGGGGCTAAGTGATATTCTCAAATAATGCTTCATCTTTCATCCCTTATGTTACTAAATGTGAAGAAATCTGTTGCACAGCGGGAAGATCTGGCATTGAGATCACAGTTGGCAGTGAAGCCAATTAGTTATTGCAGCATATGAATACAGTCAATAGCTGACATAACCTGAAATTAATTCCAAGCAAGCTGGCTATAGTATCTTTTGATTTATTCCTGTGCATGTTTACTGATTTAAAGTGAGGTAATTTTATTCCTGACTAGCCAATGATTGTACCAATCTGCCCTTGACTCAGTCACTGGGGCAGTGGCAAGTTCAATTAACATTAAAAACAGTTGCTTCATTCCAAAGATTCTGAATTCAACCCCAATCCAGAGTTTACTTGCAACAATCAAAGTGTAGTACTGAGGGAGCGCTGCATTGTTGGAGGCTCCCGCGATTGAATAAGACACCAAACCAAGGCCCACCCTCCTGCTCAGGTGAAGGTAAAAGATTCCGTGGAATTATTTTTAAGAAGACCAGAGGAGTTGTCCTCAGTGTTCCTGGACCAATATTTATCCCTTAATTAACATCAGATGGACAGATTATCTGGCCATTCTTGTGCAGGGTGTTGGTTACAGTTAGGTAGGCCTGAAAAAGAAGCCTTCGTAGTCATACGTGGGTTAACTGTAAGTCTTTATTGACTCTTCAAACTATTCACAAATACACAGTAAAGGGTACAAGCAAGGTGCAGTCTCCATGCTTGCTAGTACACACAGCTCTGTCCAACACTAGACTGACGCTGTCATGTGCCTCTTACCTCAGTGTGTGGGTGGTACTGTCCTCAGCCTACATGTGCACAGTTTTGGTCTCCTTATTTGAGGAAAGATGTAGTGTCATTGGAGGCAGTTCAGAGGAGGTTCACTAGATTGATTCCAGAGAGGAGGGGTTTATCGCATGAGGAGAGATTGAACAGTTTAGGCCTATACTCTCTAGAGTTTGGAAGAATGACGGGAAATCTAATTCAGGTATGCAAGATGCTAAAAGGTGTGGATGAAATAGACGTGGAGCAGATGCTTCCTCTTGTGGGGAATTCTAAAACGAGGGGTCATAATCTTAGAATAAGAGGTGGCAAATTTAAAACAGATTTGAGGAAAAACTACTTCTCCCAAAGGGTGGTGAATCTGTGGATTCCGCTCCCCCAGAGTGCGGTGGATGCAGGGACAGTGAGTAAATTTAAGGAGGAGTTAGACAGGTTAATTGGTAATGGGTTGAAGGGTTATGGAGAACGGGCAGGACGGTGGAGTTGAGCCCATGATGGGATCAGCCATGATCACATTGAGCGCGTTTAGGCTCGAGAGGCTATATTGCCTACTCCTGCTCCTAGGTCATGTGTTCGAAGGGAGGAGATGCTCTGGCTGATTTCACAATCCAGCTCTTGGCCTGTAACATTGTAGGTAGCAGATGAGGAACATATCAGCCATGATCGAATGGCGGAGCAGACACGATGTGCTAAGTGGCCGAATTCTGCTCCTCTATCTTATGAATTTATGAGAGGAATTTTATGGCCCCTCCCACTGGCGGACATTTCCAGTCCGGCCAAATTCGAAGGAAGTTTGAATCGCTCATGTCAGACCTGCAAAATTCCGACCGTAATGCTACAATTTTCACATCGCCGTTGGTAGGAGTTTGCTATATGCAGATTGGCTACTGTGTTTCTGACATTAAAACAATGACCACACATCAAAAGTAACTTTATAGGCTAGAAAGCACTTTGAGAGGTCCGGCGGTCATGAAAAGCGCCATATAAATGCAAGTCTTTCTCTTTTTACAGTTTATAAAACTGTAGCCAGTCAGCTTGGAACTGGTAATGATTAAAGAGAGACTTACAACATAGGCCCTCCTATGACCGCTGCCTGCCTCTTGCAGCTGACACATGTTTGTATTGAACTGAAATACTTGTAGGTCAGATATTCTCAATTTCAGACCCCAAAACGGCCTCCACGACGTCAGTAGAAAGCTCATAGCCGCATGAAATGTATCCTTTTTGACGAAATGGCATGAGTGCCGTTACCATCTTCTTTATTTGTTCAGTTAAAAACATGACCTCTTTGACTCATGTAATATTACAGCTTTGACAGTCCAAGGTTCATCCAGAAGAATTAATGGAATTAAAATGCCTCAATGGGGTAATGGGAGAGAAAATAAATCAATGTTGCTGAATTCTGCAAGTATGAGGTCCTTGTTTAAAGTTCCTTGTTATACAGCATATCAGACGCTAACCTGGTGGATTGTTGAAAATTAAGTATGGCAGAATTATTTTGTTGCTTGGAAAAATCTAACTCTAGAGTAAACCGAAACCAGTTAATATAATACTTTATTTTAAATCATTCTAACATTTGTCTTTACACAAGAATGAAAAAAATACCGTATAAAAGCAAAATACTGTGGATGCTGGATAAACCCAGCAGACCTGTAGAAGGGTCATATGGACTCGAGACATTAACTCGGTTTCTCTCTCCACAGATGAGCAGGTTAGGTGGATTGGCCATGATAAATTGTCCTTAGTGTCCAAAATTGCCCTTAGTGTTGGGTGGGGTTACTGGGTTATGGGGATAGGGTAGAGGTGTTGACTTTGGATAGGGTGCTCTTTCCAGGAGCTGGTGCAGACTCGATGGGCCGAATGGCCTACTTCTGCACTGTAAATTCTATGATATGCTGCCAGACCCGCTGAGTTTATCCAGCATTTCCTGTTTTTATATGAAAAAATATTATAATCGCAGGTAGGCCCTTCTGTTAAATCACAGGTCATGCACTTTAACTTCAACCTATTTAAGATTTGTTTTCAGTTTTTCCAATTAATTATCACCGCCAATTTAAATGAAAAAACGAAGACCGTGAGGAACGTGAGTTTAATTTCACTTGTGGGCTGGTATAAGCCTAAGTTTATCAAATACTGAGTAAATTATATAATTCAGGAAGGAATCTTAATAAATTATCCATATTCTTACCACTTCTTCGAAACATCAGATACTCACTTGCAAACTGTTTCTCCGGCTGGGCGCATGTTGAACTAAAGAAAAAAACTACTTCCAATTAGTCATGGGCCTTTTGCACATTAACAAGCATAAATTTTCTTTGCACCTTTCCCAATTGCATGTCATAAGGTCAGTGGATGATCATCAGAAACCTTGCTTATACAGCTACCTGGGTTTTCTGCTAATATTCTCTAATGCCATGGCAACCTAACAGGAAAGCCTCTGATGAAATTCCTGGCCTAACTGGTAAATCATTGAGAGAGGCTGACGTGGGAAACATCTCGATGATGTTGTTCTAACACTGGGGGCTGAGATGCAATAGGGAGAGCTCCACTCCATATCTAGTTGTTTCATACCTCAGGGCTATCCAATCTTTTTGGGCAGGGAACCAGGGGCGCGATTCTCCAAACATGGGGCTCTGTTCCCACGCCAGCATCAAAACGCTGGCGAATCACTCTGGACTTTGCGATTCTCCTGCCTGAAGGGGGCTAGCAGGGCTCCTCACAGCTCCGGCTACCGATACGGGGGCCTGCACTTCCGGTCGGGAATCCGCGCATGCGCACGGCGGTGGTCTGCGGCGGTCGCCGCGCACGGCGATCCCACACCATGGACCGGCACCAAAAAGATAGCCCCCCCCCCCCCCCCCCCCCCCCCCCGCAGATCGGGTACAAACGCTGATCGGTGGCCCCAGATCGATAGCCTGGCCGTCTGTGAGGCTCCCCCCAGTCAAGGATCCCCCCCCCCCCCAACCAGGGCGGCCGCAGGTTGACTCCGCAGCTGCCACTGTCCGCTTCCGACAGGCAAAATGTTGTTAGAACCACCCCGTCGGGAACCTGGCCAGTTTACGTCGGAGAATCGCCGCGGGGGGCTCTGCCAATGGACCCCAACTGGTGCCGCGTAGACCGCGTGCAAGTGATTCGTGTTGATTGTCCGGGGACCTGGGGGGTTATTCTATCTATAAAACATTAAGGCCTCCATTCATAAAGCCTCAAAGCTCTCAACAGCAGGACCTGGATTTTATGGGGTGGTGTATTCTTTGCCCACCCCTGACTGGGGAGCCCACCCCTCAGCTGATCTGCAACCCATGTTCAGAGGGACGTCAATTGGCTCAGGGTGAAACGTCCACCCAGTGGCGGACTGGCCAGGGTGTCAGCTTGCTCGATGGCAAGTGGGCCCCTGATGAAGTGGGCCCCCTATATCAAATAAAGATGCAATAAAGAAACAAACACAGACAACTGTTTTAGTAATAAAAAGGAATAAGAAAAAAAAGAGAACAGGACACAAATAAGCAGTGCATGAAAAGGAACGAAGCAGGGGAGGTAGTGGAAGGATGTGGAATAGGGGGGCCCGGGTCGGGCATAATTAAGGAAATTCCATGTTTTCAGCAAGAGTGTGTGAATTTAAAGATAAAGTTACAATTCGTGATTTGAGATGGTCGGCAACTTCAAAGGATATCAAGCAGTAGTCTTGGTTCAGCCGGTACATCGGTCCGGGGCCTGGAGAGCCAAGAAGGGGCCCGTGAATCTCTGAAGGGCCCTTAAAAATTATAATTAATTAGATAAATAAATCTCCAACTTCTTTCCTGAGATTTGTATTCTAACTTAATAAAATATTATTGTTTTTAAAAAGAGCAATACCAAATAAAAATGCAATAAAGAAACAAACAAATAATCACTCAGTGTATGAAGGAACGAAGCAGTGTTAAACGGATGTGAAAAGGAGTGGGGGGGGGGGGGGGGGGGTGGGGGCTGGTTCACCCGGGTCGGACATAGTCGGACACGTTTTCAGCAAATGTGTGAATTTAAAAATAAAGTTACAGTTCGTGATTTGAGATGGTCGGCAACTTGAAAGGATATCAAGCAGTACATAGGGTCATGAGGTCACCAAAAAGGAGAAGCGGTACCTTTGACCATGAATCATGAGGTCAAAGATATTGAAGTGATAAGCCATGATCGGTAAACTCAAAGGGTTGCGACTTGTAACACTACACTGGTATCAAACTGGACATGTTAACTTTGGTCGTGGGACCATTCTTAATTTCTTACTATAGTCGGACCAAACTTCTAAGTTTCAACAGTTGTCTCAGTTGCTTGCTGGTGTGAACACTGGACAGTGGATTGTCTCCTCTTCTGAAGCTGCATAGGCCACAGTAGTATTGACTAATGAACATAGCCTATTGAAGTGTAAGTAAGTTATTTATATTTTTTATCAAGTAGGGGTTTATCTGGCGTTCCTTCAAGTTATTCTTGCAATCATCAATATTCATTTTTCCCAATGTGGGCTATTTTTAATTAAGTTTTTATTTCAGGAATATTACCCCGACCAGCATGGAAAAGAAAAAGCATAAATCTGGGTCACTAAAACGCAAACAACAAAAAGAAGCAGAAAGGAAGGAATCAGCCAAGCGATGCAGGCCTATTACAGAGTTTATAATACCACAAGCACAATCCACATCAATATCCAGTTCTGCAACAAATAATCAAGAAGCAAGAAACAATGCTCATGGTGATGATGCAATGACATGCGAGTTACAAGAACAGAGAAGAGCTACTTTGAATGTGGAGACAAATACAAGTGCATCCATTACTAATCAACCCAGGCCCAATATTTCTTCTGGCTTCCTTGTTCCGGTATCTGTACTGTCTGTAGTTACAACATCTGAACATATAGCTTTAACTAGTGACAGGGAGTCAGATATTCCTTCAAGCATAAATTACTTGGTTTCTGAAGCACATCCTGTAAATGAACCTATGCAAGAAAATGAAAGGTCAATTACTGGAATCTTCCAATATCCATCACGAGCAAAGCTAAAACAGTTTTTTGCTGAACATCCACTTCAGCCACTTGATGATCTGCCATTTGATGCTCGTTTGTATGAGAGGAAAATTATGAATGACTCAGTCCCAAGAAAATGGCTAACATATAACAAAGAAAATAGATGCTTCTATTGTTCATACTGCTCAGCCTTTGAGTTTCCCAACACTTATAATCCATCACCCTTTGTACGTGGCTTTAGCGACTACAGCCGTATTAGCCAGAGCTTGACTTTACATGAATCGACAGCAACACATGTCAGAAATGCTCAGCAATATATCAGTGTGGTTAATGATGGCACCTTAGATAAATTTTTTGCAGCATCACTAATTAAAAGGAAAGAAGAAGTATTGAAGCAGAGAAGTATTGTCATGAGGATTATAGACATCATAAAGATGTTATGCAAGCAAGCACTTCCTTTTCGAGGTCACAGAAATGAATCGGCCTACACTCTAGATAATGAGGTTCTGAATCATGGCAATTTTTTAGCTACAGTGCAGTTGATGGCAAAATATGACCCCATTATGGCATCTCACGTTTCTGCAGTGCAAAACAAGTCTAAACAAAGAATCAAACGATTAGAGCAACAAGGAAAGGCTCAAAGTAAAGACCGTGGTGGACTTGTTACATACCTGAGTAAAACAACTATAAACATGTTAATCAAAATTATGAAGAATATGATACAAGAAAGAATTAGTCATGAAGTTTCTCAAGCAAAATATTATTCTATTCAGGTTGATTCAACACAAGATAATTAATCCATCGATCAGTTTAGCATTATTATTCGGTATGTGCTTAAAGGTATTATCTGTGAGCGACTACTTTCAGTTGTGCCAAATAATGATGGTACAGGACAGGAACTTTTTGATCTATTGATTGAAACATTACAGCATCTTAAAATTGACCCCCAAAAATGTTTATCTGATAGCACAGATGGCGCTGCAAGCTACCATGGCCGGTATAATGGTTTACAAAGTAAAATTGCTGATGTGGCTGATCAACATGTTCATATATGGTGCTATGACCATGTCTTGAATTTGGTGATAACTGAAACAACAAAATGTTGTGTGCCTGCAGTTTCTTTTTTCAATTTGCTCCAGAATATAGCAACTTTTGTGAAAGCATCATACAAGAGAATGGCTGTATGGATAGAAGTTGTTGGAAAACATCTAGGACAAGAAAAAATGAAACGATTAAAGCTAATTGGTGAGACCAGATGGTCAGGAAAATCCAATGCAGCAACAACTATATTTGGACGTTTTGATGATGCCGCTGCCAGTACTTTCGTAAATCTATTGACATGCTTATCAATGATACAAGATTCAGAAAAGTTTGATGCAAAAACAAAACATGAAGCAAATGTTTTACTTCAAAGTCTTCTAAAATTTGAAATCATAGTGACAGCATTTACTTACTTGTATATATTTGAAACTACAACCCCGTTATCAAGTTATCTACAGACAAGTGGTTTAGATATGTTTACTGCATGGAGTTTGGTAGATTCAGCTACAACAAAGTTGAAGGAACAGACATGAACATTTGATAACGTTCACAGCAAGGCTTTGGAATTTGTAAATAAATGTAATGACAGGATTTCACAGATGAATATGGATGAAAATCAAACATCGGAAATTGATGCGTTGGAAACAGCATTGCCAGTTAAGAGGCAGAGGAAGAAGAAAAGAATGGCAGATGAGCTTATTGATGATGAAAGAAAGTCCTCAGATTCTCTAGCTGATTTTCAAGTAAATGTGTTTAACCTAATAATGGATCGCATTGTCCAGTCACTAGAATCACGCTTTGTACAACACAAACAGTTGTATAAAGATTTGTCCTGCTTGGACCCAGCAAAGTTTAAAACTATTGCAGAGAAGGGCCTTGAAGATGAAGCATTGGAAGGTATTATTAAGCTGTTTCCACAAATCAGCAAAGATCAAGTAACATTGGAATTGTTTTCTTTTGCTTCAAACTTTGATGTATTAAAGCTATTGCTTAATGATGGTGAGAATATGGATTCCAGTTGCAACAATTGTAAAATTTGCAGCACTTGCCCATCGTGTGTACTAAAAATTCTGGCATCCAACAGACTTCATGACAAGGCATATGATAACCTTTATGAACTTTATAAAGTCATCTGCACACTATCAGTTACTCAAGTCCAATGTGAGAGGACATTTTCAAAGCTAAAGATCATAAAGACAAGGTTAAGAAATTCGCTGTCTGAGGAGAATTGGGAATCATACATGTTGCTATCCATTGAAAAGGAATTGTTAGATGAATTGGATGCAGAAGCAATTATTGGCAGATTCGCACAATCATCTAGCGAACACAAACGATTGCTCTTAATATAGTGGACTGCATGCAATGCTCTATTGTTCTTTTGAACTATCTGTTAATGTATAAATTGTGCAGTAAACTATTTAAAAATGTCAACCAATTACTTAAATTTTTTTTTAAATAAATAAAAAATTCAATTATAACATTCCGTATTTACATTTGGTATCTACTGCCAGTAATATGTACAGTACATGTACACTGTAATTACTAAGAAATACACATTTTTTTCCACAAAAATTTTAATTGTACCCTTTTTTCCATATGTATTTTTTGAAAATTATATTTATTCGTTATGAAAATTAAATGATAGCATTGTAGTTGTGGGTGGGCCCCCCTTGTCTCCTGGCAACCAATATTTTTAGACCCAGTCCGCCACTGCGTCCACCCCTATCAGGGGTGGAGGCCTCACCTTCCGCCAGTCAATCTGATTGGCCAGCAGCTCTGTAGTACCAGCAGCACCAGCTTCAAATGGTGGCCACTGCTGGGATTGCAGGCCAAACCAATGAAGAGGCGGTATAGGACTTCAGGTAAGTCTGGGCAGGCAGAGGAACTGGGTTTGAGAGGTTGGCGTGGAGGGTTAAAGGTGTGGAGGGGTGGATGGTTCAGTGGGGGTGGAGTGGAGGGCTAAAGAGGAATGAGTGGAGGGTTAAGGGGGAACGGAGGGTAAAGGGGGAGGTGGAAAGGGGAGGGGTAAAGGGGGAGGAGTGAAAGGTTTAGGGGTGAAGTGTTATAAGAACAAAGAAAATTACAGCACAGGAACAGGCCCTTCGGCCCTCCCAGCCTGCGCCAATCCAGATCCTTTATCTAAACCTGTCGCCTATTTTCCAAGGATCTACTTCCCTCTGTTCCCCGCCTGTTCATATATCTATCTAGATGCATCTTAAATTATGCTATCGTGCCCGCCTCTACCACCTCCGCTGGCAAAGCGTTTCAGGCACCCACCACCCTCTGCGTAAAAAACTTCCCACGCACATCTCCCTTAAACTTTCCCCCTCTCACCTTGAAATCTTGACCCCTTGTAATTGACACCCCCACTCTTGGAAAAAGCTTGTTGCTATTCACCCTGTCCATATCTCATAATTTTGTAGACCTCAATCAGGTCCCCCCTCAACCTCCGTCTTTCCAACGAAAACAATCCTAATCTACTCAACCTTTCTTCATAGCTAGCCCCCTCCATACCAGGCAACATCCTGGTGAACCTCCTCTGCACCCTCTCCAAAGCATCCACATCCTTCTGGTAATGTGGCGACCAGAACTGCACGCAGTATTCCAAATGTGGCCTAACCAAAGTCTTATACAGCTGTAACATGACCTGCCGACTCTTGTACTCAATACCCCGTCCAATGAAGTCAAGCATGCTGTATGCCTTCTTTTTTTAAAAAATAATTTTTATTGAAATTTTTACAAAATATAAACATCTTGACTCTATTAACAAACAACCGCGGTAACACCCCATGAACAATACCCCCCCAACTTCAAGAGCAACTTCAAACAAAAGGAAAAAGAAAAAAAAAACAACAGATCACCCAAACAACAAAAGGGAAAGAGATAGCACCCGCCACATCCCACATACCCATGTACACAGTTCTCCCTCCCCCCAATCCAAACCCCCCCCCCCCCAGGTTGCTGCTGCTGTCGGCCTATTTCCCTACCGTTCCGCCAGGAAGTCCAAGAAAGGCTGCCACCGCCTGAAAAACCCTCGTACTGATCCTCTCAGGGCAAACTTCATCCTCTCCAATTTAATGAACCCCGCCATATCATTGATCCAGGCCTCCACGCTTGGGGGCCTCGCATCCTTCCATTGGAGCAAGATCCTCCGCCGGGCTACTAGGGACGCAAAGGCCAGAACACCGGCCTCTATCGCCTCCTGCACTCCCGGCTCCACTGCCACCCCAAAAATTGCGAGTCCCCAGCCTGGCTCGACCCTGGATCCCACCACCCTCGACACCGTCCTTGCTACCCCCTTCCAAAACTCCCCCTACGCTGGGCACGCCCAAAAAATATGGGCGTGGTTCGCTGGGCTCCCCAAGCACCTAGCACACCTGTCCTCGCCCCCGAAAAACCTACTCATCCTTGTCCCAGTCATGTGGGCCCTATGCAGCACCTTGAACTGTATGAGGCTAAGCCTCGCACAGGAAGAGGAGGAATTCACTCTCTCCAGGGCATCCGCCCACGTCCCCTCCTCAATCTCCTCACCCAGCTCCTCTTCCCATTTACCCTTCAGTTCCTCCACCGAGGCCTCGTCTACCTCCTGCATTACCCGGTATATGTCCGAAACCCTCCCTCCTCCCACCCACACCACCGAGAGCACCCTGTCCCGTACCCCACGTGGGGGCAACAGGGGGAACCCCTCCATCTTCCGCCTGGCAAACGCCCTAACCTGCATGTACCGAAACATGTTCCCCGGGGGGAGCCCAAACTTCCCCTCTAACTCCCCCAAGCTCGCGAACCTCCCCTCCACAAACAGGTCCCTCAACCTCCTAACCCCTGCCCTGTGCCAGCTCAGAAATCCGCCATCAATGCTCCCTGGGACAAACCGATGGTTCCCCCGTATCGGGGCCTCCATCGAGCCCCCCATTTCTCCCCTGTGCCGTCTCCATTGCCCCCAAATTTGAGGGTAGCCGCCACCACCGGGCTCGTGGTATACCTCGTTGGAGGGAGCGGCAATGGCGCCGTTACTAGCGCCTCCAAGCTCGTGCCCACACAAGACGCCGCCTCCATCCTCTTCCATGCCGCCCCCTCCTCGTCCATTACCCACTTACGCAGCATCGCTGCATTGGCAGCCCAGTAGTACCCACAGAGGTTGGGCAATGCCAGCCCCCCCCTATCCCTGCCACGTTCCAGGAACACTCTTCTAACCCTCGGAGTCCCATGCGCCCACACAAATCCCGTGATACTCCTGTTGACCCTCCTAAAAAAGGCCTTCGGGATAAGGATGGGAAGGCACTGGAACAGGAACAAAAACCTCTGGAGCACCGTCATCTTAATGGACTGCACCCTCCCCGCCAGTGACAGCGGTAACATATCTCACCTCTTAAACTCCTCCTCCATCTGCTCCACCAACCTTGTGAGGTTGAGCTTGTGCAGGGCCCCCCAGCTCCCCGACACCTGGAGCCCTAGGTACCTGAAGCTCTTCCCTGCCTGCTTCAATGGGAGCCTACCAATCCCCTCCTCTTGATCCCCCGGATGTACCACAAACACCTCACTCTTGCCCTCCCCACCCCGCACCAGGCCCCTCCAGTTCCCTGACTCTCTCAATGCCATGGCCAGGGGCTCAATTGCCAACGCGAAGAGCAAGGGGGACAGGGGGCACCCCTGTCTTGTCCCCCGGTACAGCCGAAAGTACTCTGACCTCCTCCTATTTGTGGCTACACTCGCCATCGGGGCCTCGTAGAGCAGCCTCACCCACCGGATAAACCCCTCCCCAAACCCAAACCTCTCCAACACCTCCCACAAATACTCCCACTCAACCCTATCAAAGGCCTTCTCCGCATCTAATGCCACCATTATCTCCGCCTCCCCTTCCACAGCCGGCATCATAATAACGTTGAGGAGCCTTCGTACGTTTGTATTCAGCTGCCTTCCCTTCACAAACCCCGTCTGGTCCTCATGAATGACCCCGGGCACGCAATCCTCTATTCTAGTGGCCAGGATCTTTGCCAGCAGCTTAGCATCGGCGTTCAGCAGCGAAATCGGCCTACATGATCCGCACTGCAGAGGGTCCTTGTCCCGCTTCAGGATCAAGGAAATCAGCGCCCGTGACATAGTTGGGGGCAAAGCCCCCCCCTCCCTTGCCTCGTTAAAAGTCCGGACCAACAGGGGGCCCAACAGGTCCAAATACCTTTTATAAAATTCCGCCGGAAACCCGTCCGGCCCCGGCGCCTTCCCCGACTGCATGCTCCCTATCCCTTTGACCACCTCCTCCACCTCGATCGGCGCCCCTAGTCCCTCCACCTGCTCCTCCTCCACCCTCGGGAATCGCAGCTTGTCCAAGAAGCGCCCCATTCCACCCCCCTCCACCGGGGGCTCCGACCGGTACAGTTCCCCATAGAAGTCTCTGAAGACCCCATTAACATCTACTCCCCTCCGCACCACCTTCCCAGCCTTATCCGTCACTCCCCCAATCTCCCTGGCCGCGTCCCGCTTTCGGAGCTGGTGTGCCAGCATCCTGCTTGCCTTCTCCCCATATTCATACACCGCCCCCTGTGCTTATGCTGTATGCCTTCTTGACCACTCTATCGACCTACGTTGCCACCTTCAGGGTACAATGGACCTGAACTCCCAGATCCCTCTGTCCATCAATTTTCCATTGAGGGGAGGGTTAAAGGGGGACAGGTGGAGGGTTAAGGGGAAGGGGTGGAGTATTAAAGGGGGCGGGTTAAGGGGAGGCGTAAAGGGGTGGAGGATTAATAATAATAAGCATTATTGTCACAAGTAGGCTTACATTAACACTGCAGTGAAGTTACTGTGAAAAGCCCCTAGTTGCCACACTCTGGCACCTGTTTGGGTACACAGAGGGAGAATTCAGAATGTCCAAATTACCGAACAAGCACGTCTTTCGGGACTTGTGGGAGGAAACCGGAGCACCCGGAGGAAACCCACACAGACACAGTCCCACGCAGACTCCGCACAGATATTGACTCAAACCGGGAATCGAACCTGGGACCCTGGAGCTGTGAAGAAATAGTGCTACCCACTGTGATGACGTGCTGCCCTAAATGGGTGGGGTGGAGGATTAAGGGGGAGGGGTGCAGGGTTGTGGGTGAAGGGTTATGGGGAGGAGGGAAGTGGGGGGGGGAGGGTTAAGGGGAGGGGTGGAGAATTAAGGGGGAAGGGTGGAGGGCTAAGGAGAGGGGTGGAGGGATCAGGGGAGGGGTGGAGGAATTAAGGGGAGGGGGTGGAGGGTTAATGGGGAAGGAGGAGGGTTAAAGGAGGAGGGTTGGAGAGTTAAAGGAGTCCAAGGGTGGAGAGTTAAAAAGGGAGAGGGAGGAGCCTCAAAGGAAGTTTTCCCCCCACCCCAATCTCTTTCCTGTCAGTTTGTCCCATAAAAGCTGACAGGCTACTTGCTTCCCCAACATGGCGGAGGTGGGATGAAGCACTTAGTGGCCATTAATTAACTACTGAAGAGCCTCAATACGCCCGAGAACAGGCTGGCTGCCTCCACCACTCCATGTAAAATGGAGGACAGGTCAGGGACAGGGATAAGGCAGAATGCAGGCCACACACTGCATTTTACGAGCCTCTGCTTTCAAATGCACTGCTGGAGGACTGTGAAATTCAATCTAAGATTCTGTAGCCTCGCCAATGTGATTCTTAAGCCCCAACACCAGGTTCCAAACTTCCTTCAACAAATAACACCAAACCCCCGAACAAAAGATTTCAACGCTTCCTCCTACGTTAGCCTCCAAAACCATCCCCTTACACAAATCAGTAAGGCCTCCATACACAATATTCAAATCGCAGTCGCAAAATCCATTGGTTGCCAATCTATTTGCTGCCCCCGTCTTGTCCTGGTTTATCATCTTTCGCCATCGGTTGCTTCTCATTCTGATTCCTGCCACTTCATCTCTCTTTGCTTATTCTCGGCATGTCGACGCTGCCACCAAGAAAGGATAACAGCGCCTATACTTCCTCAGGAAACTAAGGAAATTTGGCATGTCCACATTAACTCTGACCAACTTTTACAGATGCACTATAGAGATGCATCACAGTCTGCTATGGCAACTGCTCGGCCCAAGACCGCAAGAAACTTCAGAGAGTTGTGAACACCGCCCAGTCCATCACACAAACCTGCCTCTCATCCATTGACTCCATCTACACCTCCCGCTGCCAGGGGGAAAGCGGGCAGCATAATCAAAGACCCCACCCGGCTTACTCACTCTTCCAACTTCTTCCATTGGGCAGGAGATACAAAAATCTAAGAACACGCACTAACAGATTCAAAAACAGCTTCTTCCCCGCTGTTATCAGACTCCTAATCGACCCTCTTATGGACTGACCTGATTAATACTACACTCCTGTACGCTTCACCTGAAGCCGGTGTCTATGTATTTACATTGTGTACCTTGTGTTGCCCTATTGTGTATTTTCTTTTTATTTTATTTTCTTCTCGTACTAAATAATCTGTTTGAGCTGCTCTCAGAAAAATGCTTTTCGTTGTACCTCGGCACACATGACAATAACCAAATCCAATAATAGTTGCTCCATGATTGACGATAAAATGCCTGCATTCATCAATCATGGAATCACAATGGCCTTTTTTTAAAGCATCGAACTGGAGAAGTTCAAACAGGCTGAAGGCCATGCACGTCCGAAAGGAAAAGCAAACTTATGAAGTGCCTTGTCGCATCTCTCAGGATAGATCAAAGCACTTCACATCCAATGGGTTACTTTTAGTTTAGGGGTTTTCTGGCCCTTACTCACACAGGATCTGTTGGCCCGAATATTATCTGTCACTTCGCTAAACTCCCACGCTCATTAAATAACGTTAAGATAAATCCATCAGTTTATTGGTATGAGCGGTGTTGACAGCAGATGGATTGAGCATATTTAATTGACAGATGCTGAGTGTGAAGTCGAATGCGGAGTCAGTATGGCAGGTGGAATAACAATAATTTCATGCAGAAACCATTTACAAGTCGTCAAGTGACAGGTTTTTAAAAAGAAATTCTCGGTCGATACAGGAGAGGAAATGATTGTCACTGTCATCATAGCAAGTTCATCAGAGCTGATTCCCCATTTCGCAAAATAAGCTTTTACATCATTACAATGGCAATGATGATGAATGTCAACAATTACCAGAGGGCCTGTTATATGTTGATTGCTGTGGCATCACAAACCTATGTTTAAGCTTGAACAAAATAGCACTTGGGGTGTTTTGTCCTGTAGTTGTGTGTGCATCATTGGACATGAATGAAATGCAGATGAAACCCATTGCAGTTTATATCTGCCTCGAACAGTCACAGGACTGTGCACCAAAGCAGGCTGAAAATGCTAAAAACAGAGTTGTTTCAATGCTGTGAAGATTTATTATTATCATTAAATCAGCTGTCGCATAGAAAACTGGAGCAAGACCTGAATGTCTTGCCACATGGATCAGAAATGCAGTAATCACAAGGATTAGCTATTGGCCACTGCTAATTAATGCGAATGAAAGGCGCTAAAGTATTATTGAAATGAAATGAAATGGCTTATTGTCACAAGTAGGCTTCAAATGAAGTTACTGTGAAAAGCCCCTAGTCGCCACATTCCGGCGCCTGTTTGGGGAGGCTGGTACGGGAATTGAACCGTGCTGCTGGCCTGCCTTGGTCTGCTTTCAAAGCCAGCGATTTAGCCCTGTGCTAAACCAGCCCCTGGAGGAAGGAGGATGGGAATGGTAACAAATGGTGAACAAATTTACACTTGTAGAAATTTTCATTGCTTTTAATGTGAAGTGCGATTTCTTAGAAAGCTAATTTTAGACGACCCGGGTTACTGGAAAATGCATTGAAAGAAGTAACTTGATTTATATATCACCTTTCACATCCTCAAAACAACGCAAAGCATCTCATAGACAGTGATGTATTTTTGAATTGCCACGAATATTGAAATCTGGGTAAAAGCATGGACTAATTTGTGGTTGATTCTTAACTATTGACCAGAAACTGAACCGGACTAGCCACATAAATGATGTGGCTAGCAGAGCAGGTCAGAGGCTAGGAATCCTATGGCGAGTAACTCACTTCCTGACTCCCCAAAGCCTGCCCACCATCTACAATGCACAAGTCAGCGTGTGACAGAATACCCCCCAATTGCCTGGATGAGTGCAGCTCCAACAACACTTAAGAAGCTCAACACCATCCAGGACAAAGCAGCCACATGATTTGCATCCCTTGAACAATCAATCACTCCCTCCACCATCGACGCAGGGTAGCAGCAGTGTGTACCATCTACAATATACACTACAGGAACTCACCAAGGCTCCTTCGGCAGCACCTTGCAAACCCACGAGCGCTACCGTCTAGAAGGACAAGGGCAGCAGACACATGGGAACTTACTAGCTGTAAGGTGCCCTCCAAGCCACTCACCATCCTGATCTTTGTATCACCGTTCCGTCACAGTTGCTGGGTCAAAATCCTGGAACTCCCTCCCTAACACCACTGGGGGTGTACCTACACCACATGGACTGCATTGGTTCAAGAAGGCAACTCACCACCACGTTCTCAAGGGCAATTAGAGATGGGCAACAAATGCTGGCCTTGCCAGTGATGCAGGCATCTCTTGAATGAGTTTAAAATAAAATGTACATAAGCAAGATCTCACAAATGGCCAGTCAGTGTGTATTTAGTGATATTGGCTGAGGGGCAAGTGTTACTGCAGCCATTAGCAGAACTTCCATGTTCACCGTCGAATAGTTCCACAGGGCCTTTTACATTCACCTGAGAGTGAAGATGGGACCATGGTTTAAAATTCCACCTGAAAGGTGGCACCCCTGGGCATGCAGCACTCCCTCAGTAAGGCACTGAAATGCCATGACTTCTTTTTAAAAAATATTCTCACAAAATGAATCACATAAATGTACTTCACCGAACTATAATATTTGACTGATTGTTCGATTCTTTGAGCAAATATTCAAGATGATGTCACTGCGCAGAGTTCTATGCCCCCAGTTATGAGGAAACCTGAGCAGAAGGAGGGAAGAGAGGCGAACAGGTGGAGTGCTTAGAAAGGGAATCCCAATGATTGGGGCCTAGACATCTGAAGGCTTTACAGCCAGTGACGGGGTGTAGGGATAGACAGGAGGCTAGAATCAGAGAAGAGAATTGACGTGTATGTGTGTCTGTGTGTGTGGGTGTATGTTGGGTGTGGGGAGGAATATGTGTGTATGTGTGGGTGGCGGGACGTTCTGTGTGTGTGTGTGTGTGTGTGCCTGGGTGTGTGTGAGAGTGTGTGGGCTTGTGCATGTGTGTCTGGGTATGTGTGCCTGGATGTGTGTGGCTGGACGTGTGTATGTGTGGGTGTATGTATGTCTGTGAGTGGGTGCCTGTGGGTTTGTGTCTGGGGGTCTGTGTGTGTCTCTGGGTGTGTGTGTCTCTGGGTGCCTGTGTGTCTGTGCGTGTGTCTGGGGGTTTCTGTGAGTCTAGGTGTGTGTGTCTGGGGGTATTGTGTGTCCGGGGGTGTGTGTCCATGGCTATGTGTCTATGGGTATGTGTCTAGAGGTGTGTGTCTAGAGGTGTGTGTCTCTGGGTATGTGTTTGGGCGTATCTGTGGGTATGTGTCTGGGCGTGTCTGTGCGTGTGTGTGGCTGGGGGGGTGTCTGTGTATGTGTGTGTCTGTGGGTGTGACTGTGTGTGTGTGTGTGTGGGTGTGTTGGGGGGGGGTGGGGTTTTTGGGTATGTGTGTCTGGGGGTTGTCTGTGGGTGTGTGCCTGGGTGTGTGTGCCTGGGTGTGTGTGTGTATGTCTGGGGGTTGTGTCTGAGGGAGTGTGTCTGAAGGGATCAGTGTGTGTGTGTCTGGGTGTGTCTGGGGGTGTGTGTCTGGGGGTGTGTGTCTGGGGGTGTCTGTGTGTGTGTGTGTCTGGGTGTGTGTGTCTAAGGATGTGTGTGCGTGTGTGTGTCTGGGTGTGCGCCTGTGTGTGTGTGTCTCTGTGTGTCTGGGGAGTGTCTGGGGGGTGTCTCGGTGTGTGTGTATGTGTCTGGGGATGTCTTGTGTGTGTGTCGGGGGGGGGGATGTCTGTGTGTGTCTGGGGTGTGTGTCTGGGGTGGTGTCTAGGTGTGTGTGAATGGGGGGGTGCCTGGGGGTGTGTAAATGGGGGGTATCTGGGGGGTGTGTCTGGGTGTGTGCCTGTGTCTGGGTGTGTGTGTGTCTGGGTGAGTTGAGGCTGGTGGGCTTGACAGCTGAAGCCTATTTCAAAGGAGGGATCGGCTTTGTTAGTTGTTATAGAACTTGACCATCCATTAACTCTGAAGTGCTTCCTCGAAGGAGCGAGTGTCCTGTTCGAGAGCAATTTTTTTGAAGACTGGATCTATTGCAACCTCTGATGCCTGAAGAGCAGGCCTGCTCTGTAGGTACATTAGCACCACAGAGGCAGCTGGCACCACCCAGACATTAAAGTGCACGAGTTCCTCACTGAGGGCCCCCTCACAGCCAAGGTTTAAACCTCCGGATGAGTGCCAGAGAGCTGAGCACAATCTCCCTGATGTTGCTGTCAATGGCCTGGGGTTTCAGGGCTCCTAATCTGGGCAGTAGGGAATGTACAGAATTAAGTGGCTCACTGAATGTGTGAGAGAGATGGTGGGACAGTCATGTTAAGGGCAGGGGAGGGTTGTAATCTTGGACACCCCCATCAGGCTTAAAGGCACAGGTCATGTTCTGGCTTCTTCAGTCCATTGAGTGTGATGGCATGACAGCAACAAGGTCATGGGTTGTCCAAGTTGAGTATCCAGGGAACATAGTTTGATCTCCTTTTGTTGACTCTGATAGTATTTGTGCCTCTCACATTCGTGTGAGCCATGCTCGCCCAACCAATTGGCCATCATCATTAATGTTTCACCAATCTCAACTGCATCACTCTCCAAGTCTGGGTCGGGGAAGAATCTCTTAACGGCAAGGGCTGAGGGTCGCTGGCCGGGCAGCATGCATGATGGTCTAGGGCATCGCAGAACTGACCACATGACTACACTGGTAGAGGCAGGAGTTTTCAGGTGTCACATGGGTGTCCAGGCCAGAAAACATCAGGGACGCCCACGTGTGTGTGTGCGCGGGTCTGGAGCACGGGAGGTGGAGGAAATGTGGTTGAAGGTTAAGGGTTTAGGGTTTAGAAGACCTTACTGACTGTCTATCTCTCTCCTTCTGCACCTCCTACCAGATTAAAAATGAAATTTAGGATTGAGTCAGCTGAGATGGCTATTGCCTTAATAGCTGCAGTTGAGGTGGGCAGACGTTGTTGACTGCATCAAGGCCAAGACAAGCTGGAATCTTCACTACAGCCACATGGGACCGCCGCTCAGTCTCAAGACACGGCTGCCCATCAGGCTGAGGAGAGGGCCAGAAGGGTACACTGTCGATGACCTAGCGTGTACAGGGCTCGATGGTCCCTCTATCAGCTGGCCGACACCATGTACCACAGAAGGCTCATCCTCTCGGGCCTGGCATTCCGTGGAGGAGGAGGACCCCCACTCTTGGTGGCCATAGAGGTCACAGCTGCCCTTAATTTCTATGCCACTGGGTCATTCTAGGGCTCGAGCGGGGACCCGTACGGCATCTTGCAGTCGTCAGCCCACAGGTGCACCCGGGAGGTCACGAAATCTCTGCATTGCTGGGCCTCCAAATACGTGAACTTCAACCTGGACCACGCCCGGCAAGGTGTCCGGGCTGCAGGATTCGCCACCATGGCTGGGATGCCCTAGGTCCAGGAGGCCATCGTGTGCACGCTATCCTGGAATTGTGCATAACAGTTACATCTTGGGGCACTCTGATGCCGGG
Organism: Scyliorhinus canicula; assembly: GCF_902713615.1. Classification (NCBI taxonomy): domain Eukaryota; kingdom Metazoa; phylum Chordata; class Chondrichthyes; order Carcharhiniformes; family Scyliorhinidae; genus Scyliorhinus; species Scyliorhinus canicula. Next base: position 27,733,295 of record NC_052157.1, read on the forward strand.
TTGGCTGTGGGGGTCAAAGGGTACCGGTTGGGTCATGGCTGATGACGCCTGTGCAGAGGCCCCAGACTGAGGCAGAGACCCGATATAATGAGGCCAATGCTGCCACCCGAACTACCATTGGGCGGTGTATCAGGCCTAATCCGCCCAGCCCCATGAGTCCCATTGACACTCGTGACCTTATCAGCATCGCTCCCATTTGAAATGAATACTTGCTGTCATATTTAATCCCACCGACTGAATTCACTTGAACTTTGACATTTGTAAATTTCCACTTCACTGCCTTCCCTCAGCTACGTAACGATTCTGTCCACAAAAGGCATGCAGGAAAGGCAGTCTTCCCTTGTGAAAAGAAGACATTATTAAAATTTAATCATCCAAAAATGAGTTGCTTCACTCTTCCTGTTGCGACGTGATTATTCCCTGGTAAAACTCCTTGGAATGCCTCTCGCCCACGGTACTGCTTTGTGTCTCGATGTCAAAAATATCATTTCGGTGGATCTGATATCTTAGCAGTTCAGCGTTGGGTATTTTTTTGTCTACCATGGAACCAGTCCATGGAACCAATTTTCTACCTGTCCAAAGATGTGCAGGTTAGGTGGATTGGCCATTCGAAATGGCCTATTAGTGTCCAGTGATGTGCAGGTTAGGTGGAATTACACGTTTACCGGGTTAGGGCAGGGGATTGGGCCTAGTTAGGGTACTCTTTCAGAGGGTGGGTACAGACACAATGGGCCAAATGGCCTCATTTGGAACTGTCGAGCTTCTCTGGAATTTCCCGATCTCACTGGTAAAATGAGCCCCTATTTCATTATCTCGATACGGTGAACTCAATTGTCTGGACGGCTGATTTGTGATGTGAGACGAGGCCGACAGCGCGGGTTCAATTCCTGCACAGCCTGAGGTTGTTCACGAAGGCTCCTCTGCCTTCTCAACCTTGTCCCTCGCCTGAGGTGTATTGACCATCGGGTTAAATCAGCACCAGCCAGCTCTCAAAGGGGAGCGCAGCCTATGGTCCTCTGGGACTGTGGCGACATTTACATTCATTTAAAACAAGCAGTCTGCAGCCAGTGATATACTTTTGGTTTGTTGCACCGTTTTTAGAAGTAGGACATGAAATGACGACAGACCAAAAATTACACGGGCTTCAAAATACATCATTCAGCACCGTGGAAGCTTTGTGATTTTCAAATCGCAACAATGAAATGTAAAGCTGTGTTGGAGCACAAGAGGATCACCAGCGTGACTTTCTAGAACGACTAATTACTTCGAAATGCTTGATTTAAAAAGTGAGGAAGATCAAGTCAAATATTTTTTGTTAAATCTCTTCCAAACGCGGACAGGAACTTATAACACGGTTCATGGGCGGATCAGTTCAAGGAATAGCAGCTTACAGCCTTCAATGGAGGCTCACTTTTATATAGGTCAGAGAGATATTTGCTGTGAGGGTTTCATCAATTGGAATCATGATAGAATACTAATTATCCTGGCATAATTGAATTGTGTGGTTGAGAAATTGCCAGCAGCGCTATTTCTGCTGTTTGTCGTCAGCTTCCCATCCTAATTCTGATAGCACCTTTCAACTCTTGAGTACGGCTAAGCTTATTAGGAAATGTACTCCAATCAGTTCCTCTTCTTTGAAAAATCCTCCTCTGTTTCTGTAATCTCCTCCAGTCCTACTACGAACCTTGGAGATATCTGTGCCAACCTCTTGAGAAGCCCTAATTTTAATCTCTCCACTATTGGTGGCTGTGTCATATCCGCTAGGCCGTAAACTCTGCAACTCTCTCCACCCCCCCCCCCCCGGGGCCGGGGGCTGGTGCTGTGAAGCCATTGTGCAAACCACTATGCTACGGTGTGGTTTGTTTTGAATCACTAGCTTTTGGAGCGCTGCTCCTTCATCAGGTGAGTGAAGAGGTGGGTCCCACATCTATAGACAAAGTCAATGATGCAAGATGATACTTTGAATACAAATCTTTGCAGGTAACTAAGTCTTTACAGATCCAGACGGTGCGACTGGAGAGAGGGATAATCACAGGTTAAAGTGGTGTGAATTGTCTCAAGCCAGGACAGATGGTAGGATTTTGCAAGCCCAGGCCTGATGGTGGTGGGTGAATGTAATGAGACATGAATCCAAGGTTCGTGGGTGGCACGGTAGCACAGTGGTTAGCACTGTTGCTTCTCATTGCCAGGGTCTCAGGTCGATTCGCGGCTTGGGTCACTGTCTGTGCGGAGCCTGCACATTCTCCCTGTGTCTGCGTGGGTTTCCTCCGGGTGCTCTGGTTTCCTCCCACAAGTCCCCAAAGACGTGCTGTTAGGTGAATTGGACATTCTGAATTCTCCCTCAGTGAACCCGAACAGGCGCTGGAGTGAGGAGACTGGGAGGTTTTCACAGTAACTTCTGAACCTTGTGAATGGTGCCCATGTGTGTGGGGGGTAACATTCCCCTTGGGTGGGCAGTGTGGGGGACCCTCACGTTCACTTCGAGGTTGAGGCACCTTTTCAAAATGGCGGCCCGATCTCTGAGGAGCCGGTCTTACCGTCAAGTTCAGCTCCATAGCATTGAAAATATTTCTAAAGCCCGCTCTACCGCCAGGATCGGGACGGGATGTGGAAGACAGGAGAGGCCTCTCCCAGGATTGCAGTGGTCATTACGCTTCACGAGATCTAATGAGATCTCACAATCTGGATCCTGCCCGCAAAACACACTTAACCGTGCTGCCACCAGATCGAACGGCCACTCGGGCATATACTGTCCCCACCATGGAGACCCCAGCCAGGCTGTGTTTAGCACTGGTTCCCACAAACAGGGAACAGACGGAACGGCTCTTGGAGGGGTTCTCCCAGGCGATCAGAGGCCCCTGGGTGGTCGGCCTGTGGCCAGGCTGGAACTTCTGGTGCCCCCCCCCGCCATCTTGGCACTGCTAACTGGCATCCGAGCAGTGCCAGCTGGGCACTCTGGCTTTGCCACTTGGATGCCAGTGTGGCAGTGTCAGGGTGCCCAGGTGGCATCACCAGCCTGTCAGGGGCACCATCAAGGTGCCAGGTTGGCATTCTGCCTGCACTGGGGATCAAGTCTGGGGGCACCCTGCCGGTGTGGGAGTGTGGGGGGGGGGGGGGGGGGCTTCAGGACCCCCCAAAAGGTGAGTTGGGGAACTGGGGGAGGTCCGGCTGTCACATTGTGGGGGGGGGGGGTTGAGAGATTGGGGCGGAAAATGTTGGCCCAGTCTCTTCCTGCAGTGAGGACCCTCGCTCACCGGAGTTCCCCTGTGCAGCACATATGGGTAAGTGCGGCCTGGCAAGGCGTTCCCCACCGGGAACTGAAAAGAAAGAGGGTGCGATTCTCCGGCCTCGTTGTGTTCTTGCTCAAGCGTAAGGAGACCAGTGAATAGCGGGAGAGGCCAAAAACGAGAACCACAGCAGGTCCCAAACAGTTGGCGATGCAACCAGCCCACTCACTTCTCACCACTTAAGCCCCTTTCCATACAATTAACGGGAGCCAACCAGCGCCGGCTCTAGGGTTGCTGGCGCCCCGGGCAAGCTGAACTTCGGCGCCCTTGGCTCGGTGCGGGGGGGGGGGGGGTGGGGGCGGGGCCGGGGGGGGGGGGGGGGGGGGGGGGGCGGTGGGGGGGGGGCGGCGGGGCGGGGCCGGGGGGCGGGGCGGGGCCGGCGGGGGTGGGGCCGGGGGGGGGCGGCGGGGGGCGGGGGGGGGGGGCGGGGGGGCCGAGGAGGGGCGGACCCGAGGGGGGGGCGGACACGCGGGGGGGCGGACACGCGGGGGGCGGGCGGACCCGAGGGCGGGGCGGGGGGGGGCGGACCCGAGGGCGGGGCGGGGGGGCGGACCCGAGGGCGGGGTGGGGGGCGGACCCGAGGGCGGGGCGGACCCGAGGGCGGGGGGGCGGGCCCGAGGGCGGGGCCGGGGGGCGGACCCGAGGGGGGCGGACCCGAGGGGGGCGGACCCGAGGGGGGCGGACCCGAGGGGGGCGGGGGGGGACCGAGCGGGGGGGGCGGACCGAGCCGGGGGGCCGCCCTGGGGGCGGGCGGCCACCGCGCATGCGCTGGTTGGCACCGGCCCAACTGCGCATGCGCGGGACCCGAGTCTCTGGCGCCCCCGAGCACATGGCGCCCCGGGCGACTGCTAACTGGCATCCGAGCAGTGCCAGCTGGGCACTCTGGCTTTGCCACTTGGATGCCAGTGTGGCAGTGTCAGGGTGCCCAGGTGGCATCACCAGCCTGTCAGGGGCACCATCAAGGTGCCAGGTTGGCATTCTGCCTGCACTGGGGATCAAGTCTGGGGGCACCCTGCCGGTGTGGGAGTGTGGGGGGGGGGGCTTCAGGACCCCCCAAAAGGTGAGTTGGGGAACTGGGGGAGGTCCGGCTGTCACATTGGGGGGGGGGGGTTGAGAGATTGGGGTGGAAAATGTTGGCCCAGTCTCTTCCTGCAGTGAGGACCCTCGCTCACCGGAGTTCCCCTGTGCAGCACATATGGGTAAGTGCGGCCTGGCAAGGCGTTCCCCACCGGGAACTGAAAAGAAAGAGGGTGCGATTCTCCGGCCTCGTTGTGTTCTTGCTCAAGCGTAAGGAGACCAGTGAATAGCGGGAGAGGCCAAAAACGAGAACCGCAGCAGGTCCCAAACAGTTGGCGATGCAACCAGCCCACTCACTTCTCACCACTTAAGCCCCTTTCCATACAATTAACGGGAGCCAACCAGCGCCGGCTCTAGGGCGTCCGGTCATGAGTGTGTGTGGGGTGAAACCTGTAGATGTGGAAACCGTATTTTAAAAAAATTGGGGCCTCACGGTAGCATGGTGGTTAGCATCAATGCTTCACAGCTCCAGGGTCCCGGGTTCGATTCCCGGCTGGGTCACTGTCTGTGTGGAGTCTGCACGTCCTCCCCGTGTGTGCGTGGGTTTCCTCCGGGTGCTCCGGTTTCCTCCCACAGTCCAAAGATGTGCGGGTTAGGTGGATTGGCCATGCTAAATTGCCCGTAGTGTAAGGTTAATGGGGGGATTGTTGGGTTACGGGTATACGGGTTACGTGGGTTTAAGTAGGGTGATCATTGCTCGGCACAACATCGAGGGCCGAAGGGCCTGTTCTGTGCTGTACTGTTCTAGGGTTGCTGGCGCCCCGGGCAAGCTGAACTTCGGCGCCCTTGGCTCGGTCCGGCGGGGGGGGGGGCCGGGGGGGCCGGGCCGAGGAGGGGCGGACCCGAGGGGGGGGCAGACACGCCGGGGGGGGGGCGGACCCGAGGGCGGGGCGGGGGGGCGGACCCGAGGGCGGGGCGGGCCCAAGGGCGGGGCGGGGGGGCGGGCCCGAGGGGGGCGGACCCGAGGGGGGCGGGGGGGGGACCGAGCGGGGGGGGCGGACCGAGCCGGGGGGCCGCCCTGGGGGCGGGCGGCCACCGCGCATGCGCTGGTTGGCACCGGCCCAACTGCGCATGCGCGGGACCCGAGTCTCTGGCGCCCCCGAGCACATGGCGCCCCGGGCGACTGCCCGAGTTGCCGGTGCCTTGAGCCGGCCCTGGAGCCAACCCATATCCAATGGCCGCCTGCCATTCAGCAGCCTCCCCAGCAAGTGGTCACGCTGGCACCGATTAGTGCTCCCTTTTAAAAACGTGAACCTGACGGAAGGGCTTCTGTCGGGAGCTGAGAAGGTGAGTAGCCATCTTTGCTCACAGGCAAAGAGCCGGGGTTACTGGACTTGCCACCCCAGTACTTGGTGGGGTGTTGGGAGGCTCCTCCGCTTGGGATGGCCACCATGGGAGGGTGGGGGGTGCGCTGGGGGGGGCAACCGCCTGCAGCACAACTATGCCAACCCCTGGATCATGTTTACCCGTTCCTGGGACAAACTCTGTCCCTGCCTGCCTGACCCACTGACCACCTATAATCCCCACCGACTGCCAAGGCTTCTGGCCAAGCGACTGAAAATGAAATGAAATGAAAATCGCTTATTGTCACGAGTCGGCTTCAGCGAAGTTACTGTGAAAAGCCCCTAGTCACCACATTCCGGCGCCTGTCCGGGGAGGCTGGTACGTGAATCGAACCGTGCTGCTGGCCTGCTTGGTCTGCTTTAAAAGCCAGTGATTTAGCCCAGTGAGCTAAACCTGAAAGCTATCGCTAATAGGGAATTGGCAATCGTGGTTAAGTGAGCACTTAACGCAATCCAGGTGGATTTCCGTGGGTGGGCGGGCCATGTAGCATGTGTGAGTCATTACCCAGCATCCCAATCACACCTTGATGCCTGGATACTGTGCCTGAACACTGCAGGAGGCAACACCACACACGCAACAGCCAACATTCGAACACCCTGGGGATGGGACGCAGCTCCAGGAACGTGTCCATAGCTGGAAGGTGGGTGGTTGCCATGGGGAGGGGGAGATAACTTGAGAGATGGGCCAAGAGTTCGGTGATCAGCCCGCACGGCGGAAGAAGGTGATAGAGGCATCATATTGGTTGTGCACAAAGCTGTATATTGTGTTTGACAATTCCCCAGACTCCTGATGGTGCTACTCCCTTCCCCACCCCCAGCCCCCTCACCCCCTATCTACCCCCCCCACCCCTTCTCCGGGGCCCTCAGTGATCCTCAATATGCTTTGCCCCCCTAGCTCTACCACTGCAACTAGGTGAGTCCCCAGGATGAACATCTGAGGTGCAAGCAGCCAGCTGCATACCTCGTCCCGTGGTATTCGATGCCCCTGATGGGCGGCCTCTGGGGCTAGAGGGCCCTGGCTCACTGGTTGGCGACACATGCACATCCGTGCTGCCCTGCCCCGTATGCGGGTGGTGAGTCAAGGCCTCATCAAAGGGGTGGAACTCGGGGGAGCTGATGGCCACCATCCCCACTCCATGGGACGGGTCCTGTTTGGCACTCAGTGCCCCCTCCTCCCAGTTGGTCCTCATAGGGCCCCGGGGTTCACCTTGGGACAGAGGGGCAAGCCCTTCATCATCTGGCTCTGCCAGCCCTGGTGGTTCCCCATGATCCGCACTATCGTGTCGATGGCCTCGCGATGTTCCTCAGTGAATGGGGAATGCTCTACAGCAGTTCGGCTATTCCATCTGAGAGCGGGACATGTCCTGCAGAACCTCATCAAGGTCAGCCTAGTATTGGGTCACATCCCCCAGCGTGGCGGACATGCTGCCGAGGCCCTCATCCATGGCCGTCACTGACTGCGCGATGCCTTGGACACCTTCACTCATGGTGCCGATACCGTGCACCAGGCTCTCCACTGCGGGTACCACCCTAGCAGTGTTGGCCTCAACTGTGCGGAGTCTGCACATCCTCCCCGTGTGTGCGTGGGTTTCCTCCGGGTGCTCCGGTTTCCTCCCACAGTGCAAAGACGTGCAAGTTAGGTGGATTGGCCATGATAAATTGCCCGTAGTGTCCAAAATTGCCCTTAGTGTTGGGTGGGGTTACTGGGTTATGGGGATAGGGTGGAGGTGTTAATCTTGGGTGGGGTGCTCTTTCCAGGAGCTGGTGCAGACTCGATGGGCCGAATGGCTTCCTTCTGCACTGTAAATTCTATGATCAATGCCACGCATTGCCGGCGAAATCTCCTACTCCCATAGACTCTGGGACTCCTCCAAGCGGCTATGGATCTGCTGGAGTGATGCTGGCATCAGCCTGTGAATGTCCCGGCCACCCCCTTTCATCTCCATCAGCTCTGGGTAACCCTACACCAGAGTCTCAGCATCAGGCTGGGACCCAGCTGGGTCCTGGGATCCAGCAGACCTCCAACTGCTGACTCACCTGGGGGTTCCCGCCTCCACCTGATGTACATCATCAATGGTGTGGTGCTCACTAGATTGTGCCCAGAGGCCTGACCACTAACATTTCCCACTGAGGTGTGGGTATCTGCACGGGTGGAGGGTGGGGAAGACAGCTGTGAAGCGACTATTATGGTGGCATCCTCGGAGCTCCCCTCTGAGGTGTCTCAGGGGAGGCTGGATAGGGGCCTCCCAGGATGGGCTGGCGCCATCGGCTGGAGGACCTGCGGGAGAATGGACATGTGGTCAGTGGGAGGGATGGGTCAGTCAGTAAGACAATAACAACCCATGTTTGACAGGTTCTTTGGGTGAGGCCCGGTGGTTCCTCATCTCTGCTCCGTCTGCCAGCCTCCGTGTGGGTGACCGCCCTGTCCTCGGGCACACAGGTCACCTTCAGGGCAGGCTCCTCGAAGGTGGTATGGATCCTGTTGTCTGGCACACCGCCCTTCTGGGCTCTCTCCCGGCAATTGTGGTATAGCCTTTCCTGAAGAGACACAGAGGGGTATCGTTAGCTCCAATGGTTGGGGGTGTTTGTGAAGGAGGGGTTGGGGGAGTTGAAGGGTGAGGGGGTGGAAGAATGGTTGGAGGGGGTAGGCACTCCCATAGCGGGGGAGAGGTCTCATGGGGGGAGGGGGGCATTGATGTCGACTCCCCTATTCTGTCCAGTATAGGTCATTGACCTTCTTCCTGCACCGGAGGTCAGTCTTCCTGGTCAACTCCCACCTCGTCCTGGGCAGCACTGGCTGCCCTATGGCTGACCCTCCTGGACCCTCAGGGGGAGGGGGGGACAGGACATCCTTCCTGGCCTCCACAGCGTCTAGCAACCTCCTCAGGTCAGCGTCCCCGAATCTTGGGGCTGGTCTTCTCGGAGCCGTTGTTGCGGACTGGCTGTGGTTGGTTGAGCAAGTGCATCCTAAGTGCTGCTCGACCTTGTTAGCGGGGGGGCTGGCGAGTGCGGTGCCGGTGAATCAGCTGGCGAGCCGCCATTTGCGGCCAGAAGCCTGTGATGCCTTGTCAAGTGGACCAATTAATGTTGAATAGCGTTAATGGCCTCGCTGGCCCGAGCACCAGGAAGCTCGCGGCAATTCCCACTCGCTACAACACTTAGAAACCTTTCTGGAGATTCGCGTCCAGAATGCCATTAGATAGCGGGGTCGTTCCCGGCCTGGGCTGGCTTCTCTGTCCCGCCACGGCAGATTTCTGGTTCAGCACGCCGGCGGGATGCTCCATTCTGCCAGCTGGTCAATGGGGTTTCCCATTGTGGGACAGCCCCACACCGTTGGGAAACCTCCGGCTGCTGGCAAAACGGAGCATCCCGACAGCGAAGAATCCAACCCCCTAAGAGTGGGCTTGCCAGGGGAGAAACTCCCCAAGGCCCCAAAAAATGACTAAGTGTGGCTGAATAGCTGTGTGGATCTCACCTAAAAAGCCGGCGAGAAAATCCCCGCTAAACCTGCCCAAAACGTTTTGGTTGAATCATGTCAAGTATCTTATGGTTGACATTGAACAACATAATCTGCAAACATTTGCCACCTATGCTTCACTATTAAGTCATAAAGCTGTGAAGTGACTCTTCTGAACTCTCGGTTATGTTGCATTGAGAGGGGGTGCATTTGGCTGGAGAAGCACATTTTTCCCTTCTCTGCTTGGCAGGGCAGCTCACTGGCCGTGCTGATCATGTACTCATGAAATGTGGTTTTACTCAGAGCCCAAACATTACACATTCCCAGAGCTGTGGAATCAGATCCTGATTTGAGATTACACACAGTAATTACTCCTTCTCCAGGTGGAGACTTTATAGGCACACATATTTTACATCCTGAAAATACTGAGCCAAGTTCTGCGATGAATTAGCAGTTTGACGGGGAGTACAAATCGAAGTATGTAAGAGCGGTATTTGTGAATTTGCTTCATGTTACGGGAGTTTATGACAGGCGTTTGGGGGTGGGGAGGTCAGTGCGTGCCAATTTGTGAGCTGTAGAAAGTGCACGTTGCTTTTTGGAGGCCTGAAATTTGACCGGAACTCAGCTCCTCTAGGATTCTGCCACATTTCGACTTGGCTGCTCTAGCGCCCACATCAAAATAATGTTGTCAGAGGTGTTCACCCTTGAATGGCTTCTGCAGAACTCACATCAGTGAAGAGTTGGCATAGGTCCCAATAAGGTCTTCTATAGGCGGTAACATTTGGCAAGAACAGACAGGGGTACCACTCCTCAGCACGCTTGCTTCAATGGAGCAAGGCCCCCGAGATTTCAGGGCCAAGATGTGCACAGTGTCCTCTTGCATTATATGTTGGCCCAGAACCAGAGGGCAATGTTTTAAAAGTAGGGGCCGCCCGTATAGGTCAGAGATGAGGAGAATGGTTTTCTCTCAGAGGTTGGTGTGGCTTTGGAACCCTCAGCCTTAGAAGGCAGAGGGCGCGGCAGAAGTGGACTCACACCTTTGGGGGCCCTGCCCTCTCTCTCTTTGAGGGGCCGCCACTTCACACCCCACCCTCTGGGGTCTGCCCCAAATTATGCCAAGCCCCACCCCCCCCAATGGCATCAAACTCCACCCCCAATGGTGGAGTCAAATGGCGTCAAACTCCACCCCCAAGCAGACCAAGCAGGCCAGCGATTCCCGTACCAGCCTCCCCGGACAGGCGCCGGAATGTGGCGACTAGGGGCTTTTCACAGTAACTTCATCGAGGCCTACTCGTGTAGGGTGCTCTTTCCAAGGGCCAGTGCAGGCTCGATGGACCGAATGGCCTCCTTCTGCACTTTAAATTCTATGATTCTACGTTGACCGATCTGAGTATCTTCAGCATTTTTGTTTTTATTTCAATTTTGTTTGAACTTTATCTGTATTTTGGTGAGGTCTGACATACGCTGGGCTAAATCGCTGGCTTTTAAAGCAGACCATGGCATGCCAGCAGCTCGGTTCAATTCCCGTACCAGCCTCCCCAAACAGGCGCCGGAATGTGGCGACTAGGGGCTTTTCACAGTAACTTCATTGAAGCCTACTCGTGACAATAAGCGATTTTCATTTCATTTCATTTCATTTTATGATTTAATGGGTCAATGCCCTAGTCATTAAACCATCTGCAGTCAAACACAGCTTCTAGAAAGAGAGACAGAAATAAAAGTCAGTAAATGAAACCTTACCGTCTGTGTTTACATTTGAAATCAAATAATTCAGGCCTATAAAACTGTATGCCTCTGATCCAATAGTTTCATATCCAGTAATTTTAATCCACACGCGGTTTGTTCAATTAAACATTTCAGAGTGGTCATGAACATTGACTTTATTTGGAAATGTAACCCGTGGTGATCCCCTCTGACTCAACACACAACAGTGCAACCTATATCAATTAAAAACACGGTATTACAGAAGGTGAATATCAAAGCAAAAGTGGAATAAAATCCCATTACATTAATGGTGTCAGTTGTAAATTCAGCCTGCGCTTGTTCATCCCTTACCCTTCTGCTGGCTGAGCACCTCAACATTCATGGCTTCCCCTTTGAACATAGAACATAGAGCATACAGTGCAGAAGGAGGCCATTCGGCCCATCGAGTCTGCACCGACCCACTTCAACCCTCACATCCACCCAATCCCCGTAGCCCAATAACCCCACCTAACCTTTTTGGTCACTAAGAGCAATTTATCATGGCCAATCCACCTCACCTGCACGTCTTTGGACTGTGGGAGGAAACCGGAGCACCCGGAGGAAACCCACGCACACACGGGGAGAACGTGCACACTCCACACAGACAGTGACCCAGCAGGGAATCGAACCTGGGACCCTGGCGCTGTGAAGCCACCGTGCTATCCACTTGTGCTACCGTGCTGCCCCGGTTGATTAGGGTCGGAGTGACCGCAGTGAATGGCATCGTGCAGCAGGGGGCAGATTGCAGTTTGGCGGCGGCATGGAAAGAGCGGGGCGTGGCCTGTTGGGTGCAAGCGGTCATGGATTTGACAGGAGCAGACATTGCTGCCCGGGTTATGGTCACAGGGTGCTGAACTTGGGGTCATCGACCGACGACCGCTGGGTTGCAACTAGAGATTGGGGGGGGGGGGATGGACGGACCCCATAATGTGTGTGCGTGTGTTTTTTTCGCAGGATTGTGGATTTTAAAATACCCCCCCCCATTTGCTAGGGCCCCATATTGCAACGTTGTGTGTTTCATGGTAAATCTGAGGCGGGGTCATCAAATATCTTCAAGGTGGAGGAAGGTAGATTCTTGCTAGGCAAGGGAATCAAAGGTTATCAGAGATGGATGGGAATGTGGAATTAGAAAACATTGAACAGATCAGTTGTGATCTTAATGAATGGCAGAGCAGGCTGGAGGGGCCAAATGGCCTACCTCTGACCCTATTTTACATATTTCTTTGCAACTCAGGGAGGGGAGCCCCCCACCCCGATTGTCCACATTGGAAGAACAGAGAGTTGCCAGTCCTCCGGAATTGGACTTTAGTCTTCAGAAATTGAAAATCATTCTAGATATAGTTCTCTGAGGATGTTAAAATATTGAAAGTAGGGGAAAAAAGATCGCATGGATGACAGTCAGGTATCATCCAATTTGGTAATGAGCCCTTTTGCTTTCCAATTTGTGCAGGAAGGCAGTATGTCACAAGGATGGATGAGTTGGCCAACCAATGACTGGAGTGTGGGGGCAAGCCTTGTGATTATACTTCCAGGAATACATTTAATCGGAGTTGGCAACCCAAGAAGAGCAAGGTTGCCAGATTCGTTGAAGCAGTGAGCGTGTACCAGCTCTGAAAGCATTGCAAGTTATCACAGTGTGCCCCCCACGCTCCCTCAGCCTGTTCACCTTCTGCACCGTGTGTCTCAGTGAAACACATTTGCTTTCAACACTGTTCGGATTCTGTGTGGAGGAAGACAAGTGAGGGCAAAGCTGAAGGTTGCTGTCGAGAAAGTAATGCAGGCACGAACAGCTGAAAGTCCATCACAGGCCTACACCAACACCCATATGCACACAGGCCGCTATTTTGACTTGGAACCAAAGTGTAAAACGACAGGTATTGATTCAGCAACCCAATTGCTCACCTCTCCTGGTTCTCAGTTTCATTGTTTCTCTGAATAGATGGAGTATATTGTGGTGGAAAGAATAGAAAACATTTTTTTTTAATGGTAAGGCTGTTCAATATTGGTATTCAGAGGGACTTGGATATCCTTATACAAGAAACACAAGAAGCTAACATGCAGGTACAGGAAGTCATTAGGAAGGCAAATTGCATTTTTTCCCACGCTAAGGGGTTGCTGCTGGAATGGCCAAGGGGGAGCTGGAGTCTGTAAAGGAGATCGGGGCAGGGGTCTGCCGCTGGGGGGAACAGGAAGTGCGGGGGGCGCGGGCACGTGGCTGGCCTAGAAAGGGTTGTGGCTAGTCCCCCTTATCCGGCTCATAACCTGGAACGGAAGAGGCCTGAACGGGCCGGTCAAACGGGCCCATGTGTTCGCGCACCTGAAGGGGCTGAAGGCAGATGTGGTCATGCTTCAGGAAACGCATCTATGGGTGGCAGATCAGGAGAAAGGGGTGGGTAGGGCAGGTGTTCCATTCGGGGCTGGATGCAAAAAATCAAAGGGTGGCGATTTTGGTGGGGAAGCGGGTGTCGTTTGAGGCATTGAGCATCGAGGCAGACAATGGAGGTAAGTATGTGATGGTGAGTGGTAAGCTGCAGGGGGTGCGGGTGGTTTTGGTAAATGTATACGCCTCGAATTGGGACGATGCGGGGTTCATGTGGCGCATGTTGGGCCAGATCCCGGACTTGGAGACAGGGGGCTTGATAATGAGGGGGGACTTCAACACGGTGCTGGTTCCGGCATTGAATCGCTCTAGGTCTAAGACGGGCAGGAGGCCGGCGGCGGCCAAGGTGCTGAGGGGGTTTATGGACCAGATGGGAGGAGTGGATCGGTGGAGGTTTGCGAGGCCAGGGGCCAGGGAATTCTCATTCTTCTCCCACGTCCATAGAGTCTACTCCCGGATTGACTTTTTTGTAATGAGTAGGGCGCTGATTCCGAGGGTGGTGGACACGGCGTATTCGGCGATAGCCATCTCTGGCCATGCCCCGCATTGGGTGGACCTCGAGCTGGGAGAGGAGAGGGACCAGCGCCCACTGTGGCGCTTGGAGGTGGGGCTACTGGCGAACGAGGAGGTGTGCGGGCGGGTCCAGGGGTGTATAGAGAGGTACCTGGAGGCCAATGATAATGGGGAGGTGCAGATAGGGGTGGTCTGGGAGGCGCTGAAGACAGTGGTCAGGGGAGAGCTGATCTCCATCAGGGCCCACAAAGAGGGAAAGGAGAGGAGAGCGAAGGAGAGGATAGTGGGGGAGATGGTAAGGGTGGATAGAAGGTACTCAGAGGCCCCTGAGGAGGGACTACTTAAGGAGTGTGGTGAATGTGATTCACACCGGATTATAATCTGTATATACATGTGTCTATATTGTAAGTGCAGTTGCACTACCTGACCACCAGGGGGAGTAGCTCTGGGAATGCTCGAGAATTGTACTGGGCTTCTCCCTTGGCTCCGCCCAGGACTCCTCCCCCCTGGAGCTGCTGTATAAAGATCAGTGCCACATGGTCAGCCGGCCAGTTCACCGAAAGTTCAATGGCTAACAGGCTGGCTCTGTTGTGAGTATATTAAAACCGCTATTCTAATCCTACAAGCACGTGTCCGTAGAATTGTTGGTTCCAACAAGGAGCGGCGTAGCCTCCAGGCTGAGTTTGACCTGTTGACCACCAGGAAGGTGGAGGTGCAGTGGAGGAAGGCGCAAGGGGCGGTGTACGAGTACGGAGAGAAGGCTAGCCGGATGCTGGCACACCAGCTTCGGAAGCGGGAGACAGCGAGAGAGATCGGGGGGTGAGGGAGAGAGGGGGGAGCACGGTGTGAAGTGCGGTAGGTATTAATGGGGTCTTCAGGGGCTTCTACGAGCATCTGGATCAATCTGAGCCCCCATCAGAGGAGGGGGGGATGCGCCGGTTTCTGGACCGACTGAGGTTCCCGAAGGTAGAGGAGGGGCAGGTGGCGGGGCTGGGGGAGCTGGTTGGGTTGGAGGAACTGGTCAAGGGACTAGGGAGTATGCAGGCGGGGAAGGCACCGGGGCCAGATGGGTTCCCGGTGGAATTCTATAGGAAGTACGTGGGCCTATTGGGCCTGCTGCTGGTAAGGACTTTCAACGAGGCAAAGGAGGAGGGGGTCCTGCCCCCGACGATGTCTAGGGCGCTGATCTCTCTAATTCTGAAGCTGGACAAGGACCCCTTACAGTGTGGGTCGTATAGGCCAATTTCGCTCCTTAACGTGGATGCAAAACTTCTGGCAAAAATATTGGCCATGAGGATCGAGGACTGTGTCCCGTGCGTCATGCACGAGGATCAGACGGGTTTTGTGAAGGGGAGGCAGTTGAATACCAACGTACGTAGGCTCCTGAATGTAATTATGATGCTGGCGGTGGAGGGGGAGGCGGAGATAGTGGCGGCTATGGACGCGGAGAAGGCCTTTGATAGGGTGGAGTGGGGGTACCTGTGGGAGGTTTTGAGGAGGTTTGGGTTTGGGGAGGGGTTCATTAGCTGGGTGAGGCTGCTGTATGAGGCCCCGATGGCGAGTGTGGCCACGAACATGAGGTCGGAATATTTCCGGCTATATTAAGGAACGAGGCAGGGGTGTCCTCTATCCCCCCTGCTCTTTGCACTGGCGATTGAGCCCTTGGCCATGGCTTTGAGGGAGACTAGGAACTGGAGGGGGTTGGTGCAGGGGGGGGGGGGGGGGGGGGGGAACACCGTGTATCGTTATATGCGGACGATCTGCTATTGTATGTGGCGGACCCGGTGGGGAGAATGCCGGAGGCGATGAGGATCCTTAGGGAGTTTGGGGATTTCTCCGGGTATAAGCTCGACTTAGGGAAGAGCGAGCTGTTCGTGGTGCACCTGGGAGACCAGGAGAGGGGGGATTGGTGAGCTTCCGCTAAAAAGGGCAGAAAGGAGTTTTAGATACCTGGGGGTTCAGGTGGCTAGAAGCTGGGGGGCCCTGCATAAGCTCAACTTAACGAGGCTGGTGGAGCAAATGGAGGAGGAGTTCAAAAGGTGGGATATGCTGCCGCTCTCCCTGGCGGGTAGGGTGCAGTCGGTTAAAATGACGGTGCTCCCGAGGTTTTTGTTTTTGTTTGAACGCCTCCCTATCCTGATCCCTATCCTGTTCCGGAGCTGGTACCGGGCAGGTATTAGGAAGATGGGGGACCTGTTTATCGACGGGAAGTTTGCGAGCCTTGGGGAGCTGGAGGAGAAGTTCGGGCTCCCCCCTGGAAATGCCTTCAGATACATGCAGGAAAGGCGTTCGTTAGGCGTCAGGTGGTGGAGTTTCCGCTGCTGCCAGCGCGCAGGGTCCAGGACAGGGTGTTTTCGGGGCTGTGGGTTGGAGAGGGTAGGATCACGGCAATTTATCAGGTGATGCAGGAGGAGGAGGAGGCTTCGGCGGAGAAGCTAAAAGGTAAGTGGGAGGAGGAGCTGGGGGAGGAGATTGATGAGGGTACGCGGGCGGATGCCCTGGGAAGGGTAAACTCTTCCTCCTCTTGCGCGAGGCTCAGCCTGATACAATTTAAGGTGCTGCACAGGGCGCACATGACCGGGGCAAGGCTGAGCCGGTTTTTTGGGAGTGAGGACAGATGCGTGAGGTGTTCGGGGCGTCCAGCAAACCACATCCACATGTTCTGGGCATGCCCAGCATTGGAGAAGTTCTGGAGGGGCGTAGCGAGGACGGTGTTAAGGGTAGTGAATTCCAGGGTTAAGCCAGGCTGGGGGCCCGCAATATTTGGGGTGTCAGATAAGCTGGAAGTGTAGGAGGCGAAATAGGCCGGTATCCTGGTCTTTGCTTCCCTGGTAGCCCGGCGAAGGATTCTGCTTCAGTGGAAGGATGCGAGGCCCCCAAGCGTGGAATCCTGGATTAACGACATGGCAGGGTTTATTAAATTGAAGAAGGTGAAATTTGCCTTAAGGGGATCTGTGCAAGTGTTCTTCAGGCAGTGGCAGCTGTTCCTAGACTTCCTGGCGGAGCGTTAGGGGATGGTCAGCAGCAGCAGCAACCCGGGGGGGGGGGGGGGGGGGGGGGGGAATGTTCGTGTTTGGTTGGGGATTTACTGTTGTTTACTGGTTAACGTTTAATTGTTTACTTATGCACTTTTGTTTTTGTTGTTCTATTATTTGTGTAAAGGGGCGGGGGGGGGGGTTCTATTTTTCCTTTCTGTTATTTATAATATGTGAAAAGTTTGAATAAAAATTATTTTTTTTAAAAAGGAAGGCAAATTGCATTCTGGCCTTTATCGGAGTTGGAAGAGAAGAGAAAGAAAGTCTTGCTACAATTGAACACGGCCTTGGTGAGACCACACATAGGGCAGAATTTTACACTCCCCCCAAAGGCGGGTTCTGCGGCGATAGTTGGGGGGGTGGGGGGAGTTTAAGTTGGATTGATGGGATTCCGCCTGGGATCCTGCCCGCCCTGACCCAATTTCATGGTTGGGCAGGGCATCGGATGTGAAATCCACCCATTCACCTCGCAAGGTCCCTTAAGTGGGCATTAAGGGCCTTTTCCCACCCAGCCTGCGAGGGAGTGCGGGTGCATGAGAAATAAACTCCATCACGGGCGGGAAGCAGGGTGGTGCCTGGATCTGAAGGCCCCTTTAGATTTGGGACGCCCTCCCCTCAGGGACCTTGGAGGTCTGGCCCTACCTTTTACCGTATCTATTTCCTGGCACTGCGATCGCCCATCCCCCTCCTGATCCCAGAGGGCACACTCGACCCTCCCCTTGTCTGGACCCCCAGGACTTACTTTGAAAACAGTCCTGGGACTTAGTCAAGGGCGGATCAAAGTCCTGCCCACTGCCAATCAAGGCGCCAAACGCACGCCATCCTTGAAATTCTACCCATAGAATATTATTTACAGTTTTCACCTCTGTAACTTAAGGAACGATATATTTGCCTTAGAGGCAACGCAATGATAATTCAGGAATTGACTCCTGAGATAATAGGTTGATTGTTAAGAGGAGTGTTGAGGAAAAAATACCAGCACTTCGAGTTTTCGCCAAAGGTCCTTTATTTTAGTTCGTGGGGGGATTTAGAGTGACCAAAGTCCTTCTAATTGTTCCCCACTGTACAAAGGCAAGGCAGTACTTTATATTGTTCAATAAGCAATATTTAGAAAAACGAGGCATTCCATTGATAAGCCCAGAGACAGAAAAGCGAGCAGCCTTAAACAACAGGCCTTGAATTGGTAGTCTACGAGCAATAACAATTGTCTGCTGTCAGCAACAATGTGCAGCTGTGCACTTGTTTACATGGACTGACCTTCTGCTATTACATGCAGAACTTCTTGACTGAAATAAGGCTAATCTATATCCATCATGCTTTGCCAAGTGCCTATTGCCATGAAATATAGTCAAGCAGACGGTTAGAAAGAATACAGGGTATTAAGGCAACTAATCCGTCAAGTGAAGTCCCTTCTACAATTAGAGATTGATTGAAATGGCCCATACTCTGGAGATTAGAGAATGCGAGGTGAGATAATTGAAATATAAGACTCTGAAAGGCTTAAGAGATGGTAGTTATCGAATTACTGTATCCCTTAATTGGGTAGTCTAGAGCAAGAGGACATAGTATAAGTGCAGTGTCATTTCAGACAGAAATTAAGAGAATCTTCTTTACTCAGATGGTCATGGGCCTTAAGAATTCTCTACCCCAGAGAGCTATGGATTCTTAGTCACTGAGCAAATTTAAGGCCGCGTTTGATAGGTATTCGGACTCAAAGGGAATCAAGAGATGTGGGGATTGGGCAGAAAGTTTCAGTTAAAGCTGACGATCTTTTTAAACGGTGGAGCAAACTCGAAGGGCTCTTGCTCCTATTTTTTAATGTTCTTTTGTGAGGGCCACGAAGAATCCAGCACGAGTCTTCAGGATACAAAGAAATAACATTTATTTACAATAACATATATATATATATATATATATATATATATATACACAACAGCAGCAACTTCCCTTGCAGCTCACTCCTCTCTCTCTCCCTGGTTCCAAACTGGCCAGCTCTATTTATGCAGGGAGTCTGCTAATGATTTCTCCGCCCCTCTCATTGGAGAAGCTCATACTCCCACAGGATTGTGGGATTGTCATTAGTCCCCAGCCAATGGTAAGCAGGCAGGTTATAACATCCCTCCCCCCCCAAAGTCCATGGAATCCACCAAAGACCCTGGCAAAGGAGGGAGTCGGATTCGTTTTGCCGCAGGCCGGACCCCATTTGCAAGAGGGACTGGATCGGGCGGCGTGTAACGAGATGGAGACCGGCGCTTCCGTGATGAACGGCGCAACGGTTGTCCATCCACGGCCCGTGGGCCCGAGGATTCCCCCTCTGATTTGGCTTGTGTCTCCATCTCGGAGTCAGAGTCTGCTGCCTCCGTCATCACGGCGTCTTTATCTCCACGCGGTTCTGTCACGACCTGCGCAGGCTTTGGGTGAGGCACCAGAGGAAGATTGTGAGGAATACTTTCCATTGTGTCTGGTCTCTGTGGCTGTAGAAATGAGCTCCTGGGGCGGGGAATCTTGGCAGGGATAGTCTTCTGGACCGAACGTGGTCTACATGTTTGCGCTGGAGACGACCCTGGGCTTGCACCTGGTAGGAGATAGGGCCCATTTGGCGAAAGATTACGCCAGGGACCCACTGGGCACCACCAGCAAAATTCCGAACGAACACTGGGTCACCAGGCGTAAACTGCCGAATCGGCCGATGCCGAGAAAAACCATGTCCCTGCCGTTCTTGTGTGCGGCGTACTTTTGCATTGCGAAGTCCATTAGGAGTTCTGTGGGAGCTACCCTAGTCACCGCATGGGGGGTGGTCCTATATGAAAACAAAAACCGAGCCAGTCTCGTTTCCATCGACCCGGAAGACTGCTTCTTGAGGCCTCGTTTGAATGTCTGCACTGCGCGCTCCGCCAACCCATTTGAAGCCGGGTGGTAAGGGGCAGTGTGGATATGGCGTATGCCGTTCATCTTCATGAACCTCGCAAACTCCTCACTTGTGAACGGAGTGCCGTTGTCCGTGACCAGCACCTCGGGGAGGCCATGCGTACTGAAAGGCAAACGCATCTTCTCGATTGTTGCGCAGGACGTTGTGCCTCCCATCTTATGCACCTCTAGCCATTTAGACTGGGCGTCGATTAATAGCAGGAACATGGATCCGTGAAAAGGGCCGGTGAAATCAGCATGCAAGCGCGCCCAAGGCTGCCCTGGCCATTCCCAGTGATGTAGGGGCGCGGCCGACGGAAGCTTCTGATGCTCCTGGCATATGGAGCAATTTTGGGCCACCTTCTCAATGTCGGTGTCGAGGCCTGGCCACCAGACATAACTCCGGACCAACATTTTTGTTTTGGTCACACCCGGATGCCCATTGTGCAAGTTTCTTAGTATCAGCTCCTATCCTTTTTCCGGGACAATCACACGTGTCCCCCACAAAAGGATATCGTCTTCCACGCTGAATTCGGACAGCTTGGAGGAAAATGCCCGCAACTCGCCTGGGAGCTCTCTATGCTGCCCTCCATACAGGACTATGTGCTGAACCTTTGACAGGACTGGCTCCGCCTGGGTCCACTCACAGATCTCTGATGCTGTGACAGGTAAGGTGTCCATAAAATTTAGGGTTGCAACCACCTCACCGGTCGTGTGAATCGACATGGCGCCGGTCGATAAAGGCAATCGGCTCAGTGCGTCGGCATTCGCTATCTGGGTTCCTGGTTTGTGCTCCAGAGAATACTCATAGGCAGCGAGCAACAAAGCCCAGCGCTGGATCCGTGCGGAAGCAATGGGCGGTAATGGCTTATCCTCTCCGAAAAGTCCCAGGAGAGGCTTGTGATCAGTCACGATAGTGAAGTGGCGGCCATATACATACTGGTGGAAACGTTTCACTGCAAAGACCACTGCCAGGCCCTCCTTCACAATCTGCGCGTACTTTTGTTCCGCTGCAGTCAATGTGCGGGAGGTGAAAGCTATCGGCCGCTCGGCCCCGTTCTCCATCTTGTGGGACAGGACGGCCCCAAACCCATACAGGGATGCATCACACGTGATGAGCAAAGGCTTTCCAGGATCATAGTGGGTTAGTAACCCAGAGGGCGACAATTGTTGTTTTACCCGCCGGAAAGCGGTTTATTGCGGCTGACCCCAAACCCAGGTGTGATTCTTCTTTAGCAGAAGGTGCAACGGGGCCAGCGTAGTTGCCAGATTGGGGAGGAACTTTCCGTAATAGTTCACGAGGCCAAGAAACGGACGAAGATGCGAAGTGTCAGTTGGGGCGGGGGCCTGTTGAATTGCGTGCACCTTCTCTGCGACGGGATGCAAACCTTCGCGGTCCACCCGATAACCCAGGTAGACTACTTCCTTCGCCTGAAAAACGCACTTTGTGCGACGTAAATGAACTCCAGCCTCCGAAAAGCGTCTAAGGACAGCCTCCAAATTTTCTAAATGTTCCTGCTCCGACGTCCCTGTGATCAAAACGTCATCCAAGTAAACAGCAACACGCGGTAAACCTCTCAAAATGCCCTCCATAACGCGATGAAAAATAGCGCAGGCAGAGGATTCTCCAAAGGGCAAACGTGTATATTCATACAGGCCCCGGTGTATATTAATCGTTACATATGGCCGGGAGGCAGGGTGCATCTCCAACTGCAGGTAGGCGTGACTCATATCTAATTTTGTGAACGAGAGTCCACCTGCAAGCTTCGGGTAGAGATCCTCTATGCGAGGCATTGGGTATCGGTCGAGTCAGGAAGCCGTATTCACTGTAAGTTTATAGCCGCCGCACAAGCGAACTGTGGCATCTGGCTTCATTACAGGTCCAATTGGTGCTGCCCAGTCAGTGAAACGGACGGGCCTGGTGATACCCAAAGTCTCCAAACGAGTGAGCTCCCCTTCTACCTTCTTGAGCAAGGCGTAAGGCACCGGGCACCTCCGGAAATAGCGCGGTGTGGCTCCTGGTTCGACTTGGATATGGGCTACAGCCCCTTTTATTTTCCCCAAACCGGGCTGGAATACATCTGGGTATCGTCCTAGCACCTCAGTCAACCGTCCAGAAACTGTTTGGAGGATGTGCTGCCAATGCAGCCGCAAATGGCGCAACCAGTCCCGACCCAACAGGCTGGGCCCATGGCCGCGCACCACGATAAGTGGGAAACACCCCTCCTGGCGTCCATAAACAACAGGGGTCATCGTAGTTCCTGCAATGTCCAATGGTTCCCCCGTGTAGGTGGCCAACCTGGCCTGTGTGTTAGTTAATGTAAGGGTCTGCATACCCTGCTTGATGCGGTCGAATGTCCTCTGGGCGATCACGGAGACCGCTGCGCCAGTGTCCAACTCCATCTCAAGCGGGTGACCATTGACCCTTTAATGGGGGCCACACGGGGAGCTGCCACACAATGCAGCTGCAGGCAGTCGTCCTCCGTCTCCACGTCCTCGGGAGTAGTTGCTGCAGGTTTATCTAAATGGAAGGTACGGCCCCTGGGCTGGCCCCAGTTTCGGTCGGAACGACGGCGCCTCTGGCGCCCCCAGGACCGGCGTCCACGACGGAGTCGGTGCCTACAAGTCTGACACGGACATGGCTCCTCATCCATTGGTTCTGGAGAAGGCTCCCTTCGGGGAGGAATGTCCGACGGCCACTGGCGTCGATCCGGACGTCAACTCGCCCAAGGTACTGCAGGGGTGCACTTTCGGACGGAAGGGGTTGCGCCCCAAGGCATGCACCTCCATACCCTGTAGCTCCTGCACTCCTCGTTCTGCACTCTCTCGGGACAATACTATTTGAATGGCCTGCTGAAAAGTCAATGTTGGCTCGGCTAACAACTTTCTCTGGGTGGCCGCATTGTTAATACCGCAAACCAAACGGTCACGTAACATTTCTGACAAGGTCTCACCATAGTCACAGTACTCCGCAATCCTGCGTAGCCTGGATAGAAAGTCGGCAGGGGATTCTCCTGGGGTCCTCTCAGCGGTATTAAACCGGTAACGTTGGACTATCGTGGATGGGGTTGGGTTAAAATGTTGCCCCACTAAGTTCACAAGTTCATCAAACGTTTTGGTGTCCGGCGCAGCTGGGTACGTAAGGCTCCTAATCACTCCAAACGTATGCAGGCTGCAGGCGGTGAGCAATATGACCACCTGCCGCTCGTTTTCGGTGATGTTGTTTGCCCGGAAATAGTAACGCATCTGTTGTGCGTACTGGTTCCAGCTTTCCAGCGCAGCATCAAAAACATCCAAACGTCCATACAGAGGCATGGTGTGATAGAAAACAACTTCCAACCTGTGTCCAACAAAAATCCAGGGAGGTGGCTTCAGCAGTGTAGACAGCTATTCACTTTAACCCTCGTCGCCAGTTTTGTGAGGGCCACGAAGAATCCAGCACGAGTCTACAGGATACAAAGAAATAACATTTATTTGCAATAACATATATATATATAACAGCAGCAACTTCCCTTGCAGCTCACTGCCTTGTACACAAGAAAGCTATTGAAAAAAAGACAGGTGGGATTTACCACCAGCCCCCCCCCCCCATCCCACCCCAACCTCTGTGGTGTGTATCACGGCGGCAGAGGCAATTGGCTGGCAGTGGGATCTTCCTCTCCCGCCACGTCATCCAAAGTTTTTTTTTAATAAACATTTTATTGAGGTATTTTTGGTATTGTAACAACAACAAAATAAACAATGTACATGAAACTATAAACATAGTGCAAAAGCCGTCTCCCTTTCTTACAGGTCTCACCTTTATTAACCCCTTAATCTAAGCTAAACTACCCCCCCCCCCCTTCTGCTGACGATTAATTTTCTGCAAAGAAGTCGACGAACGGTTGCCACCTCCGGGTGAACCCTAACATTGACCCTCTCAAGGTGAATTTGATTTTCTCCAAGCAGAGAAAGCTAGCCATGTCTGATAGCCAGGTCTCAGACTTCAGGGGCTTTGAGTCCCTCCAAGCTAATAGTATCCGTCTCCGGGCTACCAGGGAAGCAAAGGCCAGAACGTCTGCCTCTTTCTCCTCCTGGATTCCCGGATCTTCCTACATCCCAAAAATAGCCACCTCTGGACTCAGCGCCACCCTTGTCTTTAACACCGTGGACATGACGTCCGCAAACCCCTGCCAAAATCCCCTAAGCTTCAGACATGTCCAGAACATGTGGACATGGTTGGCTGGTCCTCCCGCACATTTTACACGCCTGTCTTCCACCCCAAAGAATCTGTTCATCCGGGCCACTGTCATGTGAGCGCGTCATCCAAAGTCAACAAGGTAAATATGAGTGAAGGAAATCGTAATTATTTATTCATCTGTGAGAGAAATTACTGTCCATCCGTCACAGAATCAAAAATAATTCGTTTTTTTTCGTACCCTAGCCAGATGTCCATTCTGTACGTAATGACTGTGTAAGGATAAACCTCTCACATCGCACTCATATTTCCTTTCATTAAGCTGAACTGTGGCCTCTTGTTCTACGGCCCTGGGTTAATTCGAAACAGTGTTCCAGATTTATCTTTTCCAAACCATTTACTAACCGGCCGTGCAGATCCACAGCAAATTGATCACGCACAAGTATAAGGCATCTTTTCATGCTCTCAATCTGACTGTCAGCCAGTAATACGCAGTCACTATTTCAAGGGAATGTTATGGACTAGGCACATAAGCATCATATGCCAGTTGGATTACAGATACATGTGAGCCTGGATTCTGCTCACTGGCACAATTCACCCCATCCTACCCTCCAGCACTGCCCGAGCACATTTATGGTGACCCCCATCTTCATTTTTTTGTGGGGGTGGGGGTGCAGTTCAGGTCAATTGGAATAAGTGAGGGCAGCATGGTGGCACAGTGGTTAGCATTGCTGCCTACAGCGCTGAGGACCTGGGTTCGAATCCCGGCCCTGGGTCACTGTCCGTGTGGAGTTTGCACGTTCTACCCTTGTCTGCGTGGGTTTCACCCCCACTACCCAAAGATGCGCGTCATCCAAAGTTAACAAGGTAAATATGAGTGAAGGAAATCGTAATTATTTATTCATCTGTGAGAGAAATTACTGTCCATCCGTCACAGAATCAAAAATAATTAGTTTTTTTTCCTACCCTAGCCAGATGTCCATTCTGTATGTAATGACTGTGTAAGGATAAACCTCTCACATCGCACTCATATTTCCAAAGATGTGCAGGGTAGGTGGATTGGACACGCTAAATTGCCCCTTAAGGGCAGCACGGTGACTCAGTGGGTTAGCACTGCAGTCTCACGGTGCTGAGGTCCCAGGTTCGATCCCGGCTCTGCGTCACTGTCCGTGTAGAGTTTGCACATTCTCCCCGTGTTTGTGTGGGTTTTGCCCCCACAGCCCAAATGTGCAGGGTAGGTGGATTGAACACACTAAATTGACCCGTAATTGGAAAAAATTAATTGGGTACTCTAAATATTTTTTTTAATTGCCCCTTAATTGGAAAAAATAATTGGGTGCTCTAAACTAATATTTTAATTTTTTTTTTAAATTTAGAATGCCTGCAGCAGTTTAAAGGGCCAGGCGTCGTTGAAAGACTTATTTTGCAAAAGGCAGGACTCGATCAGAAGAAGTTCAAACTGAAACAGCCACCTCACCCTCTTCCCATTCAGATGGTGCCTCAGAGGAACACTAGGGCAGTGTGAGTTCACAGTACACACACCAACACTCAAAGACGGTGGTCAGAAGTGTTAGAGTCCCTCCTGTGTATTTCATTTCTTCCCATTTCTTTTGTTTTATTTTTATTTATTGTGGTCCCTGGACCCATAATTGGGGTCTGCCTTTAAGCAGAAGACTCAAGGCTGAAACAGCCGCCTTGCCAGGCCACTGTGTTCCCAGGTTTTGTATTTTGGAGAGGAGAAACCAGAATCCTTAACAGCCAAGTAGATCTTAGGAAACTTTGGGGGCAGCAGGGTAGCATGGTGGTTAGCATAAATGCTTCACAGCTCCAGGGTCCCAGGTTCGATTCCCGGCTGGGTCACTGTCTGTGTGGAGTCTGCACGCCCTCCCCCTGTGTGCGTGGGTTTCCTCCGGGTGCTCCGGTTTCCTCCCACAGTCCAAAGATGTGCGGGTTAGGTGGATTGGCCATGCTAAATTGCCCGTAGTGTCCTAATAAAAGTAAGGTTAAGGGGGGGGGGTTGTTGGGTTACGGGTATAGGGTGGATATGTGGGTTTGAGTAGGGTGATCATGGCTCGGCACAACATTGAGGGCCGAAGGGCCTGTACTGTTCTATGTTCTATGAAACAGCTTTAATGGGACTGGGTTCGATTGGTTAACTGGTGACCGATGGATTGGCCAGGGACAGTGTTCTACCTGACAACAGTCAGTGATTGGTCCCTGCGTGATGCTTTCTGAGAGAATTCTCACTCTCTCTCTCGCTCTCTCTCGCTCTCTCTCTGCTGGCTCTAATGTTCTGAAAGCAGTGAGTGCCTGACAAATCCTTTGCTGTAAATCTGAAATGATGTTGGGTCTGCAGAGAAAGTAGACAACTGTGCCAGAGAAAACCATCTCAGGCCTGGAAGGAAGAAGTACCAAAACAAAAGCCTGAACTTCAGAAAAACATTGACTGCAAGTCATCCCAGTGCATCAAAGATCCTTATACTTTTACTTTATTTAATATTTTATTTTCCTTTTCACCACCCTTTCCCCTCTGTGTTGTTTTTCTGTGTGTGTGTGTGTGTGTGGAGAGTGGGGAGAGTGAGAACAGGGGGATGGGAAAGGGGTCTTAGATAGATAGTTACATTTGCTATCCATTTAATTATAATACTGTATATAATAAAAGGTTATTTGTGACGGTGTAATCTGCTATCAGTTACCTATGGCAAGGTGCCCACAGATTGGTTAGCTCCAGTCAACATTGCAACCATAACTTGCTTGATGTATCTTTGCACAGCTAATTGGTTAACATTAATAATGCCTCCAGTGCCAAACTGGAAATCCCATGTAGAATAAATAGTCAGGGCATTTGGGATGGTCACAAACAACAGACAGCGCAATGCCTGTGGTGAAAAAACTCTCAGGACGTCCCAAAGCATTTTACATCTACAGGAGGCACTTGTTGAACAGTGGTTACTGTTGTAATGTAGGACTCTTAGAATCATAGAATCAATACCAACAGTGCAATAAAAGGCCATTCAGCCCATCGAGACTACACTGACTTTTCGAAAGAACACCACCCCCATGTCCATTACCCCGTCCTATCCCGCCCTATTCCTGTAACCCCATTACCTAATCTGCACATCCCTGGACACCAAATGGCAATTTAACATGGCTAATCCACTCAATCCATTTTGGACTAAAATGGCAAAGTTCCTGGAGGAATGCCAACAGGAAACATTTTGATGGAGGGGAGGGGATGATAGTTAAAACATAGAACATAAAACAGTACAGCACAGTATAGGCCCTTCGGTCCACAATGTTGTGCTGACCATTTATCCTAATCTAAGATCAACTTAACCTACACCCTTTCAATTTATTGCTGTCCATGTGCCTGTTCAAGAATCGCTTAAATGTCCCTAATGACTCTGACTCCATCGCTGGCAGTGCATTCCATGCAACCACCACTCTCTATGTAAAGAACCTATCTCTGACATCTCCCCTATACCTTCCTCCAATCGCCTTAAAATTATGTCCCCTCGTGACAGCCATCTCTGCCCTGGGGAAAAGTCTCTGGCTATCCACTCTATCCATGCCTCTCGTCACTTTGTACACCTCTATCATGTCACCTCTCTTCCTTCTTCACTCTAGTGAGAAAAGCCCTAGCTCCCTCAACCTTTCTGCATAAGACATGCCCTCCAGTCCAGGCAGCATCCTGGTAAATCTCCTTGCACCCTCTCCAAAGCATCCACATCCTTCCTATAATGAGTCGACCAGAACTGGACACAATATTCCAAGTCTAACCAGGGTTTTATAAAGCTGCAGCAAAACCTTGGCTCTTAAACCTCAATCCCCCGTTAATGAAAGCCAACATACCATAACCCTTGTTAACGGTGCTATGTCTTTTCGTCCGACGTCACTTCGTCCACGTCTTTTGGTCCTACGTCTGTTTGTCCGATGTTTTTTTTGTCCAACGACTTTTTGTCCAATTGTAAATAAACTCCGTAGAAAACAAGGTATAATATCTTCAATGATAGATTCACAGAACTAATGATTTATTATGAGAATTTTATTGATAAAATACAAGTAAAATACAGTGGAAAAATGTATTTAGAAAAAAAGTTATTTAAGAAAAGTAATAAGATTTAACTATCTAAAAGTTTACTAATTACTAAAAATTACTAAAAGTAATAAGATATCACTTAAAATTGATGCAAATTATATGCCACATTTCTCAAAAAAATCAATTTTTCTTGTTGAACCACATTCAGTGACCAATCTTTTGAGGCGTTCAGTTATTTTTTTATATCGCGTACATGAATTTGACGGATCTCCCCGAAGAATTTGAGTCTTTTTGCCTTTAACGAACCCTTCCTCTTCCTTCAGAGTTTTGATTAATCTCCTAGTTTTGTACTGCTTGAAGATATTATACCTTGTTTTCTAAGGAGTTTATTTACAATTGGACAAAAAGTCTTTGGACAAAAAAATCATCGGACAAAAAGACGTAGGACCAAAAGACGTGCGGACAAAAAGACGTAGGACCAAAAGACGTGGACGAAGTGACGTTGGACGAAGTGACGTCGGACGAAAAGTCAGGTCACGCTTGTTAACAACCCTATCAACCTGGTTGGCAACTTTCAGGGCTCTATGTACGTGGACCCCAAGATCCCTCTGTTCCTCCACACTTCCAAGAATCCTGCCTTTGACCCTGTATTCAGCATTCAAATTCGACCTTCCTAAACAAATCACTTCACATTTATCTAGGTTGAACTCCATCTGTCACTTCTCAGCTGAGCTCTGCATCCTGTCAATGTCCTGTTGTAACCTGCAACAGCCCTTGACACTATCTACAACTCCACCAACCTTCGTGTCATCGGCAAATTTACTAACCCACCCTTCCACTTCCTCATCCAAGTCATTTATAAAAACCACAAAGAGCAGAGGTCCCAGAACAGATCCCTGCGGGACACCACTGGTCAATGACCTCCAGGCGGAATATTTTCCATCCACTACCACTCACTGTCTTCTTTCGGCCAATCAATTCTGTATCCAGACAGCCAAATTTCCCTGTATCCCATGCCCCCTGACTTTCTGAATGAGCCTACCATGGGGAACGTTATCAAATGCCTTACTGAAATCCATATACACCACATCCACTGCTCGACCTTCATCAATGTGTCTCGCCACATCCTCAAAGAATTCAATGAGGCTTGTGAGGCATGACCTGCCCCTCACAAAGCCATGCTGACTATCTTTAATCAAACAATGTTTTTTTAAATAATGATAAATCCGATCTCTCAGAATCCTTTCTATTATTTTGCTCACCACAGATGTAAGACTGACAGGCCTGTCATTCCCACGGATTTCCCTATTCCCTTCCTTGAACAGGGAACAACATTCGCCTCCCTCCAATCATCCGGTACTACGCCAGTGGAGAGTGAGGATGTAAAGATCATCGCCAACGGCGCAGCAATGTCCTCCCTCACTTCCCGTAGTAACCTTGGGTATATCCCGTCTGGCCCAGGGGACTTATCTATCCTGATGCTTTTCAGAAATTCCAGCACAATCTCCTTAATATCAACCTGTTCGAGTCTATTAACTGGTTCATGCTGTTTTCATGAGCACCGAGATCCCTCTCTCTAGTGAATACTGAAGCAAAATATTCATTTAGGGCCTCCCCTACTTCCTCAGACTCTAGGCACAAGTTCCCTCCACTATCCCTGATCGGCCCTACTCTCACTCTTATTTCTCACATAAGTGTAGAACGCCTTGGGGTTTTCCCTAATTCTTCCTGCCAGGGCTTTTTTATGTCCCCTTCTAGATCTCCTAAGTCCATTTTTGAGTTCCTTCCTGGCTACTTTGTAACCCTCTAGAGCTGAGTCAGATCCTTGCTTCCTCACCCTTATGTAAGCTTCCCTCTTCCTCTTGACTAGAAGCTCCACTTCTCTTGTCATCGAAGGCTCCTTCACCTTACCGTTCTTTCCTTGTCTCAGTGGGACAAAACTATCCAGCACTTGCAGCAAGTGCTCCTTAAACATTTGTGTTGTGTATTTCCCCGAGAACAACTTGTCCCAACTTATGCTCTTCAGCTCCTGTCTAATAGCAATATAATATCCCCTCCCCCAATTAAATACCTTCCCATACTATCTGTTCCTATCCCTCTCCATGACTATGGTAAAGGTCAAGGAGTTGCGGTCACTGTCACCGAAATGCTCTCCCACCGAGACATCTGACCTGGTTTGTTGTCAAGCACCAAATCCAATATGGCCTTCCCCCTAGTCGGCTTATCAACATATTGAGTCAGGAATCCTTCCTGGACACAGCTGACAAAATCTGCTCCATCCATTTGCATTAAGGAGGTTCCAGTCAATATTAGGGAAGTTACTTCTGCACCTTTCCAAGATCTGACACCCAATCTGTTCCTCCATCTCTCTGCTGCTATTGGAGAGTCTATAGAAAACTCCCAATGAAGTGACTGCTCCTTTCTTGTTTCTGACTTCCACCCATACTGACTCAGTAGACAAACCCTCCTTGACTACTCCTTTTCTGCAGCTGTGAT
Organism: Scyliorhinus canicula; assembly: GCF_902713615.1. NCBI lineage: Eukaryota > Metazoa > Chordata > Chondrichthyes > Carcharhiniformes > Scyliorhinidae > Scyliorhinus > Scyliorhinus canicula. The sequence goes on from NC_052157.1 coordinate 27,763,749, forward strand.
GCACTCCCTAATTAACAATGCCATTCCCCCTCCTCTTTTACCCCCCTCCCTATTCTTCTTAAACCATCTAAACCCCGGAACATCTAACAACCATTCCTGCCCCTGTGAAATCCATGTCTCCGTAATGGCCACAACATCGCAGTTCCAAGTACTGATCCATGCTGTAAGTTCATCTCCCTTATTCCTGACACTCCTTGCATTGAAACAAACACACTTTAACCCATTCCACTGAGTGCAACTTTGTCCTATCAACTGTCCTCACTGACTTGCTGCATACTATTTCTGCCTGTTCAACTGCTACCCTATCCTCTGATCCATAGCTCTGGTTCCCATCTCCCAGCCAAACCAGTTTAAACCCTCCTGAAGAGCTCCAGCAAACCTCCCACCCAGGATATTGGTGCCCCTCCAGTTTAGTTGCAACCCATCCTTCATGTACAGGTCCCACCTTCCCCAGAAGGTAGCCCAATGATCCACATATCCGAAGCCTTCCCTCCTGCACCTGCCCTGTAGCCACGTGTTCAGCTACTCTCGCTCTCTGTTTCTTGCCTCACTTGCACATGGCACCGGTAGCAATCCTGAGATCACTACTCTGCTGGTCCTGCTCTTTAGCTTCCAACCTAACTCCCTAAAATCACTTTTTCGATCCTCATCCCTTTTCTTAGCTATGTCGTTGGTGCCTATGTGCACCATGATTTCTGGTTGCTCCCCCTCCCTCTCAAGAATCCTGTAGACTCGATCCGAGACATTCCTGACCCTGGAACTTTCCGGGAGTCTCGTTCACGACCACAGAATCTCCTATCCATTCCCCTAACCATCGAGTCTCATATCACTATCGCTTTTCCATTCTCCCCCCTTTCCTTCTGAGCCACAGAGCCAGGCTCAGTGCCAGAGACCTGGCCGCTATGGCCTTCCCCTAGTATCCAAAACTATATACTTGTTTTAAAGGGGAACGACCACGAGGGATCCCTGCACTGGCTGTCCATTCCCTTTCCTTCCCCTGACTGTAACCCAGCTACTCTTGTTCTGAACCTTGAGTGTAGCTACCTCCCTGTAACTCCTCTCTATCACCTCCTCTGCCTCCCGGATGATCCGAAGTTCACTCATCTCCAGCTCCAGTTTCCTAATGCGGTCTCCAAGGAGCTGGAGTTAGGTGCACTTCCCACAGGTGTAGTCAGTGGGGACACCAGTGGTGTCCCTCACCACCCACATCCTACAGGAGGAGCATGCAACTGCCCTAGCCTCATCTCCTCTGATCTGGATTCCCAAAGAGATTTAAAAGGCGAAAAAAATAAAGACCCGTTACGCCCTTAAAATAAAATAGACTGCTGCTACTCTCTCAAATGAACTCTCTAAAATTGGTGATTCTGCTGAATGATACAAATATAGCTTGCTGTCCCCCCCCCAAAAAACAACTCTTACCGAAAAGAATGTAGCTGAGATTCTGACCTGTGAACCAACTAGAACTCCGTCCACCGACTCTGCTCCCAGTCAGCTGTACTCTTTGTAAACTCCCGGCTCCCCTCAAGCTCGTTGAGGAAATGTAGGAAATGAAAGGAGCACCTTGCTCCCTCCTCACCTAACTCCCTCAGTCACCGAACTCCCACTTTAGCACTCTCATGCAGCCCAGTCTTCACTCCAATGTTGGAGAAATGAAAATGAAATGAAAATCGCTTATTGTCACGAGTAGGCTTCAATGAAGTTACTGTGAAAAGCCCCTAGTCACCACATTCCGGCGCCTGTCCGGGCAGGCTGGTACGGGAATCGAACCGTGCTGCTGGCCTGCTTGGTCTGCTTTAAAAGCCAGCGATTTAGCCTTGTGAGCTAAACCCCACAGCAAAAGGCACAAGTGTGGATGATAAGTGGTTGCGACACAGCGAAGAAACAGCATGAACGTCAGCTGAGAACCCTTTGAAATTGTGAACTGGGTTTTTTTCTACTATTTCTGCTTTTCCTGTGCCCCTGACGATACTTTACTACCAATTTACACGCGAATGGCTTTGTGGATAGGGTGGGGGTGGGGTGCTCTTCCCAAGGGCCGGTGCAGACTTGATGGGCCAAATGGCCTCCTTCTGCACTGTAAATCTATGATTCTGTGGTTGCCAGCAAAATATAGCTGGAAAGTGTGACCTAAATCATTACCACGTCACCCCGACCCGTTTTTAGACTCTGACCCATTTTGAGACAGGCAGTCAAACATTTATGGAAACTAAGGCAAAACGTTAAAGGCAGAGATTGGGCAGTATTCATGGGAGAATCTGTTTAGAGTTTATGGCAACACCACATTTTTAGACTCCCTCACTCGGGTGGATCTCATGACTGGAACTGATTCTTCCTCCTAACCGCAGGCTGAGGTGAAAAGACTGTTCATTATAATATTCAATACTGCCGGGTGTTGGGAGCTCGAATTTGAAAAAAAATGTGTGAGTACAGTATCTCATGTGAGCCTTTCTTCATAATATCAATAATCACTTATGTGTTGTATAATATTAAAGTAAAATAGCTCTTTGCATATACTTTTTATCCGATGAATTATAATGGATTGGATCTAGCAATGTGCTGATGAAGGGCTGACCTTGGTGTCCTGTGCGTTGAGGGGGGCACTTCCCATAGAGTCATAGATTCATACAGCGCAGAAAAGGCCCTTCGGCCCGTTGACTCTGCACCAACAATTACCCCCAATCTTGCACTCACCCCACTTAGCATTCGTCCCATATCCTTGAATGGAATGGTGTCTCAAGTGCGAATCCAAGTACTTTTTTGAAGTTGTGAGGTTTCCTGCCTCCACGACCTTCCCAGGCTGAGAATTCCAGATTCTCACCATCCTCTTGAGTGAATTTTATTTTCTCAAATCCCCTCAGAATCTCCAGCACCTCACCCGAAAACCCCCCTTGTGATTGACACCTCAAGCAAGGGGGACAGCTGGTTTCTATTTACCATGTCCAAACCCCTCATAATCTTATACACCTCAATCATATCGTCTCTTTCCACCTGTGATCCCCCCCCCCCCCCCCCCCCCCCCCCCCACCCACCCCCCCTCACCCACCCCCAGGTTTCTCTGCTCTAAGTAAAACAATCCAAGTCTATCCGGTCTCTCCTTATAGCTCAGATGCTCCATCCCAGGCAACATCCTGGTGAATCTCCTCTGTACCTCCTCCAGTGCAATCACCTCCTTCTGATAGTGAGGTGACCAGTGTCATAATATACACACAAGTATATGATGGTGCACAGACAGACATTGATTGACACACAGGATGACCGATGAACACACAGAACACAGCAGCCAATCACCAGACAGGACACGGCCGTTATAAAGCCAGAGGGCAGTAGTTTTCCCGCTCTCTGGGGATGCAGCCTCTGAGAGAGCCAGAGCCCGTGAGCAACAACACGAACATCCACCATGTGGTAGTCAGATAGTCTGGTCAGGTTAGCCTCAGGTCTCCAGTCAACTCAGCATAGTGTCAACCCACAGTCTAAGTATGTTCAACAGTTGGTAGTTCAATAAAATAGAATTAGAGAAAACTGCATTTCTCTAAGTGTTGGAAGCCTGTCTCTCTCACTGCTGTGGTAAACGCAGTCCTCGCAGACCCAGCATACCTAACACATCAACCAGAACTGCACACAGTACTCCAGCTGTACCCTAACCAATGTTCTGTACAGCTCCAACATAACGTCCTTGCTCTTATATTCTGTGCCACGACTGATAAAGGCAAGTGTCCCAAATGCCTTCTTAACTCCCCTATTCACCAGCTCTGCCATCTTCAGGGATCTGTGAACAAGTACCCCCAGAGCCATCTGTTCCTCTGAGCTTCCTAGTATCCTGCCATTCATTATCTACTGCTTGTCCTGTTTCCAAAGTGCATCACCTTGCACTTATCGGGATTAAATACTATATGCCACTGCTCTGCCCATCTGACCAATCCATCTTTATCTTCCTGTAACCTACAACCCTCATCTTTGCTGTTAACCACCCACCAATCTTGGCATTGTCTGCAAACTTACTTATCATTCCTTCCACGTTCTTGTCTGTATCATTTATATATAACAAACAATAAGGGACCCAGCACTGACCCCTGTGACGCACCGCTGGACACCAGCATCCAGTTACTCAAGCAGCCTTCTACAATCACCCTTTGTGTCCTATTACTCAGCCAGTTTTGGATCCACCTTGACACGTTTCCTTGAATTCCATGTGCTCCAACCTTCTCAATCAGTCTCCTATATGGGATCTTGTCGAAGGCTTTGCTAAAATCCGTATAAACCACATCAGCTGCACTTCCTTCATCCACCTACTCCGTCTTGATTGCCAGAAAGTTATGCAACTAGGCTGACCTCTTGGACTGTGTGTGTTGTTGGTGAATCTGTATGGGTGGCTGGTGGATTCCTGATTCCTTTTCTTTGATGTTTGTATTTAAAATGTTGAGGGTTGTTGGGGGGTTGGTGGGAGGAAGGAATTGTTGGTCAGGGGATTGATATTGTATTTGTTACCGTTGATTATTTGTTGGCGGGTGTAAATTTGGATGAAAATGTGAAAAAGGAGGAGAATAAAAATATTTATGAAAAAAAAACTAGGCTGACCTCATACCAAATACCCCAAGATCTTAGACTCCCTCCCAGCCCACTTTTAATTCCATCACACCTTAGATGCAAGTTAAAAGTCCCTCCTTCTGCCTTATCGCTGAAGTGTCATAACCCTCTCAGAATGACAAGAGGACCACAACTTGTGTGCTCCTAAACCCCTTACTGCCCTCCCCGAAGCTCTGCCTGTCTCCAAACTGCTGATTGCTCTCAGATTGACCAATAGTGCCAGACATCAGCCAGGATTTAAAAAAAATTTTTTTTACAGGATGTGGACATCGCGAGTTAGGCCAGAATTTATTGCCAATCCCTAGTTGTCCTCCAGAAGGTGGTGAGTGGTGAGCATGGATAGTCCAATTCAGATTCTGGTCAATGATAACCCACAGGATGTTGATAGTAGGGGATTCAACAATAGTAATGCCATTGAATGTCAAGGGACGATGGTTAGCTCTTGATGGAGAGGTCACTGCCTGGCACTTCTGTGGTGCGAATGTTGCTTGCCACTTGTCAGCCCAAGCCAGAATATTGTCTAGGTCTTGCTGAATTTGGGCATGAATTGCTTCAGTATGCGAGGAATTGTGAACAGTGCTGAATATTGTGCAGTCATCTGCAAACATCCACACTTCTGACCTTATAATGGAAGGAAGGTAATTGATGAAAAACTCCTGCAGAGATGGCCTTGGAGCTGAGATGATGAATGTTTGTAGAAGGAGGAGCAATCAAGCAGGCCGCTTTATCCTGGATGGTGTTGAGCTTTTTTTTTAAAAATCATTTTATTGGCAATTTCAAATTATATACATTGCTGTTCATTTTCATTTATTGTACAATACAAAAAGGCTTTTTCTTAGGTTTCTCTATTTGCAATCTGTCGCCGTCTGGCTCAGCGTACAACCCTCCCTCCCGCCCTCCCCCCCTCCAGCTCCCCTCTCCCTAACTCCCACTCCCCCGATGCCCTCCCATTTTTTTCTAAATGTTTTAAAATACAGTTTTGTAAAGTTATGGATATAGATATATACCTTGCAAAGCAATACACATAGAGCGGGATTCTCCAGCCCCCTGCCGGGTCGGAGAATCCGGGGGGGGGGGGCGCCGCGAATCCTGCCCCGCCGCCCCGATGTCAGATGCCGTATTCTCTGGCGCCGGTTTTCGGGCGATGCCCCCCACCCCCCGGCAATTCTCTGGGCCCCTATGGGCCGAGCAGCCATCCGTTTCTGGCTAGTCCCGCTAGCGTGAATTAGACATGGTCCCACACGGCGGGACCTGGCAGGTAATTCGTCTGGGGCAGTCTTCAGGCAGGCACGGGGGAGGCCTGGCCCGCGATCAGGGCCCACCGATCTGCGGCCGACCTGTGCCATGGGGTCACTCCTTCCTTCCACACCGGCTCCCGTAGGGGCGGAGAAGACAACCCCCTGCGCATGCGCCGGAATATGCCGGCTGACCTGCGCATGCATGGAACCACGCCGGCGGTTCTGTGCATGCGCGAGATCACGTCGGCCCTTCGACGCATGCGCTAACTCGCGCAGTCCCATCGGCGCCGGCTGGTGCGACGCCAACCCCTCCGCCGTCCATCTAGCCCCCGGAAGTGCGGAGAATTCCGCACTTTCGAGGGCTGTTGACGCCAAAGTGGTTCGCACTGGTTCTCCTGCTGGCATGGGGACTTATCCACGAAAGGAGAATTCCGCCATTGACTCTGGGAAATTACAGAATTGGGGAGCAGCTGTGAAACATTTTCAGAAAGATTTATATTTTTACAAATCCTTAACGTTGAAACATTTTGGACAAATGGCTACAATCATTATGATACAATTTGGAATTGCAGCCTTTGTTTTGAAGAGACAAATGTGAAAGCTCCCCTATATCACCAAGAGCCCCCAACCAACAGGGAGACGGAAAATTAGTTCATCTCTTTTTAATAGTACTGGATAAGGGGTGAACATCAACTAATGCGCTGGAAGATCTTATTACTTTTCTCTGAATGATTTAATGGAATCTTTAAAGCATTTCTGGACCCCCTTGAGAAAACAGACAAATCCTCGCTTTAGCTTCTCATTAGGAGAATGTCACCTTGGCAAATTCAGCGCTGCCTCAAAATATCCTGGACTGTAAATATTAGGCACTCAGTAAGGTTACTTGGCTTGTTTTGAAAGTGACTAGTGGGAGGTCTGCTATTATTTTGTGAAAAGTGAGGGCTTCTTGAGCTCTCTGCGAGTACAGACAATCCAGATACAGGCATATTTCCTCCTTGTAAAGTGCAGTTCTTTATTACATTGAGCAGCTGAGTCCCTGTGCTTTTACTGAATGTTGTCTGAGATTTTAACCGAGGGGAAAGCACATTACTATTTCTGTGCTATGAACCAAACTAATATCATCGCCAAAATAAAAAGCACAATAATGCAGCATGGTAGCATGGTGGTTAGCATAAATGCTTCACAGCTCCAGGGTCCCAGGTTCGGTTCCCGGCTGGGTCACTGTCTGTGCGGAGTCTGCACGTCCTCCCCGTGTGTGCGTGGGTTTCCTCCGGGTGCTCCGGTTTCCTCCCACAGTCCAAAGATGTGCGGGTTAGGTGGATTGGCCATGCTAAATTGCCTGTAGTGTCCTAAAAAGTAAGGTTGGGGGGGGGGGGGTTGTTGGGTTACGGGTATAGGGTGGATACGTGGGTTTGAGTAGGGTGATCATTGCTCGGCACAACATCGAGGGCCGAAGGGCCTGTTCTGTGCTGTACTGTTCTATGTTAGAACATAGAACAGTACAGCACAGAACAGGCCCTTCGGCCCTCAATGTTGTGCCGAGCCATGATCACCCTACTCAAACCCACGTATCCACCCTATACCCGTAACCCAACAACCCCCCCCCTTTAACCTTACTTTTTTTATTAGGCCACTACGGGCAATTTAGCATGGCCAATCCACCTAACCCGCACATCTTTGGACTGTGGGAGGAAACCGGAGCACCCGGAGGAAACCCACGCACACAGGGGGAGGACGTGCAGACTCCACACAGACAGTGACCCAGCCGGGAACCGAACCTGGGACCCTGGAGCTGTGAAGCATTTATGCTAACCACCATGCTACCCTGCTGCCCCTAACATGTTCTATGTTCTAATGCAGATGCTGGAAATCTGAAATAAAAGAGAAAATGCAATTTGAGTTGTGATGAGAAGAGATAAAGTCAAGGAGCCACTTGTGGGAGTGGTGTACAGGCCTCCTAATTATAACCACACAGTAGGACAGAGTATAAAAGAAGACATAATAGGAGCTTGCCAGAAAGGTACCGCAATAATCATGGGGCATTTTAATCTCCATATAGATTGGAAAAATCAGATGGGCAAAGGTAGTAGATGAGGAATTCATAGAATGTTTTCAAGATAGTTTCTTAGAACAGCGCATTCTGGAGCCAACCAGAGGACTGGCTATACTAGACCTGGTATTGTGCAACGGGACAGGATTAATTGATAGTCCCGAGCAGGGACCATAATATGATTGAATTTTACATTCAGTTTGAGGGGGGGGGGAGAGTGCATCGAAGAACAGTGTTTTAAACTTAAATAAAGGCAATTATGAGGGCATGAAAGCAGAGTTTGCTAACATGAACTGGCAGAAATGCTGAAGAGATAGATCAATAGTGGCAAACATTTAAAGGGATATTTCAGAATACACAGAATAGACACGTTCCAATGAGAAGGAAAAGTTCCAAATGGAGGGCCCATCATCCATGGCTAACTAAAAAAGTTAAAGACACTATAAAACTTAAAGAAAAAGCATACATTTGGGAAGAGGCGATGGGCAGGTCAGAAGATTGAAAAGAATATAAATAGCATCAATGAATAAGAAAAGGATTGATAAGGAGGGAGAAACTGAAGTACGAGAGAAAACTAGCCAGTAATATAAAGACAGACAATAAGAGTTTCTACAGATATTGAAATAAAAGAGTTAACAAATGGCATGAATCACAAAATGTTAGTAAACAGGTACAGCAAGTAATTAGGAAAGCCGGGACAATGTTATCTTTTAATGTGAGGGGAATTAATTACAAAGTTGGGCAGGCTATGCTTTGGTTGTACAGGGGGTTAGTAAGACCACATCTGTAGTACTGTGTACAGCACTGGCCTCCTTATTTAAGGAAATGAAAATCGTTTATTGTCGCAAGTAGGCTTCAAATGAAGTTACTGTGAAAAGCCCCTAGTCGCCACATTCCAGCGCCTGTTCGGGGAGACTGGTACGGGAATTGAACCGTGCTGCTGGCCTGCCTTGGTGTGCTTTAAAAGCCAGCGATTTAGCCCTGTGCTAAACCAGCCCCTAGGATGTAAAGGAAGATGTAAATGTTTTAGAAGCAGATCAGAGAAAAAACATCTCTCTCAGGAGGTCACAAACTCTTTTCCTCAGAAGGCAGTGAAAGCAGAATCTTTGAGTAATGTGGTGAATTCATACTGTATTGTAATTCACATTGTATTGCATTGCATTGTATTATGTCCTTGTGGGCTCTGTTTGTGAGCCGTTGCGTGGCTCTGCCCATAGGGGGAGATGAGGAGCTTGTACAGGGCTCCACCCTTGGCTCCGCCCATGGCCCTTCCCACTACCGGAAGTATAAAGTGCTACAGCCGTGAGCCTGCTCTCAGTTCTTCTGGTCGCAGGCAGGCTCAGTTGTAAGACTATTAAAACCACAGTTTACTTCCAATCGTGTCTCTAGTGAATTGGTGGTCACATCAAGTATTTTTAAGGCAGAGGAAGTTTGACTTTTGATTAACAAGGGGTGAAAGGTTATCGGGGGATGGCAGTAAGGTCGGGTTGAGGTTACAACCAGATCAGCCATGATCCTATTGGATGGTGGAGCAGGTTCGAGGGGCTGAGTGGCCTACTCCTGCCCCTAATTCACATGGTTAGATTCAACTCTCTCCCACTCATAATAATAAATGATATAAAAAACAGCCAGTGCCAGCTATCGTAGCATCTTATGACCCATCACAAGGGATCCAGAACTCTTCAATGACAATGGTCTACCACTGGACAGTTATCAAGGTTCGTGACCAAAGAAGTAAATGAAAGAGTTGGCATCCATGGGTTAGTAAGGGGAGTAAAGCTGTCTCCATCACTCTCCACCTTCCCAGAGACACTGACCTCGGTTGGGCACTTCAGTGAAAAGGCTCCTCGGGCACTCTCTGTTGTGCACCACACACTTGCTGTGGTACATCAGGTGGAGACAGGAACCCTTGCCCCAGGGACTAGCTGTTGACCATGCGGGTATTGGATTTCTGGAAAGGGTGAGCCCATTGATAATGGAGATGCAGACACAGGACCAGGGACTACATGAGGGGCTGCAGCAATCATCCAGCACCTGCAAGTGCAGTTGGAGGAGTCCAACCGCCTGCAGGGGTGGGAGGCAGTGCCAACAATGCGTGGCACCCAGGCCAACACTGCACAGGCCAGGATGATGGTACTGGCCATGGGTCAAGATGTCCAAGGCCTGGGGCATTCTATGTGGGCAGTGGCCGAGGCACAAGACAGGGCTCCCTGTCACAGGCAGCTATGTACCAGGGCCACCTGGACATTGCAGCGGTGCTCCAGAGCTTGGCCCAGTCACAACAGGTTATGGCTGAGGGCGTTGACGGCATTGCCCAGGCACTGGCTCACCTGAGCCAGTCCCGGAGGGAGATGGCCCAGTCCCTGTGCTCCATGGCAATGAGCACGGAAACCCTGGTCGAGATGAGAGTGGGTGAGGCGGGGAGCCTCAGGAGTTCGGTCCGGCTGCACCCCAGTCCCACCGAATAGCCTGAGGGCTATTGGGCTCCCCAAGGGAGGAACAGATGATGGGGCCCATGCCGGTGATTCCCACAGGGGAGGTGCCAGGACACCATAGTGCCTTGAACTCCCCCTCACCCCCCCCCCTATTCTTCACCCAGAATAGGGCAGAATAGGGTGGCACCGCTTCACTTGGGACACCCGAGGAGCAGCCGGGCCCATCCAGGCCCGGTCACTTCACTCCTGAGGGCGGCCACCAAAGGGGACCCATATCGCAGGGTGGGATTTGCAGCAAGCCAACTCCACCCCTGATGTACCACCTGGGGATCCACCTAGACATAGAGTTAGGACCCGTAAGGCCAGAAAGGTAGACATCAGTTCAGTTGGTACTGGTGAAGCACATAGGATAGCGTTTGGGGCTAGGGCACAGACCTTTATAGTGATTATCACATGGTATTTGCATAATAAACATCTGTGGAGGCTGGGGGTGGTAAATGGGAAGATTGTGGAGGTGGTCACAGGCAGGGGTCCCCAGGTCGGACCCTCCACATCACCCCGGCATCCCACCCCTCCTCCTCCCTCGAGCCCAACCCTCACCCCCGCACACCGTCGCCAGCTCTGCCACCCCAAGGGTTTAGAGGACCATGTGATGGAATGACCAACTTGAGTGGAACCCCTTTTGGTTTGCGAAGACTGGCCTGTCATGGGCCGGTGCTTGTAGGGGGGCATGCATCCCGTCGATCACCCCCTGGATTTGGGGCATTCGGGCGATGGCGGCTAACCCCACTGCCCAGGAATCCTGGTGGGCACGGCCCATATTCCGGCTGATGTATTGCGCCGACCGGGCATGGAAGGCATTTGTGACGGCGCGGATACGCCTGTGCACCGAAGTGTGTGAGATCCCTGACAGGTCCTCACTCAGTGCCTGCGAGGACCCGGTTGCATAAAAGTTCAGGGCAACCGTCACCTTTCATGTCCATTTGGCCCTTCTACAGAAGGTTCTGCAGTTCTGTAGAAGGAGCGTATGGACTCAAAACATTAACTGTGTTTATCTCTCCACAGACACTGCCAGATCTGCGGAGTTTATCCAGCATTTTCTGTTTCTATTCCAGATTTCCAGCATCCGCAGTTTTCTGCAAGTTATTTGATAGTCAGCTACCTTATTGAGCAAGGACATCTTCATAGAGGAGAAGGCAGCTGTTCAGTCTGTCATGTCTGTGTCAACTCTTTGAAAAAGTTCATCCAATTAATCCCACACCCCCGTTTTTCCTACAGAGCTTTCCTTTTCAAATATATATCTAATTCCCTCTGGACATTTACTTTTGAATCTCCTGACGTTGCTCTTTCAGGATGCATTTCAGATCCAGATCTTCTCACCGATCATCAATGTATTTTTTTTCACTGTGGCTGTACGCCAGTGTTTTTAAAACTTTTTTTTCCCAGGACCCACTTTTTCCAACTGGCCGACATTCACGACCCACACCGACCGACCTACGCGACCCACGCCGACCGACCTTCACAACAAACGCCACGTTTGTGAAAGGGGAGTCTGCTTGGTTTTCACGATCTCACTTGAATGAGGTTCAAAGGAGAGGGCAATGCGTGTATCAAGTGTAGACTCCAGCCAGTTCCTTTGTACCGTCTTCATCTTTATGAAAACGGAAAATCCTACTTCATACATGTAGGGCAATTTATCATGGCCAATCCACCTAACCCGCACATCTTTGGACTGTGGGAGGAAACCGGAGCACCCGGAGGAAACCCACGCACACACGGGGAGGACTCCGCACTAGACAGTGACCCAGCCGGGAACCGAACCTGGGACCCTGGAGCTGTGAAGCATTTATGCTAACCACCATGCTACCGTGCTGCCCAATCCACCTAACCCGAGTCCCTGGTGCTGTGAGGGTGCAGTGCTAACCACTGCGCCACCATGCCGCCGTTTTGAAAATGGACAGCTGAGGCAATTACTATGAACAAATGAGCTTATAAACATACAAATTAGGAGCAGATGTAATTAATTCAGCTTCTGGAGCTTGCTCCACCATTTGATAAGATTAGGGCTGGTCTAATTGTGGTCTCAATTTCATTCTGCTGTCTACCCCCTTTGACTCCCTTGCCAACCAAGAATACATCTATACTACCTCAGATATTAGTGCGTGCTTGTGCAGGGGAATATATCTAGTAACAAAAAAACAGCATTACTTATAGTTTAAAAATACATTTCCAGATACTACTCCCACTACTTCCTTAGTTTCTGTATATAACTCACTGAATAATGATTAAACTCCAGTCAAGTTCCCCTTTTTCACTGACGGGTTACATGCAGCCGCTGATCTCACTGAAGATTGAAAAGATCACTGTTGTGTGTAAGTAAAGTTTACTTTTAAATAAGAATCTGAGTGGTAGCCTGAGGTTTTGCCTTTTCGCAATTAATCTACTCGATTGGGAGACGGGGCAGCTTTGCCAACAATCAGCTGCCTCCCATTGGTTGCTGTATACTATAGGCACCCGTTCCATTTCATATTTTTTTGTACCTTCTCCACCAGATCTTGCCGTTTTTCTGGGTCGATTTCGAGGGGAATTGCTGCCTTCACTTAGGTTAGCTAAGTCAGACCATGCAGCAGCCCTTCACGCCCACCGTTTAGCTTAGTTGTCTTGGTCTCACGTACATTAAAGACGATTGGATTTGATTTCAGCTAAAGTTTATGCCAGGGTTGGCAGAGCGGTGCCAATGAGTGCAGAATGAGTACTGATGCTGCTGAGAATTAAATGGGACGATTAACTAAGAGCGAAAGGGAACTTCTTTCTGCTCCCAGTCTCAATGGGCACATGGGCGGCACGGTAGCACAGTGGCTAGTATTGTTGCTTCACAGCGCCAGGGACCCCGGTTCGATTCCCGGCTTGGGTCAACTGTCTGTGTGCAGTCTGCACGTTCTCCCCGTGTCTGCGTGGGTTTCCTCCGGGTGCTCCGGTTTCCTCCCCCAAGTCCCGAAAGACGTGCTTCTTAGGTGAATTGGACATTCTGAATTCTCCCTCTGTGTACAGGCGTCGGAGTGTGTTACTAGGGGATTTTCACAGTAACTTCATTGCAGTGTTAATATAGGCCGACTTGCGACACTAATAAAGATTATTATTATTAGTAGAAAAAAAGCAAATATCTCTGAATTTTGGTAAATGTTCATTAGATCAATTTTGCATCAAGTTTCGAGCATTAATAAACTTCTTGCATGAACACTTCAGCTTACCAAAGAACGCTGAACTGCCACCCAAAGAGAGATTGGAGGGGAGGGGGCAGGACATTCTCTCCCCATTCAATTAAGGGGAGATTGTGGAATACTAATCCAGGGTAACATTCTGGGGATAGATGTTCGAATCCCACCACAGCAGATGATGATGAAATTTGAATTCAGTAAAAATCTGGAATTAAAAGTCTAATGATGACCATGAAACCATGATCATAAAAAAAACTATCTGGTTCACGAATGTCCTTCAGGGAAGGAAATCTGCCAGCTTTACCTGGTCTGGCCTACTTGTGACTCCAGACACACAGCAATGTGGTTAATTCTGAAATGGCCTAACAAGCCAGGGCAATTAGAGATGGGAAATAAATGTTGGGCGTTCACAATACAAAACAAAATAATTTCAGAGACTCTCTCTGATTTGGGGACTGCAGACACAGCCTTTGAGTTTCATCATTTATGTTAGCTCGGTGAAGTATTAAACACGTTCATGTTCCTGGCCATTTGAAACTTGCAGTTAGAGGACTTCCCCCACTTTGTCTTCTTTCATTTGGGGAACCACTCACCTGACAATGTAGCTGAGGTCTGGAATTCACCATGTGGGAATTCACAGTGGTAAACTGGTTGTTCCCCAGGTCAGTATGTTAGCATGCACTATGGCTGATGCACGCACTTGAGAGGTAATATGAGTCACGTAACCAAAGTTTTGCAATGGGAAACAGTGAGCTGAACACACAGAGCAATATGCTTACTCTGCGTGAACAATACTTCAAAAATTGGAACTTTCCCAGCCATGAACCATTTGGGTGATTAACTTGATGCGAATCCTCACGACAAGGGCAATGGGGCACAATGAAATAGAACACGTTTTTTATGTTGCCCCAGGGCCTGGATTCCATATTCTCCCGCCAGTAGGGAGCTTCCAATTATTGGTTGTGGAATTGCCCTGTGGTCATAATATGTGAGCAGCTAACGGAAAATATTCATGGCCCTCCAAATTGAGCACCAAACATTCCTCAGGCCAGAACTGCCACAGCCAGTTATAGGGTGAAGCTCTCTCAGCACCGGCAATTGACTTTGAAAATAGTTAGGACATCACATATCCTTGATTCATAGTGGGATAGGTACGTGTATTAACCCAGAAAACTGGGGAAATGAGAAGCTGCAACTCCAAATATGTCAGCCGTCTATTTGTAAAATGAGTGCTACTTAACTTTTAGTTAATAAATCGATTGTTAATAGAATTAGTGATATTATAACCAACATGTCCGACCTATGGTACTACTCCTCTAATAGCTCCGCTCATTGGGTGTGATTCTCCCAAAAGGGAGCGCGTTTAGCCACATGTTTCCAAGTTAATCAGTGGGGGTTTTTTCAAGAAGTTTCCTGCCGGCTCTGCAGGTGGGTTCCCCACCTCTATTCAATGATAATCATTCACTTTTTTGGACCATGGGGAGTTTCTCACCGGTTTCGCACGCACAATAATTTTTTTTCATATTGGGGAGCTGAACGCAGAGATCAGGCCGCCATTTTGAAAGGGTGCCCCAATCTCTAAATGAGCTTGTGGGTCCCACAAATTCCCCACCCATGGGCAATGTCACGTCCACACACACATGGGCACTAACCCACACCCCAAGTGAGGACACCCCACTATGGAGTCCCTGCCCCCCCCTTCATGCTCCCCCAAGTCCCCTTACAGCTTCCCTTCCAGCACTCCCATCCGTCACCACCCCAACCGTCCAGCGGCTCCTACTTATCTGCCATGCACATCCCCGCCCTTCAAACCACTCTTCCACCCTCCTTTCATGGGCATGGCCCCTCTCGGTCCCTGACCTATGGCAATGCCACCCTGGCACCTGGGCATCCTTGTACTGGCACCCATGCAGTGCTCCAGCCACCTTGGCAGTGCCAAGGTGTTCACGTTCCAGGGGGAGGGCCAGAGGACCACCTTGCACTGCCCCTGACCACCCAGGGGTTTCTGATGGCTCGGAAGGCTCCCGGGTGCAGTTCCGCCTGATCCACATTCTTGTGGACCAGCACTGATCGGCGCCCGGCTGGGGAGGCCGGAGAATTGAGGGAGGCCAGTGAACCCAGGGTGAGTAGGGATGTGATCTCCTCAAAAGAGAGCAAAGTTCCCGAGCGAGCGCATTTAGCTGAGAGACACATGGCTATTCAACGCTATTTGTGTTGAATAAGGAACCTAAATGGGAAAAACGCAGCTGAGGTCGCACATAGCCCCGTTTTTTACAACGGGGAACTTCGCTCACCGGAACTGCCCATTGTAGCGAGAAGTCGGGCGCCATTTTTAAATGGCATCCCGATCTCCAAGACCCACAAAAAAACTCCGATCTCCTCCCAGCCCGAATGCAAAATGGGAGGGTTCACCCAGCCCCCCCCCCCTCGCACCCCCCAACATCCACGGTGGGCAACGCCGGCCCAATTTCGCACGCGCGCAAAATGCCACCTTGACAGTGCCAACCTGGCACCATGGCAGTGCTCCTGCCAGGTGGCACTGTCAGGGTGCCAGGCTGGCACTGCCAGGGTACCCAGGGATTGAATCCCAAAGCTTTAGGTACCTTGGAAATCTGCACATTGGCTAGCTGCCTCGCTTTAACTTGCAGATTTACCAAAAAGTGATCCCGCCCATTGTGGGCGGGATTCACCTTGCAACATCTGGTGAGATTTCGTTGAATTCCGTGAGGCGTTGCGAGCCAGGTGGATCCTGGGAGCGGGGCCTCCCAGCTTTCACCAGCCGCGTTGAGCCGCAGCGAGATGCTTTTCCGGCACAACGTGGCCGGACGATCGTGCCCTTGGTCTTAAGTAGGTTTAAGATCTACTTCCCGGAGTGCCATTTGGTCCCACTCCTATTGGGCAGAGTTTCAATTCCGACGCCTCACGGGACTAGGGTGAATCCCGCCAGACATAGAGGTTGCCGGGATGCCCTCTGGAGGGCTCTCCCGAGATTCTCCGGCCGTATCGTGTGCACGCTCGAGCGCAACGCAGCCAGAGAATCGCGCCCCATGTTACTTAATTTTAACCTTGTGACTGATAGATTTTCAGTACTAACTCCTAAATGCAAATGGGGTTTGGGACTCTATGTTAAGTCTTATTTAATTGCCAGATTGTAATGGCTAGATGTGATAAATCAGTGATTGTACAATAACTAGGTGTTGAACATAACTTCTGAATACATTTTGCCACAGAAATGTATACTTATTTACCGTTCTCCCAAATTTCCCCCCTCCTTTCATGTAGGCAGGAAGGCCTTGTGGCGCCCTGGGTTGTGTCCCTATCTCTGGGCCAGAAGGTCAGGGTTCGAGTCCCACCCCAGGACTAAGCCAGGCCAAGGAATGTGAGTTCACAACATGGCCAAACAGGTTGAGTGCCAACCTGCAAAATCCTTCCAGTACATGCCTACGCCTGGCAGTGCCTGATGCGGAGTGGCTCCCATCAAGCAATAATCCCCTCGCGACAGACTAGTGACGTGTTCCAGGAATAACTAGCTATGGAAACAGACAAAAGTCGGCCGTAACACACCACTAGGTGCGGGAAGAGAATTGAAATTCATGTAGGCTCCATTTATCCTGGACTGCAGGTTCCAATGAGTATAAATAGCAGCCCTGTAGTATCTGACCCAAGTGGCCAATCCTCATTCTTGAGCTCAGGCAGTCTATAGTGGCAGACTATGTCATGGGAAGGTATAATAATAATAATAATAATCGCTTATTGTCACAAGTAGGTTTTAATGAAATTACTGTGAAAAGCCCCTCGTCGCCACATTCCGGCGCCTGTTTGGGAAGGCCGGTACGGGAATTGAACCCGTGCTGCTGGCCTTGTTCTGCATTACAAGCCAGCTGTTGAGTCCACTGTGCTAAACCAGCCCCTCTGTTTAGACTTATGGGGGAGGGGGGGGGGGGGGGGGGCAAAACTAGAGGCCTTAGCTATATATGCCAGTCAGAATCTGGACCGCCTAGAGTTTTCCTGTACCGGCCTCCCTGAACAGGCACCGGAATGTGGCGACTAGGGTCTTTTCACAGTAATTTAATTGAAACCTATTTGTGACAATAAGCTATTATTATTATTATTATCCACAAGGAGTAGCTGAGACGAATAGCATAGGTGCATTTAGAATAACATGAGGGAGAAGAGTATGCCGACAGGATTATATGAAGAGGGGGATAAGTGGCCATGTGAAGTATAAATGCCTTAAATTACAGCTTGTAATTATATGACACCATTAATGTAATAGATTGTCTTAGGATCGAAACAGGAGTGTTATCAAAGAAAATGTAATATCCCGCATGGGAATGCTTGTGTTTCCCGTGCTCCTTGCGGAGTATGAACCGCTAGAGATGGAGTATGTCAACTACCCAATGTGCTTAAGGTCGGCCAGTAAAGCGCCAACCGCAGAGGAACGCGGTAGGGATCTACTGGGTAGTTTGTATATTGTTTGTGTAAAGAAAACTTTGTTCATATTTTACTAATTTGAAGTCCCCGTGTCCTTATTAAACTGGCGACGAGGAGTAAACTGGAGTAAAATGGCTCATTTAAATATGCTGATCTGGATCTCGCCCAGCATCACAACATCTCGCGAGGTTCCATTGAATCTTGCGAGATGGCTTGAGCGTTATTCTACGGCCTCAATGTGACACCAAGTCGGGTGCAATGAGGCAGTTAAATCGGCCCTATTACTTTGGCCTTTCCAAGATTTAGTTGGAAGATGTTTCTGCTCATATTAGCATTTTCCTGCTGTGGACCCAATGCATAACTATGTAAGGCTCCATGGATAGAGGTCAGAAAACTGAATTCTAGCTGACCTTTCTTTGCTCTCGTTGAAGGTAATCATAGTTTAATTACAGAAAGCTTTTTGGTAGTATATTTTGATAGGAAGAATTAGATGGTTAACTGCAGCTCAGACAAAATGAGTCCAAATGGAGTTGAGAACTGTGTTCAGTTCATACAGTTCAGATCAGTCATCAAAGCTGGACTGCAGGGCTGTGTTTTACAACAACTTATGAACTGGTGCAAGCTATCAGTCCCTGAAGCCTGTTGCGCCGTTTGTTGAACTGTATCTTCACTCGATCTAGCCACCTTGGTCCTGCAATCTTTGCCTGACAAAAGTTTTTTTATCAACCTCAGTTTTGATATTTTCAATTGATCTGGACTCAGAACCTTTTTTGGGGAAGAGAGAATTCCATCTTTTCATTGTCCTTTGTGCGACAGTGTGTATAGTTTATCGCTATCCATACTCTATTGAATCTTAATTAGATCAGCCGGTACACACAGGCGAATCTATGGAAACTTTCCTCATAATTTGCTGCTCTTCGTCCGAGGATCATTCTAGTGAATCTGGGCCTTACACCCTCGAAGGACATAATACCTTGGCTCTGGTCTAGAAAATTTATCTAACTGCAGTAATGTAAATGGACCAATTTGGATACGACTGTGATAGAACTGCCATCGTTTTCTAGTCTGGCCAGTTTGAGATAAAGGTTTTTAAGTGTTTTTGCACTTGTCCACTAGCTCTCAGTGATTTTCTTTTGTCCGCTGCTATTCTATTGGAAGCCCTCTCAGCTCTGAGCCGCAAGATTCCAGATTCAAGTCTCACTCAAGGACCTGAGTTA
Organism: Scyliorhinus canicula; assembly: GCF_902713615.1. Classification (NCBI taxonomy): domain Eukaryota; kingdom Metazoa; phylum Chordata; class Chondrichthyes; order Carcharhiniformes; family Scyliorhinidae; genus Scyliorhinus; species Scyliorhinus canicula. The sequence goes on from NC_052157.1 coordinate 27,782,925, forward strand.
ACTCGAGGCTGACACTCTAGTACAGTGCTTAGGGTTTGCTGCACTGTCGGAGGTGCCATCTTTCAGAGGAGATGTTCATGCGAGGCTCTGGTGGCCGTGACGGACCCCACGATGCTATTTCATCGAATAACAGCGGAGTTACCCCGATGTCCCGGCCAATATTTAACCCGTAAATCAACGGCCGGAGTTCTCCAGTAGTTGCCATTCAATTTTCCCAGCCGGTTTCGTGGCGGCGAGGGGGGGGGGGGGGGGGGGGGGGGGGGGGGGGGTGGTGGTGTGTTACAATGGAAAATCCCATTCACAAGCGGCGGGATTCAGCGAACGGCGCGCGGCCGAGAAACACGTGGCTGGTAGACCGGAGAATCCAGCCCAACATCTCAAAAACAGATTATCTGGCCATGACCACATTGCTGTTGGTGGGATCTTGCTGTGCTCAAAGATCCTGCAGTACTGCGCTTCAAAAGTACTTCATTGGCTGTAAAGCACTTTTGAGATGTCTGGTGGTCTTGCAAATTGCAAAAGTGGGTGATCTCACATCCCCCCCCCCCCCCCCCCCCCCCCCCCCCCCCCCGCGTCTGCCAGAGTCTTGTTCACTGTTTCAGTGTCCCTTCTGCAGCTTTCACCTCCCATCTATATTTACGCCGGTGGGGGTGGGGTTCTCCACCAGTCACATCCTGATAACTGGAACACAATCCATAGTAGGCAGCAAGCTTATCGACTGAGCCATTTAGGAACTCAAAAGAATACATATTTCACAAAGCTGAGATGTTTTGTCAGCTGCGCATTCGAAAAGTTTGCAAAACACATTCGGTAAACAAGGACCCACAGCTGATGGTAGAGCCTGATATATGTATTTTTTTTACAGCATGTATGAATTGCACTGGATTTACTTTGGCAAAACGTGTATTTTTGTAGTCTGCAGGGTTTCTGAAGGAACTTACAAATGATTTCCTGCGCTTTACAGCTCAATGTGTCTTATTTCGCAAAAAATAGCAGTTCCACATGGTTTCCTGAGCCGTTACGGTATACTGCATACAGCTGCATTGCTCCAAATAAACGTGGAGTGTGCTTCTCTCTCGCTTTCCTTTTGAATGTGATTAAAGTGAATATCTGAATCTGGGATTTCACAAGAATCCCAGCGTGGCCAACTCACCATCTATTCTTCTAACCCTGGGACTGACCCTTGTGAAGTAAGTAAACCGCAAATGTCATTTTTGAACTTGATTTGAAACAATTTTGAGATATTTATACAGTCATGCGGTAGAAGTAAAGCTCCTTTCTGCCTGTGAAAATCCGGCAAACCATCACAGCTTTTGGACAGAACCACAGAAAGGTTAGGCCGCAGTGAGAGGCCATTCTGCCCATCGCCAGCCAAAAGAAAGAAACTAGCCACTCCCTTTAATCCTACTTACCAGCGCCTGGTCCATAGCTTTGCAGCTTCCAGCACTTCAGGTGCAGATTCAGGTACCTTTTAAATGAGTTGAGGTCCCAGGTTCGCTCCCAGCCCTGGGTCACTGTCCATGTCAAGTTTGCACATTCTCCCCGTGTCTGCGTCGGTAGCCCAAAGGTGTGCAGGGTAAGTGGATTGGCCACGATAAATTACCCCTTCATTGGAATAAAAAATAATTGGGTACTCTAAATTTATTTTCAAAAGATTAAAAAATAAATTAGTTGAGCATTTCAGCCTCACCCACCAATTCAAGCAGTGAGTTCCAGACGCCCACCACACCCTGGGTGAAAAGATTTTTCCTCATGCCCCCTCTCATCCTTCTACCAATCATCTTAAATCTATACCCCCTGGTAACTGACCCCCTTCAGCTAAGTTTTTTCCTGTCCACCCCATCTAGGCCCCTTATACTTTTGTACACCTCAATTAAGTCACCTCTCAGCCTCCTATGACCTAAGGAAATCAATCCTATCCAGTCTTTACTCATGGCTCGATACATCATTCCAATTCAGATCCCCCCATCTCTGAAAGACTCTATTTTTTGCTACCCTCTGTCTTTTTGCAAAATAGATCGGTGCTGCAGGGCGGGCCAATATGTGCCATAGAATACAATGAACTGAATAGAATTGGCAGTGAAGAGTTTGAGAAAGGCACCACAAAGTAATAATAGCCACATCTCTCTGAATTTATGGAGAATGTGACAAAGTAACTGAGAGGTGGTGCGGTCGAATCACATCAAGTCAGTATACAGGTAGAGCGAGCAATTAGGAAGGCAAATGGAATGTTGCTGTCTATTAGAACTTTTTTTCCAGGGACCCATTTTTACCAACCGGCCAACCTTCGGGACCCAACCCGGCCGACCTTCGCAAACCACGCCGACTGACCTGCGCGACCCACCATTTTCTCTTACCTTGTTTGTTGCTGACAAAAATGGAGGAAATGGTTTTTGGTCCCTTTGACCCCAATGGTCCCTTTGCCCCTTTGGTCCTTTCGCCCCCCCCCCCCATCTTGAAAAAAAAAAGGCTGCGACCATATAAAAAAAATGCGGCCACACTGCGCATGCGTGCCCGATCATCGCATTTGCGCATGCGCACCGATGATCGCATGCACAGTGCGGCTGAATTTTCTTATCTGTTCCTGGCCATTTTGAAGGCTGCTCGCAGCCGGCATTAGTAAAAGCCGGCTGCTGCGGCTGTTGCGCGTGGATTTGCGCGATCGGGAGCGCCGCAACCAGACGGCTCAGCGACCCTCCCGACACCCACCCACGACCCACCTGCGGGTCGCGTCCCCAAGTTTGACAATGCCTGTATTAGAAGAAGAATGCAATATAAAAGGAGTTTTACTACTGCCGTATTGGACATTGGTGAGACCACATCTGGAGTGCCTCGTGCAGTTTTGACCTCGTTATTAGAAAAAAATGATATACAAGTAATTGTTTTCAAAAACAGTTCAAAGCGGTTCACTGGACTCGTTCGCAGGATGAAGCGATTGTCTTATGGCGGAAGATTGAATGGTTGAGGCTATACCCATTGATATTTAGAAGGTTGCGAGGTGATCTTCCTGAAACAAATAGGCCGGAATTCTCCGTTTCCAGATCAGGAGGTGTGTGACTTGAAGGAGAATTTGTAGGCGGTGGGGCTCTAAGCAAGTCCTGCCCATGTCGTTCTAGGTGGTGGAGGTGGGGGTTTGGACGGTGTTGTCTCAGGAGTCTTGGTGAGTTCCTGCTATGCATCTTGTAGATGGTACACGCTGCTGCCACTGTGCGTCAGTGATGGAAGGAGTAAATGTTTAGAGTAGTGTAGAGTGCCAATCAAATGGGCTGCTTTGTCCTGGATGGTGTCAAGCTTGAGAGGGTAATGGGGTGCTACTATCCTTGGTGTTGCTCCTAGCATGCCCTCCTGCACTCTTTATTGAACCAGGATTGATCTCCTGGCTTGATAGTAATGGTAGAGTGGGGTCCATGCTGAGCCATGAGGATACATATTGTGGTTGTATACAATTCTGCTGCTGCTGATGGCTGACAGCGCCTCCTGGATGCCCACTTTTGAACTGCTAGATCTGTTGGAAATCTACCCTTTTTAGGATGATGGTAGTGCCACCCAACACGATGGAGGCTATCGTCAATATGAAAACTGGATTTTGTTTCCAGAAGGACAGTGCCGTGGTCACTCCTTACTAATACTGTCATGGACAGATACACCTGTGACAGGTAGATTGCTGAGGATGAAGTTAAGTAGGTATTTTCCTTTAAATGGTTCCCTCACCATCTCCCAAAGGCCCAGTCAAGAAGTTATGTCTTTTAGGACTCAGCCAGCTCAGTCAGTAGGGGTGGTGTTGAACTGCTCCTGGTGATGGACATTGAAGTCTCCCATCCAGAGTACATTCTGTGCCCTTGTGACCCTCTGTGCTTCCCCCAAGTGCAGTTTAACATGGAGCAACACTGATTAATTAGCTGAAGGAGATGGTAGGTGGTAACCAACAGTAGGTTTCCTTGCCCTGATGCCATGAGACGTCATGGGGTCCAGAGTCAATGTTGAAGATGCCCAGGGCAACTCCTTCCTGACTGTATACGTCTGTGCTGCCACCCCTGTTGGGTCTGTCCTTTAGGTGGAATAGGACATAGCCAGGGATGGTGAAAGTGATGTCTGGGAAATTGTCTGGAAGGTTTGATTCTGCGAATATGACTCTGTCAGGCTGTTGCTTGACTAGTCTGTAGGATAGCTCTCACACTTTTAATGCAAGGCCGCAGATGTTAGTAAGGAGGACTTTGCAGGGTCGACATGGCTGGGTCAACCATTGTCATTTCTGATGCCTAGGTCGAAGCCAGGTGGTCCAACGTAGACTTCATAGCAGCTTAAAACAACTGAGTGGCTTGCTGGGCCATTTCGGAGGACATTTAAGAGTCACCCACATTGCTGTAGGCCTGATCGGTAAGGGTGGCAGATTTCCTTCTCCAAAGGACATTCGTGAACCAGATGGGCTTTTACAATAATTGTTCCGTAGTCACCATTAGGGTAGCTTTCAATTTCAGATTTATTAATTGAATTTAAATTCCACCAGCCGTGGTGGGATTTGAACCATTGTCTCCAGCGCATTAACCTGGGTCTCTGGATTACTGGTCCAGTGACACTTTGCCACCACCTCCTCTGAAAACTATTTACAAGTTGCTAAGTGTGTGGGATAATTTGACAGGTGGGGTAATAGAGAAAAAACATTCAAAATGCCAAGATGTCAAGGGGCTGGTTTAGCTCACAAGGCTAAATCGCTGGCTTATAAAGCAGACCAAGCAGGCCAGCAGCACGGTTCGATTCCCGTATCAGCCTCCCCGGACAGGCGCCGGAATGTGGCGACTAGGGGCTTTTCACAGTAACTTCATTGAAGCCTACTCGTGACAATAAGCGATTTTTTCATTTCATTTCATGTGTTTGAGTTGGGATACCTAAGGGATCCAGTATGATAGGCTGATTGGCCATTTTCCTGTGCTTGGCTGTTATTAATATTCCTCCCGACATGCAGCTATATAAGGTGCCAATTATGAGTAAATCATTTGGATGGATCTGCTGGTAATCTCTGGGATTTAACCCACATAAATAAAAGTAATAGACAGTTCCTTAAAAATAAACCTTGCAGGATGCAGGTTTCTAGTTCCAGAAGACTCTAGCCAGCACCTAAAACTGGCTGGAGCACAAGGCAGTATTTTGTACAATCCCTGTGATTCGCTCGATTAAAGAAATTGGCAATTTGGATCTCCAAACCTTTCAGTTTGTGGCACTGCCTCCTGTGTGCAGGGTCAAATTTGTGTCCGGTTACTTCGCTACAGCTTGGCATTCTTGTTGATCCCATATTGGGGTGACCCGATGGCACAGTGGTTGGCACAGCTGCCTTACAGTGCCAGGCACCTGGGTTCAATTCTGACTTTGGGTCACTGTCCGCGTGGAGTTTGCATGTTGTCCCCTTGTCTGCGTGGGGTTTCCTCCAGGTGCTCCAGTTTCCTCCCACAGTCCAAAGATGTTCAGGTTAGGATGGATTGGCCATGCTAAAATTGCCCCTTAGTGGCCAAAGGTTAGGTGGGGTTCCGGGGATAGGGCGGGGAGTGGGCCTAGATAGGATGGTCATTCAGCGGGTCGGTGCAGACTCGATGGGCCGAATGGCCTCCTTCTGCACTGTAGGGATTCTAGGATTGTTTACAGAAAATCAAAATGATAGCCCACAATTGTCAAAGGAAAAGATGAGTCAATAAAGAACAGGGCCCAAGAATCTAACCTTTGACACCCTGGGGACCAACCCTGACACCAGAAAACCTTACCGGGAATAAACTCTGAAGACGCACACACACATTCACTCATGTACATCCCTGAGTTTCAGTTTGAGTTGTTTTCTTTCATAACACTCAGTCACTTCTCTCTTTGACCACTGTTGAATGTGTCAGCTCTCCTGTATCTGTTCTGCAACAACTCCTTGTCCAGTGCTTTGCTTGTTATTGCTGAATATACTGAAGAACAAAATGTGCATTGTAAAATCAGAGAGTGTCAAAAGTTGCAGACCGTATTAGATGGACAGATTTGACATATGGGTTTTCCTTTCCTCCTGCCACTTTCCTCAAATAACATTCTTGAGCGAGTTCCACAATCTGTGCTAATGGAGGGCAAGTTGAGTTTAAAATGCTACAGCTGTCAGCTTTCCTCATTTTGAGGTCTGATTGAGAAACATCAAAGGCGTGCATGAGTTACTGTGGCATTGGATATTGTAACCCTTAAACCTCCAAGGTCATGAAGCTAGAAATATATTGGGATAATGATGGATGATGCACTGCATTACAGGATGACGGTTAGATAGCAATTGCTCTGGCTTGGATGCTGGATACGTGTGTGGTGAAAATTGCCTTGGTGAAATTAGCATGAAAATTAGGTACAGGGCGGCACAGTGGTTAGCAGTGCTGCCTCATGGCGCCAAGGACCTGGGTTCGATCCTAGCTCCAGGTCACTCCCCGCGTGGAGTTTGCGCGTTCTCCCCGTGTCTACGTGGGTCTCACCCCCACAAACCAAAGATGTGCAGGGTAGGTGAATTGGTCACTAAATTGCCCCGCAATTGAAAAAAAGAAGAATTCATAGATTCATAGAATTTACAGTGCAGAAGGAGGCCATTCGGCCCATCGAGTCTGCACCGGCTGTTAAACAGCACCCTACCCAAGGTCAACACCTCCACCTTATCCCCATAACCCAGTAACCCCACCCAACACTAAGGACAATTTTGGACACTAAGGGCAATTTACCATGGCCAATCCACCTAACCTGCACATCTTTGGACTGTGGGAGGAAACCGGAGCACCCGGAAGAAACCCACGCTCACACGGGGAGGATGTGCAGACTCCGCACAGACAGTGACCCAAGCCGGAATCGAACCTGGGACCCTGGAGCTGTGAAGCAATTGTGCTATCCACAATGCTACTGTGCTGCACTCTAAATTTATTTTAAAAAAAGAAAATGAGCTACCGCATTTGTAAAAGATCCCCCTGCTTGCTAACAAAAACTTTAATCTAGTTACTTAAAATATTTATATGCTAATATTGAAGGCACCATTTCACCCAGGAATTCCTCCTTTCTTATATTTGTGCCCCACATGTTGTGTCCGAGGCATATGGAAATGGTATTATCTCCCCTTTGGGTATAAATGTAATGTACCCAAAAGTTTCCATTTAACTTTCCGAGAACCAGTAACATGGAGACAAAATTTAAAAAATGGAAAATTAAAATAAAACTACTATTGTTTAAAAATATTGTTCCGATGCCCTTCTTAGAATCCCTACAGTGCAGAAAATGGCCATTCGGCCCATCGAGTCTGCACTGGCCCTTGGAAAGAGCACCCTACTTAAGCCCACACCTCCACCCTATTCCCGTAACCCAGTAACCCCACCTAACCTTTTGGACACTAAGGGCAATTTAGCATAGCCAATCCACCTAGCCTGTGCATCTTTGCACTGTGGGAGAAAACCGGAGTTCCGGGAGGCAACCCACGCACACACAGGGAGAATGTGCAAACTCCACACAGACAGTCACCCGAGGGTGGAATTGAACCCGGGACCCTGCAGCTGTGAGGCAGCAGTACTAACCACTATGCCACCGTGCTGCCAGTACAATGAGTCAGTACCTTCTTTCTGGAAGTTACTGACTCATTCTGGCATTCAGACTCATGGGGATTAGCCACCGTGCTGTTAACAATGAAGTAACATTACCAGATTGAAAGAATTGACGTATGAGGAGGAGAGATTGAATAGGCTTAGACTATGTTCTCCAGAATTAAGAAGAGTTAAAGATGATCTAAGTGAAACACATATAAATATTAAGGGATCTGACAGACTAGAAGATGCGAGGCGGATGTGTCCGCAGTTTGGAAAGTCAAGGACGAGGGGTCAAGGTCTCCTAATCAGAGTTGACCATTTGGGACTGAGATCACTCAAAGGGTTGTAAATATTGGGAACTTCCTACCCCCAGAGTTAAGGGTGCTCATTGAAGATATTCAAGACAGAGATTGACACATGTTTGGATATTAAGGGATGTAGGATGGTGTAGGATGGTAGAATAGAGGTGCAGGTTTGAAGGGCCGAATGGCTTACTCCTGTTCCTAGTTCCTCATTTCTTCTGGAAAGTTAAAGTAGCACCGACAGAGGTGTGCAGAGTTGCAACAGGTTTTGTTGAGGTAAATAAGGTCAAATCTGTTTCCACCGGTCAGTAACTTGAGGACATGGAAATACCAGCAAAAGAACACAGAGACTAAGACCCTCTTTTTAAAATGCAGAGGGAAAGGCCTGTCAAGAACAACGTTGGAAGTAGAATCCATAATAACTTTGAAAAAGTGAAGGAAGTCATTCTAAAAGAAATAAAAAAATATGGGGAAAGATGGGCGCTGTCTGTACTGTCGTCGCCTCAATCCTGATGGTGGGTTTGGATCAGTGAGAGGGTTAAGTCAGACCAGCAGGAAATGCCTTTATTATCCATGACTGTGTGCCCCGCAGTGTGGTGAACAGACACGAGTTTGATTCATGCACGGATGTGTTCAGGCGGTCATTTACAGTGAGTGGCCCGCTGTGACTACAACCCACAATATTGTGTCAGAGAGGTACTCCGTGCTCACTAATTGATCAGCCCCTGGCTGTTCAGGAAGCCACCAGAACGCTGAAGTCGCTAAAAAAATAATACACGACGGCAGGTTTGCAATTATGTTTCAGGGAATTTGCAGAAGGCTGCTGAATTGGACACGGAATATCACGAGAATCAGATTTGGGCGCCAGAAGAATCGATGCACATTTTCTCTCATGTGTTCTCTTTCCCTCCTCCATGGCCTTTACAATCCTGTCTCCATTCTTTCCGCCCTCCCAGTATTGATTAAATAAGAATTTAACCTACTCAACACCATTAAAGTGTAAAAGCGGTGTCGTAACAGATTTTCAGCAATGTCATTATAGGCGGTTTAGGATTGTATTAGACTGAATCAAATTAGATTGTACCAATATTAAATTATTAATTTTACATGAGAAACTCCACTCAGAAGAAACAAAAGCAGCCCATCTCCTCTTAAAATCTCAATCTTTTACCGCAAAATAAGATCAGCTACTGTTAGTAATTCCCCCAAGTAAAATTAACGAGATAATCGGACCATTTCTGCATATGCATTTTGCCTGCGAATTGATAAAACTTATCTAACTGAAAAGGGGATAAGTTGGAACAATGGAAGTCCAAGGATCTCAAACGACTCAATAACTAGGATGCTGGGGATAGCACGGTGGCCCTGTGGTTAGCACTGCTGTCTTACATCACCGAGGACCCGGGTTCGATCCCGGCCCTGGGTCACTGTCCGTGTGGAGTTCGCACATTCTCCTCGTGTCTGCGTGGGTCTCATCCCCCACAACGCAAAAGATGTGGAGGGTAGGTGGATTGGCCATGCTAAATTGCCCCTTAATTGGAAAGAAAATAATTGGGTACACTAAATTTATTTTTTTAAATGTCTAGGATGCTGTTCTGCCTCAAGCAGTTGTTTCCTGGTTTGTCCCATTGTGAATATTTATTTATTTTTTAAAATTTAGATTACCCAATTATTTTTTCCAATTAAGAGGGCAATTTAGCATGGCCAATCCACCTACTCTGCACATTTTTGGGTTGTGGGGGCGAAACCCACGCAGACACGGGGAGAATGTGCAAACTCCACACGGACAGTGACCCAGAATTGAACCTGGGACCTCAGCGCCGTGAGGCAGCTGTGCTAATCACTAGGCCACCGTGCTGCCCCCCATTGTGAATGTTAACAGACAACCGTACATCACCTCCAAAATATTTACAGACCCAACTAAGGCCCCATGCAAGGATCGCCTCCTTTGTTTGCAAATGACTCATGTCAAGTCCCCGAAGAAAAGCGCTCCTACCATTGCAGACCTTGCTTTATATTAAAACTGAAACAAAAACGACGTCAAAGAATTAACAAGTGCAAAAATCTGATGGGTGGTCGATCTTTTAAAATATACCCCAGGATTATATTAGAATCCCCTCTGTGCCCAGGAAGCCAGGTTTGAAAACGTATGGTCCAAAAAAAAGCACAATATTCTCATCAGCGGGTTATTTTGATTTGTGTGTGTGGAATCTTGCTGTGCAGGAAATAGCTGCTGTACTGCTCCACCTGACAACAAACATCTAACCACTTTAGCAACTGACGGTGACCCACTCTATGGAATGCAAAATAAACAGCTGCCATCCTCGGTAAAACCCCTCAATTGCTCGGCCCGTGGTATACTTGACTTTTTCAGGGTATAAGAACTTCATCAGATCTCCCAATCACACTGAGGCACTGGATGGAGAAGCTGACCTCCACCCCATCAGCAATCGCCCTTGGCCAATCTCTGCCCGTCAAGGGTGTGGTGTGGGTGGACCATTCTGAAACATTTCTGAGAAAGGGTACTGTGCAAATAGAAGTCCTACTACCCTTTAAATGAATAGACAAAAATTTTGGACAAGTGGTCAGCTGATCTAATGAGATTGTTATTTTACCCTGAGCAATGTGATTCACAAAACCCACTCATCTTACCTCTGTACCGTCTGATGAGACCATCAATTCACGCGACACGTGGTTAGAAGTGAACAGTGGTTTTAATCGTCTTACAACCGAGCCTGCCTGTGACGAGATGAATTCTAGATGAACTGGCAGGCAGGCTCCGACTGCCATGCTTTATACAACCAGTGGGGGGGGAGGGGTCATGGGCGGAGCCAAGGGTGGAGCCCAGTACAAACTTCCGTACATTCCAAGTACACCTCCCCCTAGGGGCAGAGCCGCGCAACTGTTCGTGTGGCGATCTTACAGGGGCATGGTACAACATGTGTGATAACAGTGTGAATTATGCTATTATGATTCACCACATTCACCCCATTCAAGTCCGGCGGGGGTGATGGTTTACAGATTGAGCCTGACCGGTGGTCGAGTTGTCCGTTGTGATCGGCGGAGCACCGGGGTTGCAGTCTCTTCTGGTGGCTGGATGATCACGGTCGGTTTGGGTACGATGGCGGACTCCGGGGGTGATTCTGTCCAAGCTTCGTACCCGTCTGGTTCGACTGGGGAGTGAGGGCGCTGGGAGCTTGTGGGTGCGGGCGCACGGAACATGTGTAGCGAACTGGTAGGCGCGGGGCATGGGGCGCTGCGAGTTGGGTGGGATGTAGTGTGAGGGGTACCTCAGCGGTGGTAGCGGAGGGATACAGTGTCCTGACGGCCGTCAGGGAACTCTATGAAGGCGCATCGGGTGTAATAGGAGCACTTTTTCCACAAGCGGGTCAGTTTTGTGTGCCCTGACGTGCTTCCTGAGGAGCACTGGGCCCGGTGTCTTCAACCATGCCGGAAGCGAAACCCCCATGGTAGTACCCCTGGAAAAGATAAAGAGCCGCTCGTGAGGGGATGATTGGTGGCGGTACACAAGAGGGACCTAATAGCGTGGAGCGCGTCTGGGAGGACTTCTTGCCAATGGGAGATCGGGAGATTCCTGGACCGGAGGGTCAGTAGGACGGTTTTCCAGACCGTCACATTCTCCCTCTCCACCTGCCCGTTCCCCCTGGGGTTGTAGCTGGTAGTCCTGCTCGAGGCAATGCCCTTGTCGAGCAGGTACTGACGCAGCTCGTCACTCACGAAGGACGAACCCCGGTCGCTGTGTACATAGCTGGGGAAACCAAACAGGGTGAAGATACTATGCAGGGTCCTGACGACTGTGTGGGAGGTCATGTCGGGGCATGGGATAGCAAAAGGGAATCAGGAGAACTCGTCAATGACATTTAGGAAGTACACATTCCGGTTAGTCGAGGGGAGTGGCCCTTTGAAATTGATAGTGAGACGTTCAAAGGGCCGAGAAGCCTTAATCAGGTGGGCCACGTCTGGTCTATAGAAGTGTGGTTTGCACACCGCGCAGATCGGGCAATCCCTGGTGACGGCTTTTACCTCCTCGATGGAGAAAGGCAGGTTTCGGGCTTTAATGTAGTGGGCGAGCCGGGTGACCCCCGGGTGGCAGAAGTCATTGTGGATGGCTTTTAAGCTGGCGCACATGCCGCGGGACAGGGCATCTGGGGGCTCATTGAGCTTCCCCGGTTGATACATAATATCGTATTTGTAGGTGGAGAGCTCGATCCTCCAACTCAGAATTTTATCATTTTTAGTTTTTCCCCTTTGCGAGTTGTCAAACATGAAGGCAACCGACCTTTGGTCGGTGATGAGGGTGAACCTTCTACCAGCGAGATAGTGCCTCCAGTAACGAATAGCCTCCACAATGGCTTGTGCTTCCTTTTTGACCGAGGAGTGTCGAAATTCCAAAGCGGAGAGGGTTCGGGAGAAAAATGCGACTGGTCTCCCTGCCTGATTTAGTGTGGCTGCTAGAGCTACCTCTGAGGCATCGCTCTCTACCTGGAAAGGGACGGATTCATCCAGCGCCCGCATGGCAGCCTTGGCGATGTCCTCCTTGATGCAGTTGAAGGCCTGACAGGCCTGAGCTGACAGGGGAAAAAGTGTGGCCTTAAAGAGTGGGCGGGCTTTGTCCGCATATTGAGGGACCCACTGGGCATAATATGAAAAGATCCCCAGGCACCGTTTGAGGGCCCTGGGACAATGAGGGAGAGGGAGTTCTAAGAGGGGGCGCATACGGTCCGGGTCGGGGCCCAGGACTCCGTTTTCCACGACATAGCTGAGGATGGCTAGTCTGGTTGTGCGGAAAATGCATTTCTCCTTGTTGTACGTGAGATTAAGCTTCTGGGCCGTCTGAAGAAATCGATTGAGGTTGGCATCGTGGCCCTGCTGGCCATAGCCGCAGATGGTGACGTTATCCAAGTACGGAAACGTGGCCTGCAGCCCGTACTGGTCCACCATTCGGTCCATTGCTCGTTGGAACACCGAGACCCCATTTGTGACGCCAAAGGGAACCCGGAGGAAGTGGAAGAGGCGGCCATCGGCCTCGAACGCCGTGAAGTGGCGGTCCTTCGGGCGGATTGGGAGCTGGTGGTATGCAGACTTCAGATCCACCGTGGAGAAAATCCGATACTGGGCTATCTGATTCACCATGTCTGCAATCCTGGGGAGGGGGTACGCGTCGAGGAGCGTAAACCGATTAATAGTTTGACTATAGTCTACGACCATGCGGAATTTTCCCCCGGTCTTGACGACCACCACCTGAGCTCTCCAGGGACTGTTACTGACCTCTATGATCCCCTCACGTAGGAGCCTCCTGCCCTCGGTTCGAATGAACACCCTGTCCTGTAGGCTGTACCGCCTGCTGCGAGTGGCTACGGGTTTACAGTCCGGAGTGAGATTGGCAAAGAGAGGAGGGGGGGGATTCGCAGCGTGGCTAGGCTGCAGATAGTGAGTGGGGGTAGAGGTCCGCCGAAGCTGAGGGTGAGACTCTTGAGATTGCACTGAAAATCGAGTCCCAGTAAGAGTGGGGCGCAGAGTTCGGGCAGGACGTATAGTTGAAAATTAGAGTAACTAGCGCCTTGGATCGTTAGAGATGCGACGGTGCGTCCTTGGATGTGGACAGAGTGGGAACCTGAAACGAGGGAGATAGTTTGCCGTGCAGGAAAAACAGGGAGCGAACAGCGTCTTACCAGATCTGGGTATATGAAGCTCTCGGTGCTCCCGGAGTCGAAAAGGCACGGTGTACTGTACCCGTTGATTTGGACCGTCGTCATAGAGTTGTGGAGATGTTTTGGCCGCGATTGGTCCAGTGTGACTGCTTGAGTTGCCGGTCGGCGGCGGCTCAGTCGGCTGCGCTGGGGTGGCCCTGCGATGAGTGCCCGCTGAGGTCGCAGTCTTCAATCAAATTTTCTGAGTTTGGAAAGGCTGGAGCCCAAGATGGCCGCCCCGTGGCTCGCACATGGCAGGCGGCGAGGAAGATTGCGTCCAAGATGGTGGCCCCCATGGATCGCTCATGGTGGGCGGGGGCGGAGTCGGGGTATAGGCCGCAGCATTCCAGGGCCTGCGGGCCTGCAAGTGCGGAGAGCGGTTGCTTTGTGCCGCGGGAGGGTTGGGGCTGGGGCCTTCCTTGCCAGACACACTCTGGCGTAGTGACCTTTTCGCCCGCAGCTGTTGCAGGTCGCGTTGCGGGCCGGGCAGTGCTGCCACGGGTGCTGGGACTGGCCACAAAAGTGGCAGGCTGGGGCAGCATGGTGGCTGGGCGGACGCGCAGCGCAGGCCTGGGGCAGTCGCTGGTCGGGGGCCCATGACGGGGTCGCGGAGTCCGCAGGAAACGAGGTGAGGCTACGAAACGAGACCTCCATAGTTGTAGCGAGTTCAACAGTTTCTTCTAAATTTTGAGCCCCTTTCTCCAGCAGTCGCTGGCGCACGTAATTCGATCTAAGGCCTGCAACAAAGACATCCCGGACAGCAAGTTCTCTATGTTCAGCAGCATTTACTGCCTGGTAATTACAGTCCCAGGAAAAGGCTTTTAAGTCTCTTAGAAATTCTTCTAGCGATTCTGTGGGGCGCTGGCGGCGAGTAGTAAAAACGTGGCGTGCGTAGACATCATTGACGGGCCTCACGTACATTTTGTTGAGTAGGGCTAGGGACTCTGTATATGAGCCGGTACAGTTTAGCTGAGTAGATATAAGATGGCTCACCCTTGCGAGCAGTAGGCTGAGTTTCTGCTCCACCGTCGTTTCTGGGGTGCTTGCTTCAGCCAGGTAGGCCTTAAAACATCGGAGCCAATGTGAAAAGATTTATTTTGCCTCTGCATCCTGTGGGTCGAGTTCCAGTCGATCAGGCTTGAGGGCTGATTCCATAGTCGTTCCTTACTGTTTCTTAAGACGATTAAATTGATGAGACCATCAATTCACGCGACACGTGGTTAGAAGTGAACAGTGGTTTTAATCGTCTTACAACAGAGCCTGCTTGTGACGAGATGAACTCTAGATGAACTGGCAGGCAGGCTCCGACTGCCAAGCTTTATACAGCCAGTGGGGGGGAGGAGTCATGGGCGGAGCCTAGGGTGGAGCCCAGAACAAACTTCCGTACATTCCCAGTACACCTCCCCCTAGGGGCAAAGCCGCGCAACTGCTCGTGTGCCGAGCTTACAGGGGTATGGTATAACATGTGTGATAACAGTGTGAATTATGCTATTATGATTCACCACACCTTCCAACAGGGGAAAGGAAAGGAAAAATAAAATTAAAAACCAACACCAATATGGGGGTGCGGAGTCTGGAAACGACCTCTCTGACCCCCCCCCCCCCCCCCACATTTCTTCTGCTGTGATCTTCGCCCCAGTCAGCAACCGATCTGTGGTGTTTGCAGGATTGACTTTAGGAGGCCGTGGAGGTTCAACAAAAACGAATAACTTTATTCAGGAGATGTTAACTCGACAGGCTGCGATGTAACGCTGCCCAGTTACGCACCCAAACGGCTGAGACATCACGCCAGCATTCTGTTAAAGTTCAGTCGCAAGGCTGCTCGTAAGGAATCACTGAAAATACTATAAATACACATTTCCTTCCCCTTTAAATCAAATGTTCCCCCAACACATTAAACAGTATAACGCTGTAGCCATGCTGGCCACGCAAAATGGACACTGAGCCAAACTAAAATGGAAGGCTGCTGAGAAACAGACAGTTCAGCCAGAACAGCAGTCTGCAAAGAGCAGTTTGCATTCTGCAGCAGCAGAAACCAGTTTGGGCTCAGGTGAAGAGACCTTAGCTAGGTGCAAATGGCAAAACGCTTTGCATGCTAATGAGGCCATCAGACTTGAACACCCACACAATAGATACATTTGGTTCTGAATGGACACATTCCAATCAAGACCCAGACATCGAGGCACCAGAAACCTCCGAACAAAAGGACATAAGAAACGCCCCCTCCATCACGGAGACCCCCTCGCATTGGGGAATTAATCCAGTATCGATAAGAAATTGATCCAATAGGTAGAGCCCGCCCGAGAAGAGGGAAGGACAACGGAACCCCTATAAAAGATAGGGACCTCGTGTTGTCCGGTCTGTTAAACCCGTGCTCCGGCCCCGACTGACACCTGGTATCCTGACTCCAGCCGTTGAGCACCAGCCGCCGAAACCGTAAGTTCAACGCTCGCTACGCGATCCAAGCCCGCTAGACTCCCAAGTGCCAGAACGCTTGCTGAAGGCTGCAGACAAAACCAGGACGAAGGCCTCGTTCTCTGACCTTGCCTGTTCCTGTTAGATAAGTATTCTGTTTGCTTATGTTTAGTTGTAGCTTAGTCTCTTAGTGTGTGTGCATGAGTATTTATTATTAACTGTATAATAAATATTGATCGTTTGAACTTGACTAATCGGTGTATCGTCTTTATTACTTTGAATTTGACCTTGGAATACTTGTGACGTTGCCTATACGGCAGCTGGCGACTCCAGAGCTAAAATAATTACATAGAACAGAGCCTAGCAGTGTTAAGCACACGTCGAACTCGGAGGCGTGTTAATACACTCCAATAAACGCGTTTTACGCCCATAGTAAAACGTGCAACAACGCAAACAATCAATTAACAAAAAAAGTCAACAAGTTGTATGTTTAGGAGATCGTCGTTCCCTGAATTGTTGTCGATGAGCTCCAGACGTCTGCATATTAGTACTTGCTGTAACCTCTGGTGTCTTTGGCTTGGTGTGATTGTGATCAGCGGTTGTTTTAACCGGAATCGACATTCTGTTCTGAGGTTGATTTGGTGTTTGATTGGCAATTGAGGTGCTGTTTTCCCCAATTTGTTCGGCTCATGTCAGGTTCTCTGGAAGGTCCAGGCCGTCTCTCGATTTGGACTCTCTGTCATTTCTGCCTCCGGTGGATCGGTTCTTGCTGCTAAAAGTTGAACAACCTGCCTTCTCCATATTACAGTGGTTAGTCTTGGGTGGTTTTAGTAAGTCGAATGTTGTGCATAGTTGATGTTTAATCATTAGCAATGCCGGAGAAACTTGGGTTGTTGACTGAGCAGTATTCCTGTACTTGGAGCAGGAATTGACCAAGTGCTTGGTCAATGGGCCTTGTTCCCTGGTTACTTTTAACACATGCTTCATTGTTTGCACAAAATGTTCGGCTAATCCATTTGTAGCAGGATGGTACGGTGCGGACCTGATGTGTTGTATTCTGTTCTCCTTCAAGAAGTTTTCAAACTCTTGAGATATGAACTGTGATCCATTATCACTGCCCAGTTGTTCCGGATAACCAAATCTGCTGAGGATTTCTCCCAATCTCTCAATTATCTTCTCCAATGACGGTGATTTCATGATGGTAACTTCAGGGCGTTTTGAATGAGCTACGACGAGAATGAGAAACATGTGCCCTCAAACGGTGGTTTTAGTAAGTCGAATGTTGTGCATAGTTGATGTTTAATCATTAGCAATGCCGGAGAAACTTGTTGTTGACTGAG
Source organism: Scyliorhinus canicula (assembly GCF_902713615.1). Taxonomy (NCBI): domain Eukaryota; kingdom Metazoa; phylum Chordata; class Chondrichthyes; order Carcharhiniformes; family Scyliorhinidae; genus Scyliorhinus; species Scyliorhinus canicula. Next base: position 27,800,258 of record NC_052157.1, read on the forward strand.
CAGTATTCCTGTATTTGGAGCAATATGTCCCCTTTGCCAAATCTCAAGTCGAACACATTCCTGCCTTCTCCTTCTATTTCAGTATCTAAACAAGGCCACCAGAAATAGCTCCTGGATGTCTCCTTCATCCTTACAATAACAAGGTGGCCCTTTTATAATTGTTTCAATACACATTTTCTTAATACTGGCGAAATGATGACTCTGATTCTCCAGAGGAGATTTCCTGTATGGATAAGCCTAAGAAAGATCCAAGTTGGTTAACTTTCAGGGGTGCTTTAGCTTAGGGTTTACTCCTGAGGTCCTACTTTGAAGAACCATGACCATTACCTCAAAAAGTACTGAATAACTTTTGGTGGCTTCTTCACTTGTCCTGCGGTTACCAGAGTGTTATCTACCTGCTTGAAGTAAAAAATGTTTCCACACAAACTACTTATTGACAAACCATTTGGTAAGTGTAGTGGTGAAATCCCATATGCGTTACCGTGAAGGTTTGATTGACAATATTTGAAAGTATACGTGTGTGCTGACAACAGCACTGCCCATCTCTACATTCTGCTCGCTCCAGTGATGGAATCTCAGTATGTGGTCCAAAATTGTCGTTAATGGACAATGGTCTGTCAATAATGTGAATTTCCTACCATACAGAAATTGATGCAACCATTTTATTCCAAAGGTGATTCCAAGGGATTCTTTCTCTATCTGTGTATAATTGCTTTTGGCTTTATTGAATGCAAAGGCTATCTGCTTCTCTTGACCTGTAGGCATGACATAGGAAACCAATGCTCCAACACCATAGCGTGATGCATCAGCTGCCAACTGCAGAGGGAGGTTTGGATCAACATCTGACAGGATTTCAGACTTGAGCAACACCTCCTTGGTTTGCATGAACGTTTTCTCATATTGATCCTCCCACTTCCGCTTTTTATTTTCACACAGTAGATTAAGCAACAGTTTTAGAATAATCGCCAGATTGGGGACAATCCTTCTGTAGTAATTTAGTAAGCCTAAGAAAGATCCAAGTTGGTTAACTTTCAGAGGTGCAGGTACCTCTGTAATAGCTTTGAGCTTCAAAGGCGACTTATGCAGTCCCATGGCGTCAATTATTCAATTGAAGAAAGGAAAAGATTTGTATTTGTCTTTGTGGACTCTTAACCTATAATCTTCTAACCTCTGAAGTGTGGCATCTAGGCTGCGGAGTTGTTCTTCCTTATTCTTCCCAGTCACCAGGATGTCATCCAGGTAACACTGGACTCTGTTTAACCTGCTTATAATTTGGTCCATAGCCCGCTGGAACAATGCTAGAGCTGAAGTGATGCCAAATGGTGATCTTTTGTATCAAAATAACCCTGTTGTGAATCGTGTTCATTTGTAGATATGCTTGACTCTGGTCGATCTTACTAAAGTGTTGGCCTTCAGCCAGGTCATAAATCAGGGGTAGAGGGTATTGTTCTGCTTGGAGTAAAGGATTAATAGTTACTTTGAAATCACAGCATCTCTGTATGGATCCATCTTTTTAAATTACTGACACGATCAGTGTAGCCCACTCAGTCACGTTGACAGGTTCTAGTTCTCCCGTCTTGATCAGTCGCACAAATTCTCTCTCTACTTTAGTCCTGATTATGTATGGCACCAACCTAGCCTTTAAGCATTTCACCTGACTCTCTTGCTTGATGTTCAACTTTATTGTGATAGCCTTCATACTTCCCATGATCACTGTTGAAAACAATAGCATGTTTCTTCTGGATTTTGGTATGGCCTGATTCGAATCTGTCGTGAGGTTTACTTCAGATCAATTTAACCTGATCTTTTCCAACTAAGTTCTTCCCATTAGGTATAAAGATAATTTCCTTTGACAATTTGCAAGGACAAATCTGCCATCTGTCCATTCAATCGTACTGTTACAACAAAATGGTCCCTCAACGAAACCACTTCTCCAGTGTAAGTTTTTAACACTGTCTTCGATAGTTTGAGATATGCCAGAACATTTCTTCATAAATAATATCTGGCACCAGCGAAACTGCTGCCCCAATGTCCACTTCCATCTTTATCGGCTGTCCATCCAGTAGTGGAGTGACCCAGTTCCAATTTGTAGCACTAGAAAGAGCTGGTACATTTAATGACAACTCGTCTTCAGACTGTGAATCATGTCCTTTTTGTCCTATATGGACACTTTTTCTTTTATACTGTTTGCCATTTGTTATATTTTGCTCTTGTTTTTTGCAACTTTTACCTGAAGTTTGTTTCTTCTTCCAACATACATGTTTAATGTTGCCCTTTTTCCCACAATTTCTGCACATGATGACTTTGCACCAACAATCTGCTGCTGAGTGTCTGATTATAGCACACCTACAGCAAGGGTCTGTGTTTGTGTTCGGGCATCGGCCAACATCTTGTGAATTCTTGTGTTAATTCCATTGAACAGCAACTTCCAAGTCTTTCTTTAAAGTGAGGTTGCTTTTGGTTAACAACCGCTTTTGGATTGCCTCGCTCCTCAACACAGACTAGCCTATCTCGGATGGTATCGTTTAATATGTCCCTGAATTCACAGTATTCAGCTAACATTTTCAGTGTAGCTACAAACTGCGCAATTGATTCCTCTTCTTCTTGGTTACGCTTACGAAACCAAAACCTCTCTGTGGTGACTAGAGGTTTCGGTGAGTAGTGGTCCTGCAAAATTTTTAGTTTGAACAAGATAGTCAAATTGTTCTGTATACAAGCTCCGTTGCTCTGTATTCGCATCAAACGGACCCACCAAAAGGTGCCAAAAATATCTGCCATTTCTGCATACGCATGTGCACGGTGTGCCACAAATTCTTTAGCATTATCTTGCTTCCTTCCTCCCAAAATAAGGCACAACCTGAGCTCAGCATGTTTTTCTTTGTGTTTTGCTACACCCCCAGCTCTAAACTTGTTGTTGCAGGGTAATTGCTACTCACAGCTACCGAGTTCTCTCCAAAGTTATTTTCATTGGATTTTCGGTGTTTGTTTTCTTCCTCCGGGAGGCTGCAACTTTGGTCCGACTCACTCGCCGCCAGTTTTTGTGTGGCCACAGTTTTTTGCTTCTTCCGTGGTTCTTTCGAGTAGCTGCAAACATCGCCCAGCTTCCTCGTCGCCAGTTATCTTTTGTGCGGTTTTTGCAGGATTGACTTTAGGAGGTTGGGAAGATTCAACAAAAACTAAGAGTTTTATTCAGGAGATGTTGACATCAGCTTTGCCTCTTCACAACCACCATCTTGACCACTTCCATGTTGTCAGACTGCCTATTTGATATTAGGTTGTGGATGAGCTATTGAGAAAACTCAAATCTATATTATTACGTCTCCCTCTATAAACTCTATTTCCATGCCCATGATACGTCACCACTTCCCAGCTGCTTGCTTAAATTAAACCAGATCTTCGGTGTCATTGAACCATAGAATTCCTTAGGAGAAGGCCATTTGGCCCATTGAGTCTGCATCGTCCCTCTGAAAGAGCACCCTACCTAGGCCCACCCCCCAACTCCACAACCCCATCTAAACTGCATATCTTTGGACCGTGGGTGGAAACCGGAGCATCCGGAGGAAACCCAGGCAGACACAGGGAGAAAGTGCAAACTCCACTCAGACAGCTACCCGAGGCTGGAGTCGAACCCGAAGCCGGAATTTAACCATGAGCTGAACTTCAAACACCATCCTAGTCATTAACAGGACGTTAATTTACTTCCACTTCCGCAGCATGCCCTCCACCCTATTCCAGAATTGTAGATGGTGCATTTTGGCAGTAATACAGGGAAAGGCAATATAGATTAAATGTTCAGATAGAAACAGTGTGCGTGAGGGTCCTCATGTTCATGGATCTTTGAAGGTGACAAGACGTGGCGAGAGGATAATTTGCAAAGAATATGGGATCTTTGGCTTTATAAATAAAAGTATTGAATACAAAAGCAGGGAAGCTATTCTGAACTTTATTCTATAAAGTCTGGTTAGGTCACAATTGAATATTATGTTCACTTCTGGTCGCCACACTTTGGGAAGGATGCAAAGGTGCTTCAGAGAGTGCAGAGATTTCCCAGAGTGGTTCCAGGGATGAGGGTGTTGCACAAAAATGGGGTTGTTTTTCTTGTTTTATCTTAAGACTTAGCTTCTTCAAAACTCTTCATTCTGGTCTCCTAAATTTTTAGATTTTAGACTTTAGAACAGTACAGCACAGAACAGGCCCTTCGGCCCTCGATGTTGTGCCGAGCTATGATCACCCTACTCAAACCCACGTATCCACCCTATACCCGTAACCCAACAACCCCCCCTTAACCTTACTTTTTAGGACACTACGGGCAATTTAGCATGGCCAATCCACCTAACCCGCACATCTTTGGATTGTGGGAGGAAACCGAAGCACCCGGAGGAAACCCACGCACACACGGGGAGGACGTGCAGACTCCACACAGACTCCACTCCACAAATATAATCTTAAACTTGTGTAAAACTCTGCCCGACATTCGCCCCTCTCGTTGCTGCCATCACTTGTTCCCCAACTTGCTAAGTTCAAAATCCCTCTGTAACATCCTCCGGCGCTACATTCCAACACATAATATTTTTCATAATCTGGATGCCAGTGTGTCCCTTCTCACTCATGACAAGGCTTTGAGATCCAAGGCCCACCACGGGCATGTCACTGAAGCCCTCTGCCAGGCTACTTGTGTCCCCAGTGTAGGGAGACTCTATACCAGTAATGGGTAACCGACATCCCAGGGGCCACATGTGACCCATCTGGGTTTTGAGTGCAGGCCACGAGACATTTTGTTGACCATGCCCAAATGCAGGGTTGCCACATTCTGCTGAATTCCAGCTGTGTGTCTTTTCCCTACCAGTATGACTGAAGTAATGCACACATAAAGCAAGGGCGAGTGAAGTGAGGTGCGAGCTGATTGGTCACAACATTGACTGTGAGAGCCGTACACTCCCTCTGCGTCCGAAAGTGTCATTATTTCTTTTGTTTTTACCATTTGGTAGTTGATGGTAGTTCTATTAATACATAAATAATTAAGCATTTTCTACAGCTCGTTATCAAAAGTTCAAGGTGCGGGCGGTACGGTGTCACAGTGGTTAGCACTGCTGCATCACAGCGCCGAGGACCCGGGTTCGAATCCCGGCCCCGGGTCACTGTGTGGAGTTTGCACATTCCCCCCGTGTCTGCGTGGGTTTCACCCTCACGACCCAAAAGATGTGCAGGGTGGGTGAATTGGCCACGCTAAATTGGAAAAGAATAATTGGGTGCTCGACATTTATTTTTAAAAATGAAATGTTCAACCTGTTTTAAATGTATTTAATCTTTTTCATGGGATCATGGTTAATGAACAAGCCTGATTTTAATCTTCCAGCCTGCTGAGGTGAAGGAGGCCCACTCACCAGCCCAGGTTGCCCGTCATTGCTCTAGACAAAACCCCAGAGTAGGATGCAGGAGCAGAAGTAGGCCATTCAGAGCAGCATGGTGGCACAGTGGTTAGCATTGCTGCCTACGGCGCTGAGGACCCGGGATCGAATCCCGGCCCTGGGTCACTGTCCGTGTGGAGTTTGCACATTCTCCCCGTGTTTGTGTGGGTTTCGCCCCCACAACCCAAAGATGTGCAGAGTAGGTGGATTGGCCACGCTAAATTGCCCCTTAATTGGAAAAAATGAATTGGGAAATCTAAATTTAAAAAAAAAGAAGTAGGCCATTCAGCCCATTGAGACTGCTCTGCCATTCAAGGAGTACCTGACAGATCTGATATGATAATCCTCAACTCTGTTTTCCTCGGGCAGCATGGTGGCGCAGTGGGTTAGTCTGTGTGGAGTTTACACAGTCTCCCCGTGTTTGCGTGGGTTTCGCCCCCACAACCCAAAGATGTGCAGACTAGGTGGATTGGCCACGCTAAATTGCCCCTTAATTGAAAAAAAAAATGAATTGGGGACTCTAAATTTTTATTTTTTTTTAAACTCTGTTTTCCTGCCTCATCCCTATAATCCTTGATTCCCGTCATGATTAAAAGTCTGTCTGCCTCAGCCTTAAACGTTATAAAATCTCAGAGGGTCCAGGATGGTAAATTCAAACAGCTATTTATTTTAAAACAAAAGAAAAGGCCGCAATGGGGCATACAGCACAAAGGTATGCTGCCTCACGGCGCTGAGGTCCCAGGTTCAATCCCGGCTCTGGGTCACTGTCCGTGTGGAGTTTGCACATTCTCCCCGTGTTTGCGTGGGTTGCGCCCCCCACAACCCAAAGATGTGCAGGGTAGGTGGATTGGCCACGCTAAATTGCCCCTTAATTGGGAAAAAATGAATTGAGTACTCTAAATTTATTTTTTAAAATACAGCACCAAGGTCCCTACCGGGATTACCGATCATGCTGGTCCCAATCCGGGCCTGCTTTTCTGAGGTGATTTTGAGGAGCCCCAGCTGATGGGCTTCCATGAGCCCCACATCATCCACTCAGCTCGCTGACACCTTTTTCCAACTTTCCATCCCCACACCCAAACAAAAATCAAAACAACCCCCCTCCTCGCTGACGACTCATACCCCTTAAAGAAGCTTCTACCTCAAGGTGAACCCTTTCTCGGCCCCTCAAATGAAAAACTTGATCTTTTCCAAATGCAGAAACTCTGCCAAATCACTCACCTGTGCTCCTGTCGTCGGCGGCTCCGAGTCCCCGCCAACACAACAAAATCCATCTCCAGGCTATCAGGGAGGCAAAGGCCAAGACGTCCGCCTCTCTCCCTACCTGGACTCCTGGATCCTCTGACACTCGGAGCTACCTCTACCCCAAGAATCTTTGACATTATGTCCGAAAATCCCTTCCAAAACTCCCTCAACATCGGACACAACCAAAACATGTACATGGTCCATTGGCCCCCCCCTGCCCACACCTATCCTCCACCCCTGGAAAGAACCGACTCATCCAGGACTCCGTCAGGTGGGCTCTATGCACCACCTTAAATTAGATAAGGCCTAGTCTTGCACACGGCAAGGATGCATTCATCTTCCTTACACACACCGGCCCCAGTGCCCTTTCCAACTCCTCCTCCCACTTGAGCCTGACCTCCTCTATGGGAGCACTCCCTCTCGTCATCAGCTCCCCATACATCTTCACAATCCTGCCCTCCCCAATTTCATCCTTGGATAGAAGCTGATCTTGGAGCACCGGGGGCAACAGTGTCGGAAACGACGGCACCTCCTCCTTAATAAAGTTCCTGACCTGCAGATACCTGAACCTATTCCCCCGCGGTAACTGATACGCCCCCTCTGGCTCCTCCAGGTCTGCAAATTTCCCTCCCATGATCAAATCACTGAAGCATTCTATCCCAACCTGCCGCCACCCCCGGAACCTCACATCCAACCCCGCTCAGGTGAACCTATAATTGTTGCCAATTGGCGCTCAGTGACATGCCTTCCAATCCAAAGTGCTGCCGACACTGGTTCCAAACCCTCAGTGCTGATACCACCACCAGACTCGTGGAGTATCTAACCGGCGAGAACAGAAGGAGCGCCAACAACAGTGCCTTCAAGCTGGTCCCCTTACATGACGCTGCCTCCATTCGCCCCCAAACCGATCGCTTCTCCACCGCCCATTTCCTAGCCATTGCAATATTTATTGCCCAGTAGTAATTCAGCAAGCTTGGCAATGCTAATCTCTCCCCACCCTGTCACTCCCTCTCCAAGAACACCCTCCTAACCCAAGGAGCCTTCTCTGCCCACCTCAAAGTCATCCATTAACCTTCCTAAAAAATGACTTAGGAACAAAAATCAGGAGGTTCTGGAATGCAAACAAAAATTCCAGCAGCACCATCATCTTAACCATCTGTACCCAACCCACCAAACACAATGGCAGCACATCCCACCTCTTAAAGTCCACCTTCATTCCCTCTACCAACTGCACCAAGCTCAGCTTGTGCAGCTTGGCCCACCTCTGCATCACCTATATCACAATTAGCGAAAATTCACCCCATCAACCGAAGCGGCAATTCTCCAGCCTCCTCTTTTATCCCTGTGCTTTACTTGGGAACACCTTGGGCGGGATTCTCCAATAATGGGGCTACGTCCCCACACCAGCGTCAAAACCGGCGCCAACCACTCCGCCGTCAACGGCCCCCGAAAGTGAGGAATTCTCATCTTTCTAGGGGGCTAGGTTGCCGCTGGAGCAGCACCAGCCAGCGCAGAACGGCCCGCGTGATTTGGCACATGCGCAGAACAGCTGGCGTATTTTCGCGCATTTGCGGAACGGCTGGCGTGATTTGGCACATGCGCAGGGGTTCCCTTCTCTGCGCCGGCCCCCGGGCAATATGGCGGAGCTCTGCAGGGGCCCGCCGCGGAGTAAAATAGGCCCCCATGGGACCAGCCCGCCTGCCGATCGGTAGGCCCCGATCGCGGGCCAGGCCACTGTGGGGTCCCCCCCCCCCCCCCCCAGCGCTGTCATCGGCCCCCGACCAGCGTGGCGGCGATCCCGCCGGCGCACGAAAAACAGCGCTGGGGAATGGGGAGGCCTGCGCCGGGTCGGAGCATCCGAGCCCTCGCTTTTCCCCACATTCAGCTTGTACCCCAAAAACCGCCCAATTTCCACAAAATCCCTATGATCCTATCAAAGCACCCAAACGGGTCTGAAATAGACAACAGGAGGTCAGCTACGTACAAAGAAACTCGGTGCTTGACCCCCCACCCCGGCTCAATCCCCCTCCACCCCCTTGGCTCCCCGAGTGCCATTGCCGGTGGCTCAATCGCTAGGGCAAAGAGCAGCCGAGAGAGCGGACACCCCTGCCTCGTCCTCCGGTGTAATCCAAAATAATCCGATCTGACCTTGTTCGTCCAAACACTCACCTTAGACGCCTTATACAGCAGCTGAACCACCTTCACAAACTCTTTCCCGAACCTGAACCGACTCCGAGGACATCAAAATAACATTAAGCAGTCACCGTACATTCGCCAACAACTGCTCCCCTTCGCAAACCCCGTCTGGTCCTCACCTATCACCCCAGGCACAAAGTCATCTGTTCGTGTTGCTAGCAACTTCACCAATAACTTTGCATAGATCTACATTCAACAACAAGATCGGGCGGTACGATCCATATTGCTCCAGGTCTTTGTCTTACTTTAAAATGACCAATATCAAGGCCTGAGACAGCGTAGGGAGGAGCTCCTCCCTCACCATCGACTCATTGTTCATCTCAACGAGCTGGGGCCCCAGCTCCAAACCAAACTTCTTATAAAACTCGATTGGGAACCCATCAGGCCCCGGGGCTTCTCCACCTGCATCGACACCATGCAACCCATCACCTCCCTCAACCCAATCGGTGTCCCCATCCGTGACCTTCGCCTTCTCGACCCTCGGGGACTCCATGCCAATCAAAAACTGCCTGACTACTTCAGACCCCACTGGAGGCTCCGAGTTATACAGCCTCCGATAAAAGGCCTCAAAAATCCCATTCACCCCTCCTGTCTCTCACCCTTCCAATCTCTTTTACCTGCTTCCTCAACTGCGCAAGCATCCTGCTCGCTTTCTCCCTGTACTCATATACCGCCCCGTTGAGAACACGCAATTGTCCCACTTCCTTTCCTATGGACACCAGCCCAATCTCCATCTGAAGCCTTTGCCTCTCCTCGAGCAACCCCTCCTCAGGCGCCACCGAATATCTCAGGTCCAACCTCAGAATGTCTTCCACCAATTTCAACCTCTCAGCCCGCTCCACTCTCTCCCTGTGCACCCAAATCGATATAAATTCCCCGCCTTACCACTGCTTTCAGCGCCTCCCACAGCTTGGAGGCAGAAACCTCCCCCGTAATTTCAGATGGCCACCCTCACCCTCTCGCAAACCCCCTTGTCCGCCAATAACCCTACATCCAACCTCCACTTCTGGGTTGTTACGGCAACCCCCAACCGATGACAATTATTCTCGCCTCTCAATGTCCCACACAAGTGGTAACTTCCTAGCAAGTGCTCTATTACTAACACCTAACTTCCTTACAAAACTCCCTCGCAAGCATCCTAATGTGAATGCTATCCTGAGTTAAATGCAAAACCCCCAGAGGTACTTCCCTATATTTTATACTCTTTTTGCAGGCAGATTTTACAACATTCTGCCCAAAAATGAGCATCTGTGTCAACACAACTAACAATTTCTAACCAAATATTTGCAATTCCTGACCAATGGGAGGAGTGCTCCTGCAATCTAACCTGTACCATTTTGACTGGAAACCCACCTTCAGACTGTTGTCTGTAAATTATCAGACACTTCAACCAGTTTATTAGTGAAATGTTTTACCCAGGTGTCCTTATCTGCGAAGTGAATAAAGGACACAGATTCATGATTCAACCAAATTCTTCACGAGCACAATAAAGCAGTTATTATCCCAAATATTATCGGACCAATATTCTAGTACTACCCGTGTTGATGAACTTGATCAAGCTGTGGGTCCAGTCCCCTAAGCCTCAGTCATCTCAGGGCCCTCGTCTGCGAAGGTAGGTCTCGCATGCCTCGTCCATCCGTTTTCTGGTCCACCGTCGAGTCTTCTCTGTTGTCTCCCTGTCGGGTCTTCGCTGGGGTGGGTGTCTGGGTGTCTCTTCCCATCCCCTTCTTTGCGCCCTACCTGAAGTTTCATTGACCCTCAGCCAATTAGGTCACAAGGCATGGCTGGCAACACTGAACAGAGTTGCCAATTACAACTGTGCAGGACACAAGGAACTCTTCCCCTCCCCTAGGGATCCATCCTCAGGTGCATTGTCCGCACCTGATGATAGGTAGATTATCATCTGTATGTAATATGAGTAGATCATCATCATCTGTATATGTATTAGAAGTTACATGTTTTACTGTTGTAGTTCTAGCATCCGACCAGCAGGTGGTGCGAGTATGCAAGCATGTGACCCGGACGCACCACGTGTTCCAGGACAAGGTGTTAGTAAGGAGTTCATAGCAGTCGCATATTAGAATAGATCTATGGTAGGGCAGCACGGTGGCCTAGTGGTTAGCACAACCGCCTCACGGCGCTGAGGTCCCAGGTTCGATCCCGGCTCTGGGTCACTGTCCGTGTGGAGTTTGCACATTCTCCCCGTGTTTGTGTGGGTTTCGCCCCCACAACCCAAAAATGTGCAGAGTAGGTGGATTGGCCACGCTAAATTGCCCCTTAATTGGAAAAATAATTGGGTAATCTAAATTTATAAAAAAAAAAGAATAGATCTATGGTGGGGCAGCACGGTGGCCTAGTGGTTAGCACAACCGCCTCACGGCGCTGAGGTCCTAGGTTCGATCCCGGCTCTGGGTCACTGTCCGTGTGGAGTTTGCACATTCTCCCCGTGTCTGCGTGGGTTTCGCCCCCACAACCCAAAAATGTGCAGAGTAGGTGGATTGGCCACGCTAAATCGCCCCTTAATTGGAAAAAATAATTGGGTACTCTAAATTTATATTAAAAAAAAGAATAGATCTATGGTATCTTAGTCTAAGTTAGTCTTAGGTGATGATAGGTAGGCTATAATCTGTATATAATATGAGTAGATCATCATCATCTGTACCTGTATTATAAGTTATATGTTTTACTGTTGTAGTTATAGCATCTGACCAGCAGGTGGTGTGAGTATGCAGGCACGTGACGTGGACACACCATGGGCGCGATTCTCCGGACTCACGACGGTTCGGAGAATAGCGGGCGTCGGAAATTTTTACGGCGACGCTGTTCCGACGCCCTCCCGCTATTCTCCGAACCCCGCAAATTGTCGGAGTCGCGTTTCCCGACAAATGCCTCCTTCCCGCCCCTGACACGACCAGAATCGCCACTGAGAGCCCCCCCGCTATTCACCGGCCCGGATGGGCCGAAGTCCCGACGTCATGGCGCCCTGTTTGGACGTCGTGAAACACACCTGCTTTTTAAATTCGTCAACCAGTCGGCCTGGCTGACGACTGCTTGGAGGAGGTCAGGGCACCACTCTGCGCACCGCTCAGCGCACCGCTCAGCCCACCGCTCAGCGAACCGCTCGAGTCTGGCCACAACGGGGAAGGCATCCCTGGGAACGGGAGGGGGTCCAGAACGGGGGCAGTGGGGGGGAGACGGGGGAGGCAGTGGGGGAGACGGGGGAGGCAGTGGGGGAGACGGAGGGGGCAGTGGGGGAGACGGAGGGGGCAGTGGGGGAGACGGAGGGGGCAGTGGGGGAGACGGGGGAGCAGTGGGGGAGACGGGGGAGGCAGTGGGGGAGACGGAGGGGGCAGTGGGGGAGACGGGGGAGGCAGTGGGGGAGACGGAGGGGGCAGTGGGGGAGACGGAGGGGGCAGTGGGGGAGACGGGGGAGGCAGTGGGGGAGACGGAGGGGGCAGTGGGGGAGACGGAGGGGGCAGTGGGGGAGACGGAGGGGGCAGTGGGGGAGACGGAGGGGGCAGTGTGGGAGACGGGGGAGGCAGTGGGGGGCGACGGAGGGGGGGGGGGGTTAGGTAGAGAGTGAGCCGTCCAACCCCGTAACAAAATGTCTGCCAGCATGCAATGGTGTGCAGGTGACGAGGACACGGCCGCTGGTTCCCCTGTGGCTTCCGGCCACAGGCCACTGACGCACCCGTGAGGAGGCCATAGTTTACTGGCCGTTGGATGCAGAAAGTGACCAGGGCTTAGGCTGACCGCGTGTCAGCAGCGCGACCAGGCCACCGGGACACACTGGTATCCCATGGTTGGCGGCTGCCGAGGTGTCGACTAACGTCCGTCTAACATGTCCCGTTTCTCTGCCTCCTACCACCCTTCTGTAGGTTAGCACGATGCATGGGAACAGAACGGCTATGTTCTGCGCAGTGGTTGGGGCCGCTCTACTGGATTTGGAGATGCAGCAGCATCCACACCCACAACCCGCAGTGGCTGCAGGGCCAGCTGCAGCAGCAGAGGGAAGGGCCGAGGAGTTGCCAGTCGTCGAGCAGCATGGGGGGGGGGGAGGAGGAGGAGGAGGAGGAGGAGGAGGAGGAGGAGGAGGAAGAGGAAGAGGAGAGAGTGAGGGTGCAGCCACGGCGTCAGAGGCGACGACCAAAGCCGAGGTTGTACCGTGTCCGGGTCTCTTTCCTAACAATGCTGGACATCACCTGCAGGAGAAGACTCCGGCTGAGTAGGCAGACGGTGATACATATCTGCGAACTCCTGTCGCACCTCGCCCCACGTGGAACGGGGGAGGACACGCGATCCCGGTAGCCATCAAGGTGACGGTCGCTCTGAACTTCTATGCTACCGGCTCCTTCCAGTCTCCGAGCGGGGACGTCTCTGGGATCTCCCAGTCATCGGTGCACAGGTGCATCCGGGATGTGACCGACGCCCTCTATGCCATCGCCGATCGCTACATCACCTTTCCCGAGGACCAAGCAAGTCAAGACTCACGAGCCCGTGGATTTGCCAGTGTGGCCGGGATACCGAGGGTTCAGGGGTCAATCGACTGTGTTCACGTCCCCATGCGCCCGCCTGCTGTGGACAAGGAAGTGTTCACAAACAGAAGGGGGACATACTCCATTAATGTCCAGGTGGTATGCGACCCCCACATGAGGTTCATGAACATCTGTGCAAGGTTCCCAGGGAGTGTGCATGACTCCTACATACTAGCGCAGTCGTTCATCCCTGCGATGTTTGAGGGACGTCCCCCCCCGGCTGAGGGGCTGGTTGCTAGGTGACAGGGGTCATCCGCTGAGGTCTTGGCTGATGACGCCTATACGGAGGCCTCAGACCAATGCGGAAACACGATACAACGAGGCCCATGCAGCAACCAGGGGTGTGGTGGAGCGCTGCCTTGGCCTCCTGAAGATGAGATTCAGGTGCCTGGACCGCTCCGGAGGGGCCCTGCAGTACCAGGCCGACAGGGTCGCTCGCATTGTAGTGGTCTGCGCTGCACAACATGGCGATGCAGAGGGGAGATGACCTGTTGCAGGAGGCGGAGGGAGAAGCTAGTGGCAGTGGTGCCAGCACAGAGGAGGAGGAGGAGGAGGAGGGGGAGGAGGAGGAGGAGAGGGAGGAGGAGGACGCTGGCGGAGTGGCGGGCGCAGCACGCAGACACGACCCAGGTGCTGGTGATGTCCAGGAGGCGGCACGACGGACCCGGCAAGGACGGCGGGCACGCGACGCCCTGGTGGCAGCACGGTTCACGCATCGCATGTGACGTCCCCGATGAACACCAAACCACCACCTGCATCGCTAGTCATGCAGAGGGTCACCACACAACTGCCACCACCACAACCCCCCCCCCCCCTCAGTGTACCCTGCTCCACTTCGACATGACGCTTATCACTGGGTACAGACGGAATGGCACAACATTGATGGCTGTGTCAGCGGGTGTGATCAGTGCCATGTGGAATGATGACAGCCCGCTCTGCGAAGAGCTGTGAGCTCAGAATCGTTAGAGAGAGTCTGACCCATGGCAATAGCTGAACCATCCACCTTGGTGGCCGCTGAGATCGTCACGGACACTCCATCACGTGCCCGCGTGGGCTAGCTGTGGGAGGGGGTGGGGGGAGGGGCAGGGACTGCACACCCGGCACCGAGGTTTCACCACCCGTCACCCCCAGCGACACTCGGTCACCATCACGATTCCTGTGGCTGTGGAACAATCACACGGTATTACAAGTAAGGTGGAACAGTGCGTTTAATATTAACAATTATTTACAGGTGCCCTAGCCCCTACAACTAAACTGTGCCCTTCACCCGTGCCAACTTACTCAGTGTCTATCTTAGTTGCCTTACGGGCCCTACCACTACGTCTAAGTGAATCCCCAGATGATACAGCAGGAGTGGAGGAGGATTGCTGCGAATCGCCCCCCTCGACTCGTTTCTCCTTAGCCAAGCGTTTCCTGGGGCGACCCGGCCTTGATGGGCCAGGCTGCTCTGCGGGCGTCTCGGGTGACATTGTGCCACCCTGCTCTGCCTGCTGCCCACCCGATGCACCAGGGATGGGACGGGGGGAGGCCGAGAATTCCGGGACGTCCCGTGATGGAGTTAATGGGACGGGCCCCGAAACCTCCTCCTCCCTCGGGGAGCCCGGTGGCCCCCGGGCCTCACTTTGGGACAGAGGTGCGAGCGGGGAGGTTCCCCGTCGCACCACCGACACCTGGCGCTGCCAGTCCTGGAGGCCTGCAACGGTATCCACCAGGATCCGAATGTTTGCAGAGACGGAGTCCAGGGAGTTAGACATTCCCGCCAGGGACTGTGCGATCTCAACCTGTGTGTGCACGACGCCATCCAGCACATGTGTCAGGCGGTTGATGGTCTCCGCGACTGACTGCTGGGACTGTGCCAGCGACTGCTGGGACTGTGCTATCGACTGCTGCGACTGGCCAATGACCTGCTGAGCCTCGGCCATGGCCCGCAGGGCGCCGGCTATGTCGTTTTGGCTCTGGCACATTGCTGCCTGTGAGAGGGCAACCCTGTCCAGGGCCGAGGATGACGCGTGCACATTAACCCCAACGTCTTGCATAACCTGACCCATTGCCTCCACCGCGGATGCCACCCGTGCGGTGTCGGACTGGGTCTCTGCCATGAGCGGCACCACTCCCTGCTCTTGGACGCGGTTCGACTCCTCTAACAGCGTCTGCAGAGCCAGGAAGGCTGCCCTCCTCCCGCCATTGTATCCCTGGGTTTCCTGAGGCATCGGCTGTGCGGGTGGGTTGAGAAACTCCAGGAACTCTGAAAACGTCTGGGAGCCAGCTGCATCCTGGGCCTGGTCTGGCCTCCGCGAGTCCGGGCCCTCTGTTGCTCCGACCTCCACCTGCTGTACCTGCTCAGCTGTGATGTGCCAACCAGACTGTGCCCCAGGAGACTCATCACTAAATAGGCCCGCCGGGGTGTGTATCTCTGGGATGATGGATGTGGTGGGAGAAAGCAGTGCCGCAAGCCCGACGCTCTCAATGCTTAGGGCCTCGTCCATGGTGTGGGGCTGCTCAGCGACAGGAGGGTTGTCCCTGGCCATTTCTGGTGGTGGTGGTGGACTTCGAACCCTCTGTGCGTCCTGGTCCGCAGATTGGGTTGGGGCGGATAGGGCTGCCCGCTGATCGGGCACCCTCTGTTGTGAGGCCCCGGGTGAGGTGGCGGCAGATTCCTGTCTCCGTCTGGAGGCAGACGGCCCTGGTCGTTCGGCATCACGTCCTAGGGAAGAGAATGAGACGGGTTATTTTGATTTGCTCGGCAGGCCGCTGGACGGTCCCAGTGGGCAGCGTGTGAAGGGACAGAGGATGGGGGACGTATCCCAGTGGGCAGGGTGTGTGAAGGGACAGAGGATGGGGGAGGTGTCCAAGTGGGCAGGGTTTGTGAAGGGACAGAGGATGGGGGAGGTGTCCCAGTGGGCAGGGTTTGTGAAGGGACAGAGGATGGGGGAGGTGTCCCAGTGGGCAGGGTTTGTGAAGGGACAGAGGATGGGGGAGGTTTCCCAGTGGGCAGGGTTTGTGAAGGGACAGAGGATGGGGGAGGGGGGGGTGTTTGTCAGGGAGGGTTCTCTCACTTGCTGCAGTTCCGCCAACCTCGCATTGCGCGATGTCGCGGGTGGCAGACCCCCCAACAAGGTCCAGAGCCCTCTGTTCAAAGGTGCTGAGGGGGTGCATGTTGGGCGAACCCCCTCCAGTCTTGTGCCGCTCACGGTGGTTATGACCGGCCTTGGCCTGTTGGGGGAGGGAACATAGGTAGATCATTACAAAACGGTAGGTATCAGCAGTCCGTTCTGATACTGGCACAGTTTGGGGGGGGCAAGTTGTCATCAGACGATTGCATCTCTCCTCGGGGCCAGAGCGCTGGGTCTGTGACAACTTTGTGAACCACCCTCAAATAACTCTGCCCCAATCCCTTTCCCCCCCCCCCCCCCCGGGCAGTTAAGGGGGAGGGATGGTTGTGACTAGGGGGCACCCTCATGGCACTTACCCTGGCAGACCTGGTGAGGTCGTGTAGCTTCTTTCGACATTGCTCTGCTGAGCGAGGGGTCTGCCCCACAGCACTGACGGCAGCAGCCACGTCACGCCAGGCCTGGCGTACCGTGCTGGCAGGTTGGCGATGCCCTCTCCGCGGGCGGATGATGCCCCTCCTCTGCTCCACGGCATCGAGCAGCGCCTCGACGTCTGCATCTACAAAGCGAGGAGCAGCTCTCCTCGGCTCCGACATCCTGCCCGACAGATTCTGTGGTCGCCCGCGCCTTTTTACGGCGTCGGGCGGCGTCACATGGGCGGGTTCGTGTCGTCGTCGCGTTCCGTCGTCATCACGCACGTAATTGACGCGGCCGCGCTACTAGCCCATTTCCAGGAAGTGAATCCGTCGGGAAATGAAGCCTTCGCAACCGTCGTAAAACGGTCCCGATTTTTACGACGGTTTGCCGACTTTCCGCGGGTGCGGAGAATTTCGCCCCATGTGTTCCAGGACAGGGTGTTCGTAAGGAGTTCATAGCAGTCGCATATGAGAGTAGCTCTGTAGTATCTTAGTGTAAGTTAGTCTTAGACCATTATTTCCAACTGTATTAATCTTAGACATTATAGTAATCCTTTAGAGTAGTGTTAGTAATAAATAGTTTTGTTGTAAAACAAAGTCTAATAATGTTCTTTGTTAACACTACCACAATAAATCTCCTCAAAAACCTATCTTTCTGAACAAGCTATTATATACTGCGGAGTCTGAAACAAAAACAGAAAATACTGGACAATCTCAGCAGCTTTGACAGCATCTGTGGAGAGAAAAGGGAGCTAACGTTTCGAGTCTGGATGACTCTTTGTCAAAGCTAGAGACCTGGAAATAGGGTCAGCTTTATACTGTAGTCCGGGGGTGGGGGGGGGGGGGGGGGGGTGAGGCTGAATAGGGGACCAGTGATAGGTGGAGATTGACAAAGATGTCAAGGACAGAAAACAAAAGGAATGTAAATGGAGGTGATTAAGTCTAAGAAGGGTGCTGATAGTGGCACATGACGAGATTAGAATGTATTGTAACAATGGTGAGCAGTGTGTTAAAGGGCAACTAGGAAACAGTTGGCCCAAATGGAGTGGGGGGAGGGGGTGGGAAGGGGGGGGGGGAGCAATGGTGAGGGGAAAACAAATCAATGGAAGAAATTAAAATAAATTGATAGAAATACAAATGGGGTGATGGTGGAGAGAAGAGTTCACAGTCTGAAGTTGTTGAACTCAATGTTAAGTCTGGGAGGCTGTAATGTACCTAATCGGAAGGTGAGGTGCTGTTCCTCCAGTTTGCTCTGGGATTCACTGGAACCAGCTGATCTTTCTTAATACGTGATTCCTCCATCTGTGATTCATTTGTGATGCACTTTATAATATTTTTATCTCGCAGGTGCTCTATAAATTCCAGTTATTGTTGTTCAAATCAAAGAGCCTTATGAAGACAACGCAAACGAAAAACACTGGAAAAACTCAGCAGGTCTGGCAGCATCTGTGCAGAGAAAATAGAGTTAATATCTTGAATCCGCTTGTCTCTTCTTCACAGCTCAAGAGAGGTGGAAATGTGCTGGATTATATACTGTATATGGATTGAAAGGCAGTAGATGGATTATATACTGCTGGAGTTTGCATTGAGACAAAAAATGTTTTGGATACAAAAAAAGGGTCAAAATGAAGGAGAAAGGTCATAGTCTGAAGGTGCTGAACTCGGCACCGTGGCATAGTGGCTAACACTCCTGCCTCACCGCGCCAGGGACCTGGGTTCAATTCCAGCCTTGGGTGACTGTGTGGAGTTTGCATATTCTCCCCATGTCTGGTTGGGGTTTCCTCTGGGTGCTCTGGTTTCCTCCTACAGTCCAAAGATGCGCAGGTTAGGTAGGGTTACATGGAGAGGGCGGGGAAGTGGGCCGAGGTACGGTGCTCTTTCAGGTGGTCGGTGCAGACTCGATGGGCTGAATGGCCTTCTTCTGCACGGTAGGCAGTATATGGTTCTAAGGTTCAATATTGAGTTCTGAGGGTTGTAACGTGCCTAATCGGGAGATGAGGTGCTGAGGACAACCAAAACGTTTTGCGGCCAATTTTAAAGTGTGTCATAGGAAATGCAGCAACTAACTTGCACACTGCAAGGTCCCACAGTCAACAATGAAGTAATGACCATTATGGGGTAGCAGGGTAGCATGGTGGTTAGCATAAATGCTTCACAGCTCCAGGGTCCCAGGTTCGATTCCCGGCTGGGTCACTGTCTGTGTGGAGTCTGCACGTCCTCCCCCTGTGTGCGTGGGTTTCCTCCGGGTGCTCCGGTTTCCTCCCACAGTCCAAAGATGTGCGGGTTAGGTGGATTGGCCATGCTAAATTGCCCGTAGTGTCCTAATAAAAAGTAAGGTTGGGGGGGGTTGTTGGGTTACGGGTATAGGGTGGATACGTGGGTTTGAGTAGGGTGATCATGGCTCGGCACAACATCGAGGGCTGAAGGGCCTGTACTGTTCTATGTTCTATGGGGCGAATTTCCACACTCTTCTTCAAAATAGTGCTTTTACATCTTTTAGATCCACCTGTGAGGGCAGTTAGGGTCTCCGTTTAATGTCTTATTATCCAAAGGATAGTACCTTTGACAATGCAGCATTCCTTCAGCATTGCACTCAGGCGTCAATCTAGATTTTGTGCAAACATTTGAACACAACCTTCTGACTCAGAGGCAAGAGCCTTGGCTGACGCCTTATTTACTTTGGCTGTTTCTACCAGAATTATATCGCTCATTACTCATTTCTGTTTTACTCGATAAGGAAGTGTGGCCCTTTCCAATCAGTGTTATTTTTAACGGATTGTTATCAGTGCTAAAATAAAGCTGACTGAAAAATCTCTGGACTAATAAAATGCATTCCTATATATAGCCACAAGGTGGCATTTTAAACTTCCTAAAAATGTTCAGTTAAATCAGTGTTTTTAAAACCTTTTTTCCTGGGACCCACTTTTGGCAAAAGGCCGACCTTCGGGACCCACGCCGGCCAAACTTTGCGACACACGCTACGTTCATTTATCTTTTAATGCGAAAGGGGAGGCTGCTTTGTCCTCACAATCTCACTTGAATCCGGTTCAAAGGAGGAGAGGGCAGTATGCACATCAGATCCAAGTTTCAGCCAGTTCCTTTGTGCCTTCTTCGTCTTTATGAAAATGGAAAATTCAATCTTGCACATGTAGGTCTTCGTGAAGGGCAATAGCAACAAATGCTTATTTTACTTTGCACTG
Organism: Scyliorhinus canicula; assembly: GCF_902713615.1. Lineage (NCBI taxonomy): Eukaryota > Metazoa > Chordata > Chondrichthyes > Carcharhiniformes > Scyliorhinidae > Scyliorhinus > Scyliorhinus canicula. Next base: position 27,820,368 of record NC_052157.1, read on the forward strand.
GATCTCCTATGAGAGGCTACACCAGAATGTTGACAGCCTCGTGCGTTTTGGCATGTTTTTAATGTGATATTACAGGTCAGCTACAGCTCAAAGTTAATAACTGACTCTGAGGTCTTGATCTCAAAAGGCATTTTTCACCCACCGCTTCTCGTTCAAGTTCTGAGACTTCTCTCATTTGCCAGTACTTCCCTGCATATAACACACATGGGCTTTGCCTCCTTATTTGCATTGTCACAATTGACAAACCATACCTCAAGGAATTATCTTTATACTTCTTTGCTCCGAATTAAGTTTCTTTTTTCAGGGCCATTAACCAGAGGCCCTAGAGCTCTACCGCTGCCACTGCTCTGTCCTGCCCTGGACTCTCCTTAGCAGCTCTCTCCAGCAGATTCTGTAGTGGGATCCAACTGCTGATTTGGAGGCCAGCAGGGTGGCGCAGTGGTTAGCACTGCCGCCTCATGGCGCCAAGGTCCCGGGTTCGATCCTGGCCCTGGGTCACTGTCCGTTTGAAGTTTGCACAATCTCCCCGTGTCTGTGTGGGTTTCATCCCCACAATCCAAAAAGATGTGCAGGGTAGGTGAATTGCCCATGCTAAATTGCACCTTAATGGGAAAAAAAGAATTGGGTACTCTCAATTAATATATTTTTTTTAATTTAGAGTACCCAATTATTTTTTTCCCAATTAAGGGGCAATTTAGCATGGCTAATCCACCTAACCTGCACATCTTCGGGTTGTGGGGGTGAAACCCACGCAGACATGGGGAGAATGTGCAAAATCCACACGGCCAGTGACCCATAGCCGGGATTCGAACCCAGGACCTCAGCGCCGCAGTCCCAATGCTAACCACTGTGCCACATGCCATCCCTTAAATTGATATTTTAAACAAATAATAAACTGCCTATTTGAGTCTCTGCCCTCTCTTACTTAAAAAAAACCCATTGATCTTCACAGTTCACTTGCCTTGCTTGCCAGCAGCTGCAAAATTGAAGCAATTCTGCTCCCTGCTTTGATGCCAACAGCACATCCCTGGACGGTGCTTGTGCAGGGCACGTGACCTACTCTCTGCTGCCACTTCTGGCTGGAAGACTCCACGCAGACTAATCAGTATCTCCACTTAAAAGATGGCAGCGGCTGCAAATCTCCATGTAAAAGCCGGGAGCGGCTTTTTGCCGCTTCTCCCACGATCGAGATCAATGCGGGAATGCCGGGACAATCACTCCGTGGCCCTCCCAACACCTGCCCGAGAGCCACTCGCGGGTTGCGACCCTGACTTTGAAAATCCCTGCGCTAAGTGATTGTTGTAAGCATGTTGAGAATACGGCAGTGGACAACGGGATACGGTTACTGGGCCCCGAGTGTTAGAAAATTTCGGAATGTCAAGTTGTTTCAGTTTAGCTATCTTAGTGTTAATATTGGGGAACCCCAGGAAAGTGAATTAAGTCACTTTGTCTATTAAGCCGAGCGATGTGAGATGCATTTTGACATTGATCATTGATGACTGGGTAATGCTTTGGGTGCACCGTCATTAATAATGGGGACTGTGGTTAATTTGATTGCCAGCTATTTCGGAACTCCAATTTTCCTGACACTCTAAACCCTCCTTCCACTCTTCACAGGGGCATTAAATCAATTGTTCTCTTAACTGAAATTTACTGAAGTGATTGGGTCGCTTCACACAGGAAACCTACGGTGAGCTTGATAAAATATGTCTGGATACCATAAAAATTCATAAAATGTTATGGCGCAGAAGGAGGCCATTTGGCCCATCGTCTCTGTTACCGGCTCTTCAAACAAGCATTATGGCTTCGCGCCATTCCCCTGCCTTTTCCCCGTCCCCCGAAATATTGTTCCTATTCAAGTAATCACCGAATGCCCTCTTTTTTTTAATATAAATTTAGAGTACCCAATTATCTTTTCCAATTAAGGGGCAATTTAGCGTGTTCAATCCACCTACCCTGCACATCTTTGGGTTGCGGGGGCGAGACGGACGGGAGAATGTGCAAACTCCACACGGACAGTGAGCCAGGGCTGGGATTCGAACCCGGATCCTCAGTGCCGTAGGCAACAATGCTAACCACTGTGCTGCCCCTATTGCCCTCTTAAATGTATTGGCCGAACCAGCCTCCACCACACTTCCAGGCAGTTACATTCCAGATCCCAACCACTCGTTGTGTAAAAACGGCAAATCACCTTAAATCTGCAAAATTGTTTTTCCTGATTTCCACTGACACATTCCTAGATTGTACAGGGGCTGATGGTCAGTAAATTCGAATTTGCGGCCACTTTTCATCTTCACAATCCCGGACGTTCCCTGCTGCAAGTGACAGAGCCACATGTGTTGTGTGGTGACCTTTGTTTGACACCACTAACCTAATGTGTGCGCAACTTTCACAAGATTTTGGATGGGAATAAATCTGAGACAAGATATTTTCTGATGTTGCCTATAGCCTGCATAACAACAGGAAGAGACATTAACATATTGCTCTAAATTCTGAATCTCTTCAGTTTATCGCTTCAGCTTCTTTGCTGACTGTTGAATGATTCCTTTAATTTAACTGTGCCTTGTTAGGCTGTTGTTCATTTTGTTGAAGTCCGTCCAAAACAAAAATATATATATTTACCAGGTTTTTCCAAACTTGAACAGGGCAAGAAACAAAAGTTTTGTCCAGAGAAGGTGTGAATGGCAGAATCACCACCAGCTGCCATCCAAAAACACAAAGATAGAAACAAAACATCCAAAACCAGCAAAATTAGGGCAACGGTTATGATCTAAAAGCGCCGAACTCAATGCAAGTTTCCCAGTTGAAAGGCGAGGTGTCGTTCCTTGACCTGCGTTGAACAGTCGGCCGAGGACAGAGGGGTCAGCATCGAGGGAAAAGCATTCTGTGATTCTTGTTGGCAAGTGGGATTAGGTGGGCAGGTCAGGTCCTTTCATGCGTCGGTGCAAATTCGATGGGCCGAAGGGCCTCTTCTGCACTGGAGCATTCTGTGATTCTGTGATCAGAGCAAGGTGGAGCATTCAAAGCAGGAATCTTGGGGCCATGCTTGTGGGCTGAACAGAGGTGTTCCACAAAGTGGTCATTTAATCTGCATTTGGGTTCTCCAGTGTATCAGAATTGTATGCAGCGAATACATTCTACTAAATTGAAAGATGTATGAGGAAATTGCTGTTTCATTTAGAAGAAGTATTTGTGGCCTTGGACAGTGAGAAATGAGGATGTATGCTTGCATGGAAAGGTGTGTGGGACGGGTGGGGAAGGGAAGGGAAGGGGATTTTGGAGGTGACTGAGGTGTGAACTAGACTGTTGCAGAGGTCCCTCCGGAATGCTGAAAAGAATGGGAGGGGAAGATGTGTTTGGTGATGTTGTCATGCTGGAGGTGGCAGGAATGGCAGAGGATGATCGATTGAATATGGAGGCTCATGGAGGGTGGAAGGCAAGAACAAGGGGAAATCTATTGTGGTTCTGAAGGGGAACGGAGGAGAGAAAAGCAGGCGTGTGAAATGAAATCTGCTGAAGGCGTGATCAACCTCATTGGGAGGGTAACTTTGGCTGAGGAAAAAAATAAGATATATTGGAAGTGCTGGAATGGAAAGTTGCGTCGCCAGAGTGCCAAACTGGGCGAATGGGACCAAGTATGGTCCCACGGTATGGGCAGCACGGTAGCATGGTGGTTAGCATAAATGCTTCACAGCTCCAGGGTCCCAGGTTCGATTCCCGGCTGGGTCACGGTCTGTGCGGAGTCTGCACGTCCTCCCCGTGTGTGCGTGGGTTTCCTCCGGGTGCTCCGGTTTCCTCCCACAGTCCAAAGATGTGCGGGTTAGGTAGATTGGCCAGGCTAAAATTGCCCTTAGTGTCCTAAAAAAATAAGGTTAATGGGTGTTGTTGGGTTACTGGTATAGGGTGGATACGTGGGCTTGAGTCGGGTGATCATTGCTCGGCACAACATCGAGGGCCGAAGGGCCTGTTCTGTGCTGTACTATTCTAATTCTATTCTAATTCTAAAAAAAAAGTCCGCAGAGTCTATGAAGAGGTTTGGTTAAGGTAGCTGTGCCAGTCAGTGGGGCTTATGGTGAATTCTGATTGCCACCCTATCCCCAGACATGGAATCAGAGAATTTGAAGAAGAGAAAGTAAACATCTGCGATGGACAATGTGAAGCCGATAGAAGGGCGGAAATTGGAAACAAAGCGAATGAAATTATCCAGTTGAGGGGGAGGCCAGGACATGACACCAAAACAACCAGCGATGCAACGGAAAAAGACTGAGAGAGTGCACCTGAGCAGGACTAGAACAAGGAATGTTCCACAAAAAAGCAGGCATGGTAGGCAAGCACGGCCCCATGGCAACATGGAAGTGAGCGGAGTTAAAGGAGAAGTTTCTCAATGTTACCAAACAGGTGGAGAAGGATGCTGGTAGATGGAAACTGGTTAGGCCTCCATTCAGAGAAGAGGAGGAAAGCCCTCGGCTGTCCTGGAGGGGGATGGTGCAGAGAGATTGGAGAGGAGACAGTTAGGGTCAACAAATTGTTAAAGTGATGGATAACAAACTGGACCCGGGTCTTCGGGAGGCCATATTCAGGGTGTCGGACCAGCCGGGGCTGGAAACAGGAGCGGAGGCAGATGTTGTAGCCTTCGCCTCGTTGATCGGCCGAAGGCGGATCCTGTTCAGGTGGAGATCAACCTCTCCACCCTGTGCCCTGGCGTGGTGGGGGGACCTGCTGGAATTCTTGACTCTTGAGAAGGTCAAATTTGAACTGAGGGGAAGGAGGGGTTCTACAATTCATGTGCGTTATTAATGATGCACTTTCGAGAATTGGATTACATCAAACATGGGGGGGGGGGGGGGCTGGGAGGGTTGGGGGGAGGGGGACTGTGTGTGTTAATGGAGATTATGAGTGATTCCTGATTTATTGTTGTCATTTGTTTATGTTAACATGCGGACTAATGTTTGGAGTTTGGTGGGAGGATGGAATCGTTGTTATTGATATGGGATTGACATAGAACATAGAACATAGAACATAGAACAGTACAGCACAGAACAGGCCCTTCGGCCCTCAATGTTGTGCCGAGCCATGATCACCCTACTCAAACCCACGTATCCACCCTAAACCCGTAACCCAACAACCCCCCCTTAACCTTACTTTTATTAGGACACTACGGGCAATTTAGCATGGCCAATCCACCTAACCCGCACATCTTTGGACTGTGGGAGGAAACCGGAGCACCCGGAGGAAACCCACGCACACAAGACATATTTGTTACTGATTATTGTTTATTGTTGGGTGTAAATTTGGGAGAAAATGTGAAAAAGGAGAATTAAAATATTTTTTAATACAGTGATGGATAACATGTGAAGAGTCGCAGATGGAGGCAGTAAGAGATTGGACAACGGGAGATAAAATAGCCAGGCAGAGATAAGATGAGTGGGGAAGTAAGTTTCCCAGAGCAGTCCTGCTTGAAGAGGTAGAAGTAGGCTGTTGAAGGACTATGAGGTTGGAGGCCATGGAGGGAAGATCTCCAGAGGAGATGAGGTGAGTGACAATCCTGGAAATGATGGCTTGATGTTCAGTGGTGGGTCCAGGGGGAGGTAAGAGGAGACACATTTGGCCTCTGCTAGGTAGACGTTGGTACATAAGACAATAACAGCACCACTCTTGTCAGCAGATTTACTGACAATGTAAGGTTGGTCGTAAGAGAATGGAGTGCAGCAAGTTCAGGGGGAGACAGTTTTTTTAATTTAGTGTACCCAATTCATTTTTTCCAATTAAGGGGAAATTAAGCTTGGCCAATCCACCTACCATGCATCTTTGTGTTGTGGGGGCGAAACCCATGCAAACACGGGGAGAATGTGCAAACTCCACACGGACAGTGACCCGGGGCCGGGATTGAACGTGGGACCTCGGCGCCATGAGGCAGCAGTGCTAACCACTGTGCCACCGTGCTGCCCTAGGGGGAGACATGTTAAAGCGAATGAAGGGACCAGAGAAATTGATATAGTTGAAGACATGTTGGCAGTTCTCAATGAAAAGATCTAGAGAGTAAAAGGTCAGAGGGAGGAATCCAGGTGGAGGGAAAATACTGGAGATGGGTAATAAGGACACATGACCAATGTGGGCATGCAGGTGCAGACAATAAAAAAAGCACTGAGTATCACGTCAAGCCTGAAATTAATTGATAGGGGCGTATGGATTTGGATTTTCTTTATTGTCACGTGTACTGAGGTACAGTGAAAAGTATTTTTCTGCGAGTAGCAGAATCAATAAGTACATGAAAAGAAAATACATAATCGGGCAACACAAGGTACACAATATAACTACATAAACACCGGCAATGGGTGTAGCATACAGGGGTGTAGTGTTAATCAGGTCAGTCCATAAGAGGGTCATTTAGGAGTCTGGTAACAGCGAGAAAGAAGCTGTTTTTGTGTCTGTTCATGCGTGTTATCAGACTTCTGTATCTCCTGCCCGATGGAAGAAGTTGGAAAGAGTGAGCAAGCCATGTGGGAGGGGTCTTTGATTATGCTGCCCACTTTCCCCAGGCAGCGGGTGGTGTAGATGGAGTCAATGGATGGGAGGCAGGTTTGTGTGATGGGCTGGGCTGTGTTCAAGACTCTCTGAAGTTTCTTGCGGTCCTGGGCCGAGCAGTTGCCATACCAGGCTGTGATGCAACCAGATAGGATGCTTTCTATGGTGCTTCTGTAAAAGTTGGTCAGAGTTAATGTGGACATGCCGAATTTCCTTAGTTTCCTGAGGAAGTATAGGCGTTGTTGTGTTTTCTTGGTCGTAGTGTCGACGTGGGTGGACCAGGACAGATTTTTGGTGATGTGTACCCTAGGAATTTGAAGCTGCTAACCATCTCCACCTCGGCTCCGTTGATGCTGACAGGGGTGTGTACAGTACTTTGCTTCCTGAAGTCAATGACCAGCTCTTTAGTTTTTCTGGCATGGAGAGATAGATTGTTGTCACTGCACCACTCCACTAGGTACACTATGTCCCTCTTGTATGGGGATGTAACAGAGGCCATTGCTAAGGCCAGGTCATTCAGAGTAAAAGAGGAAGAGGTCAGAGGGTATTGTGAATACACAGAATGGAGTGAAATTAAAAGAAGGTTTGGGCTCAGAGGGAAGTGAAGGGGAAGAAGGTCCAGATGAGTGTTGGTGCCAATGAGTCAATGAAGTGTGCGATCGTTTGCACTTCAAAGGAAGAAAATATTTTTGTTTAAAGCGCTGGATGAGAGGAAGGGTAAAAGAAACTGTGGACAAAGACACACAGACAAAGTGATTCGGTGCTGTGAAAAGTAAGGTCGATAGTGTGTATTGGCATCGCATAAAGAGCTGAGTGCAGATCTCACCAGGATGTGGGGAGAACTGCAGTTTGAGGAATACTGAATATCTCAGAGACACTTGTAACCATGTGTGGATCCAAAACATGAAAGCTGGGATTCCAGTTGGAATCCAGAGGAATAAATGGGAGCCAGACAGTTGTTGAGGAAGGAGATGCGGCTGTGAAAAGTGAGCTTTGGTAGATATCTGATCAAACACAATGAGTGAAATAAAAAGCAATGAGGTGAACTAGGTAAGAGAGACAAATGGAAATCCCTTCGGAGAGAAAGGTATAATGTAAGTGTCTAAGGTAAGTGGCTAGGTTCTTGTGGTGCGGGTGGGGGATCAGAGGTCGGGGTGAGTGAGAGGGGTCAGGCATGGGGGGTAGGGGACAGACATGGGGGGATTTGATCAGTGCGGACATCAGAGGGGTGCCTTGGACATGGTGGGGGAGGGGCAGGTTGAGGGGGAGCTAGCTAGGTAGGGGGGAAGAGGTCAGCTCAAATTGAGGAGAATGAGGGAGGGATGGACATCGGGGGAAGGGTTGGGGTGGGGGAATCGAATGTGGGCCGGGTCAGTGATTGGGACGGGGTCCAGCCAGGCCTAGGAGTGGAGGTTGAGTCAGGTTGGGGGGAGGGGTTTCAGATACCAGGGATTGGTTCAGACATGGTGGTTGGGTGGGTGGGGGGGGGGGGGGGGGGGGGGTGTTCAGACATCGGGCGGGGGTTCAGACAACAGAGGGGACGTACACCGGGCAGGGGTCAGGTGGACATCTGGCTGGAGGGCTGATGTCTTGGGCGTTGGGCTTGGGGAGTCAGGTTGGGATTAGGAATCAGGTCGGAGGGGGGGTTGGTCCAGGGGATTGGGGGATTGGAAGCGGTGGGGTCCAGCCAGCTGGGTTTATGGGGCATCCAGTAGGGCGGGGGTCAGGTCGGGTTGGGGGGGGAATGGATTCAATTGGGTTAGGTCAAGTCGGAGTGGTCAGGGAGGTTGGGTCAGTGGGGGGGGGGGGGGGGGGGGGGGGGGCTCCAGCTGGGTCAGATTGGTTCAGGGGTGGGTCCACCCAGTTTTGGGGGTCAGGTCGGGGATGAGGGTGGGGCCTGCAGGTTGCGGGACTCTAAAACACTCCGGTTTTTACTCCGGCGTCGGCACTTAAACTCCCGTTGGGAGAATCCCACCCTCTGATTCTGTTAAATTGAAACGCTGGGCGTCGGAGACATCTGCGCCACCCATTCATACATACAGAGCAATTGGCAACAACAGATATCTCTTTTGTGAACTTAATGTGCATGACAGCAAGAGCACAAACAAATAGCCCAGAACAGGGAAACTTGTCGGGGACTGCAGATATATTTTGCATAACATTGTTGAGGTGGGGGCGGGGGGGCGGGGGGGGGGGGGGGGGGGGGTTCAGAGGAAGCTTTTGTGAGTCTGCACAGTGTAAAATATAGCCCTATGACTCCCATTCCACAGTGGGACTGGCTGAACCCAGCAAAGGCACGTGTTTACCAGCTGTGTCCCTAAATTGTGACACTCCACCTAGTGGTCCAATTGCAATGTATATTTATTGACCCAGAATCTGGCCATCTTGCAGTGTGCAGCATGAGTTGAACTGTCCTCCTTCCAGGCTCGCGAACCTCCCATCCACAAACAGGTCCCTCAACCCCCTAATACCTACCCTGTGCCAGCCCAGAAATCCGCCATCGATGCTCCCTGGAACAAACCGGTGGTTCCCCCGTATCGGGGACTCCATCGAGCCCCCCACCTCCCCCCTATGCCGTGGCCAGTGATGATGTAAATATCTCTGTCAGGGTCCCAGCAATCTCCTAAACATAAAAAGAAAACGGTGGAAAATCTCAGCAGGTCTGGCAGCATCTGTAGGGAGAGAAAAGAGCTAACGTTTCGAGTCCAGTTGACCCTTTGTCACAGCTGTTCTCCCTGCAATCTCCTCCCTTGTCTCCCATAGCAACCTGGGATACATCTCATCAGGCCCCGGGAGTTTATGCACCTTAATGCCGGTTAAAACAACTCACACCTCATCCTTATTAATCATGTTCTAGAACCTCATCACCCCAACTGAAATCTCCAGCTACCATGTCTTTCTCTTAGTGAATACAGATGAAAATTATTAATTTAAGACCTTGCCCACATCCTCTGGCTCCATGCACAGATTGTCCCTTATCTGGTCATCCTCTTGCTCTTAATATACTTATAATATGCCTTGTGGTTTTCCCTTATCCTATCTGCCTTAATCCTTTTTTAAAAAATTTAGAGTACCCAATTATTTATTTCCAATTAAGGGCCAATTTAGTGTGACCAATCCACCTAACCTGCACACCTTTGGATTGCAGACACGGGAAGAATGTGCAAACTCCATACAGGCAGTGACCCAGGGCCGGGATTCGAACCTGGGTCCTCGGCACCGTGAGGCAGCACCGCTAAGCACTGCGCAACGTGTCGCCCTCTGCCTTAATCCTAATACTGCAATTACCTGTGTGCTTCCGACAATGAAAGGGAGAGAATCACACTGAAAAATTCAATTGGGCTTTTCGCACATCTCCAGAATAGTGCATGTGTACACATCATACACAGCTTCAAATGTCTGAGTGTCTTCTGAAGTTGATCACAATGTTCAATGAGCCAGTTAGCGTACACTCTTAACATCCTCTGAATCCATGATTGTATTACATTCTTGAAAACGCATTTTCAGGCATCTGCTGTTCTTTGTATAACACAGTCATGGTGACTGTATGGCATCTTTTGTTTCCTGTTAATTCAACTGCAAATGTTAAAAATTAATAAGAGATGGGGTGGCACAGTGGTTAGCACTGCTGCCGCACAGCGCCAGGGGCCAGAATTAAATTCCGACCTTGGTTGACTGTGCAGAGTTTGCATGTTCTCCCCGTGTCTGTGTGGGTGCCCTCCGGGTGCTCTGGTTTCCTCCCACAGTCCGAAGATGTGCAGGTTAGGTGGATTGGCTATCCTAAAATTGCCCCTGAGTGTCCAGGGATGTGCGGGTTTGGTGGGGTTGCGGGGATGGTGCAGGGGAGTGGGCCTGGGTAGGATGCTGTTCCAGAGGGTCAGTGCAGACCTAATGGGCCAAATGGCCTCTTTCTGCACTGTAGGGATTCAATGATATAACAGCGAGAAGCCAGGAAGTTCTGGATAATACTTCTAGCTCCTTAAACACCATAAAGGGGAATCCCAGAATATCACCTACTCCAAAAACGTTTTTGATTTCATGTTGGGAAATTGGGAAATGAGACCCCAATGTAGCAGGCAATTTAGGGTTAAACCAACTGAGGAAAAATCCTGCTAGCAGAGTCAGAGGGACATGCCCACACCTGGCCAAGTTACATTGTCCCAGACTTAAACTCGTTATTGAGAACAAACAGGATGCCCCCAGATCCATTGTTCTTTGGGAAACTCCTGTCTGACCAGCTATTAGCCCATTACAGAGTCTGATGGCCTTTTTTTTCCATCAATGGAAGGTTAGTTATCAATAGCATGGCACTGTTCTTTTGTGGGATGGAAACCCAAACAGCCAAGATAATACTGCTGGATTCAGGCCTGGAAACCCCAACAGAAAACTTTTGTTTGAGGGGCTGATCGGAGCACAGAAATAGAGAGAAAGAAAGCTAATCTGAACAGGTACAAAAAGAAGGCTTTGGAAATCTCCCGCAGTAGTGAGAACTCATGTGGAAGAGCAGAGAATTAAATTGGTTAGACAGGCCGCAGAAATGGCTGACAATTTCAAATTGATTCATAAAGCCAAGTCTCGTGTCCGCCATCAATTTCAATCTGCGAAGGATAGAAATTGGGGACATGAGAAGTTCACAGGGGGTCCATGCAGAGGACGTGTAGTTAGTGATGTTAAGCAGAGTGTGCCTCAGAGTAAAAGGGAAACCTATGATAGTGGTCAGTAGAGAGACAAGAAAACACAAGTGTTTTCATTGTAATAAAGTTGGACATGTGAAGTCACAGTGTTGGGGGCTTATGAAACGGGCTGGGAAGACAGACCAGGTAAAATTGGATAAGCCAGTCAAGTTTATTAAAGTAGGAAGAAAAACTACTGTCTCAGTGGAGGAGCTGCCACAGAATGTACAAACTGTTCAGAGGCTCGTGGATAAGCAGATAGCAGAACGTTTTAAGGATTTCATTTGTGAGAATAAAGTTTACTATGTATACAAGGTGGAGTAGGTAAGGAGATAAAAGATCTTACGGGATACAGGAGCAAGTCAGTCTTTAATGGTGACAGATAAGAGGATATGTGGTTTGGAAGGCACATTGTCGGAAAAGGTGGTAATATGTGAGATTGGTGGTGAGAGCAGTAGTTTGCCACTATGTAAGGTAAGGCTAGAGAGTCCGTTGAAAAGTGGAAGTAGGAATAATAGGGAACCTACCAGTGCCACATTTACAATTTATCCTGGGTAATTATATAGCTTGATCACAGGTGGGAGTGCAGCCTCCAGTAGTTGAAAAGCTGGTGGAAAGTCAAACAACAGCGATGTTGTAAGAAGTATATCCCGGAGTGTTTCCTGATTGTGTGGTAACCCAATCACAAGACTGGGGAAGAGTGCTAACAAAGAGGCTGAGATTCAATTGTCAGACACCGTGTTTGGTCAGAAGGTTAGTCAAGACCAAGAGCAGGTGGTGGTTGAAATGGATGTCTTTACCTGAAGCAAGTTGGTTGAATTACAACAAAACGATTCAAAGAAAAATAGGTTATGCCGGAAAGCATATACTGAAATGGATTCTGAGTTTATACCGGAATGTCATTACATTAGAAATAAGCGGCACAATTTTCTCAAAAGGGAACAAAGTCCCCTAGCGAGCGAGTTTAGCTGCATGTTTCCCGTCACTTACAGTTCCGAGAAACACATGACTATTCAACGCGACTCACATTGTATAAGGAGCCTGAATGGGGAACGCACAGCCGAGGCTGCACATAGCCCCGTTTTGTACAGTGGGGAGCTCCGCTCGCCAGAACTCCCCATTGTAGCAAGAGATTGGAATGCCATTTAAAAATCTCCAAGGCCCAAAAAAAAACAATCCCTGACCTCCCACCCCAGCGCAAATGCAAATGGGAGCACCCCCGCCCCACCCCCCGCACCATCCCCAACACCCATGCCGGGCCACCCCGGCTCGATTGCACATGTGCAAAAAATGGCAGCTTGGTGTCATGACAGTGCCAACTCAGCACCCTGGCAGTGCCTATGCCAGCTGGCAGTGTCACCTGGGCACCATGGCAGTGCCAGCCTGACACCCAGGTGGCACTGCCAGGGTGCAAGGCTGGCACTGCCAGGCTGGCACCAGCAGTGCCAGTGCACCACCCTGCCCAAGGACATGCAGCTGGTAGAATCCAATACTCTCGGAGACTCTCACGAGTGCCCTTCCATCTGATCCCCGTTTGTGGGACCATCAAACACCCAAGATAACGATGATGGGTTCAAGTCTGGAAACGCCAGCAGAGAACCGTTGTTTGAGAGGCTGGGCAGAGCTTAGAGTGAGAGAGAGAAAGAATGCTGTTTTGAACAGGAACAAGGAAAAGGCTTTGGAAGTCGACCGAGAGAGGTCATGAAAGTCACAGAGGAGAAAGCGGCATGGTGGCATAGTGACTAGCACTGCAGCTTCACAGCTTCAATGGCCTGTGTTCGATTCCAATCTTGGGTGACTGTGTGGAATTAGCATTTTCTCCTTGTGTCTGTGTGGGTTTCCTCTGAATGCCCCGGTTTCCTCCCACAGTCTAAACATGTGCAGGTTAGGTGGCTTGGCCATGCTAAATTGCCCCTTAGTGTCTAATAGTTAGATGGGGTTACAGGGATAGGGCGGGGGAGTGGGCCTGGGTGAGGTGTTCATTCAGAGGGTCGGTGCAGACGTGATGGGCAGAATGGCCTCCTTCTGCACTTTAGGGATTCTATGAATCAGAACAACTCATTAGAAGGCTTTGGAAATCAACCGAGAGAGGTCTTAAAAGTTACATTGAGGAAAGCTTTGGAAATCGTCCAAGTCATGAAAGTTGCCACCGAGACAGGCTTTGGAAAAAGGTTCTGAACAAATGTCCCTAACAGAAGAAAAATTGCTTTGTGGCATGAGAGCTGCATGTTCTGGTAAAGAGCTGTTCAATGGGAACTAGTGTGTTAAGGTTAAGAAACTACATGCAATCTGTTATTGTTAGGGTTGAAGTTTAAAGGTTTAAATATTGGTTTATTTTCTTTTGTTTTAAGAAAGTTTGTTTATAAAATAACCAAGCCCTATTTCCTATATTATCACTCCTGGAAAGAATCGACTTTTCCGCACCGTTTTTTAAAAGTTATGGCTCTGGTTCAGTCACTTAGCCACTGTTGTGAGCTTACCAGGTACCTTTAACAGTCCTCCTGTATGATACTCGACGCTTAACCACTTGATTTCTGTAAATAGGATTTATTAAATCCTGTAGAATAATTCAACATCTCAATCTCTGCATACTCATGTATAAACCAGATAATGGGAACCACATTAAGCATAAACATATTATTTTGCTTTACTCATGGGAAAAACAGAAAGATATGGATTAAAAAAAAGATAGGAGGGAAAAATTGTTTCCATTTGTGGAAGTATTGAAAACAATCGGACATAGCTGTAGATGTCTGACTTGAAAGTATGTAGAAGAAATATGGACTTGAAACGTTAACTCTGTTTCTCTCTCCATAGATGCTGCCAGACCTGCTGAGTTTATCCAACATTTTCTGTTGTCATTTATCATAAATTTAAGGTAATTGACAACAGAAACAATGGAGACACAAGGAAACATGCTTTTACACAGTGAGTAGTTAGGATCTGGAGAGTATGGGGCAAGTCAGGCTCAATCTGAGCATTCAAGAGAGAATGAATTATTGTCAGTTTTGACAAAGAGTCATCCAAACTCGAAACATTAGCTCCATTCTCTCTCCACAGATGCTGTCGGACCTGCTGAGAGTGTCTAGTATTTTCTGTCTTTGTTTGAGAATGAATTATTGTCTGAAAAAGAAGAAAGTGCAGGTTTACAAGGTGAACGCAGGGGAGAGCTGGTGTAAACAGGAGGGGCCGAATGGCCTCCTTGTGCTGTGGCAATTCTGTGATGCTATGATAATGGAATTATGAATGCTACCTTGGCTCCAAATCTCTCCCATATCATCAAACGTCAACCAGCAAGGGATTCGAGATGGTCGAAATTGCTCCCTTTATAGAATTCCTTTATAGAATTCGAAAGAAACGGCAAATGTAGAGGCTGCATGTTGGGGGGGGGGGGGGGGGGGGGGGGTTGGCATGGATTTGAATTCCACCTACCTGGAAATTCGATTGTTTTTTTGTTAACATCAGCTGCAAAGTCCAAAATGAGCTGGGCCAGTAAGTGAGTGCAGACCCACAATGGCTGTGTGGGAAGGGGGAAATGTTACTCCAGCAGAGAGCGCTGTTCTTGGCTGAAAGGCTAAAGGCCTATTGGGACAAAGTAGAGGAAGCTTATTTTCTGCAATCTGACATAGCCGGGGGGGGGGGGGGGGGGGGAGAGATGGGACAACCAACGTCGCATGGGTGGCAATTCGCTGCTTGACAGAAGCACTCAAGTGGCTGGTCAAGCGCTTGAAGAACCTTCTCGGAGGCATTCTTCACGGACTGCCCTCCAGTCTGTGTAACCTGCTAAGGTTACTTTTTTGTTTGGCACTTTTTTTTAAAATGCGATTGGACTCTTGTGAGCCTGGGTTTTAAAGAGGCATTTCAACCAGCGGTTAAGATAATATTTGGTTCTTGCAATTTCCCTGTTGTAAAGGAGGTGGTTGGGGGCCCGAAATGAGAATTCCCCAGCGTTTAAAAGTGCCCTCTGATCAGCGGGGGGGGGGGGGAGGGGGGCGTTTTGATGCTGTAATAATTGATTGCGATGTAGCAGGTAGCAGGGTATCATTTCCCCTTACTGTGCGTCACTGCTGTTGTGATTCACAGCAGGGAGAGTCAGGTGGAAGCATAACGCCCCCCCCCCCCCCCCCCCCCCCTCCGGATATGGGTTCAGCATCAATATTTAGCGAAAGTCGAGGGTTAAGCGGACAGTGCGGGAGTAATTTTCCCTTTCCTGTCTGTCAGCCCACTCAATTCCTGGCTTCCTGTGTGCTTGGCCGCCTTGCCCTTTTCATTAAGTCTTCAGAGTGAATCTGGGAGGCTCAGGAAGTTGCCAGCAGATTGAAACAGCAGCACTCAGTAGAAGGAGCTCCGAGGGGAAGATAGATGCATCACATCTTCCCACGGGAGCAGTCCCATATTTCTACGTGTCTGCCCCTCAATTCTCTTCATTCACCCAGTGGGAATTCACTCAAGACTCCCATCCCAATTTTCAGCGTCACCCTTCGTTTCCTGAACTCCCCCCCCCCCCCCCCCCATTGTTTCGCTTGCTATTTCTGGCTAGGATTGGCCCTGGTGAAATGCGGGGCATATATCGAGTGCTCCCCGTTTAGGGTATTTGCGGTGTGTGAGTCAGAGAGCTTTTTTGTTTGCTGATTGGAGGAAAAGGAAACCACCCCGGGGATTGTCAGTCAATTATAGCAATCGACACTTCATTCATAGATTTATTAACATGTTGGGGGGGGGGGGGGGGCACTCATTCATAAAAGTTCATTCATAAAAATTGCACCAACTCCCCTTGTCCACTCCACGCGCAGCCCTTTTTAACGCTGTGTCTCCCGGCCTGGAACTTCCAGCCAAGTGTCACTAATGTAACCATTGTGCGAGGTCGGATACAGTGTGTGGCGGGGACTGGGCAATGTTGTTTAAAGCGGGGATTTAAGCCATGTTTGAGGAGGAAGCGGGGATGAAGCTGCGAAAGCCAAGTTTGTTGAATAGATCTTGAGAAGGCGAAGAATCGTGGGGTAGGGTGGGGGGGAGGACGGTGCAGAACACGTCCCACTGTGAATTCGCTGAAACCATATTGGGGGGGGGGGTGGAGAATTCAAAGCAGGCTTGGCTCTTTGCGTCGTTCAGGGCCGGCTTTTTGTTGTTGTAGCCGTTTCAAGGTGATCGTATGGTCGGCTGGATTTAGGGAGCGGGTGGTGGAGGAGGGGAGGGAGTGGTGGAGAGGGAGGGGGATGGAGAGAGGAGAAGTCAGCCGGGTTTGTCATCCGGCGACAGGCTGACTCGGCTCCAGCAGCGTTTGAAGACTCGTTTCCTCCGAGAGCTCTCACATTGAGAGCAGTGTGATCCAAAGTCACATCATTGCAGTTTGATGTCTCTGCCAGTACGGGGGAAGAACGAACAGCCGAGGGTGCATTAAACCAGCCTCTTTTTTTTTATATATTAAAAAAGTAATTGTGCTAGCAATGGGAAACAGGATATGATCCAGTGAAACCATCGCGATTTTGGCCATATCTAGTCTATGGGTACTTTTTGAATTCGAACAGGATTGATCACAGCAGTGGGCTATGAGAGAACGTATTGGCTGTAGTTTCACTGGACACACAGGACTCTTCAGGCAGCCGGGCATGATTCACAGGGCAAAGTACAACCGTTTCAGAAACGATTCTTTAACATCATTAGACGAACCTCCATCCAGTGCTCCACTCGGGGTCAAGAACTCGTCCACCGCCTCGTCCCCTTGCTCTCCGCCCGGCTCCCCAGCGGATGAACCTCCCTCCAAGGCGGAGGACATCTCGACCACTCTGTCCGCCTTCATCCCCAAGATGACCAACCTGAAACTGTCCAACCCGGCCAGCCTGCTTGGCCTCAAAGCTTCACCCTGGGCGCCAGGGAGATTCCCAGGATGAAACTGACCAACAATGCTCCGAGTCTCTCTCCCTCCGCTCCCCACCTAACCAGCTGCCTCTCTGCACCCTCTCACCCCAAACAGGACATCCACAAGGTGGCCACAAACACAATGCAGATCGGAGGGGGACAACCCGCGAGCGAGGCCAATCTCCGGGGCGATGTTCTGGGTTCTGGAGCACTGTACACAGTCAGAGTAAGTAAGTTTCTTTTTAACCCCCCCCCCCCCCCCCCCCCCCTGTTTAACATTTTAAAGTTTAACATCATTTAACTCTGAGTGGATTCATTATAATAGAAAGCAGCTTTAAGCTAATTTAAAATGCACGAATCTTTTGCACTGTGCAAATCCGGGCATCTGATATCTGAATATTTTATCTCAAGCTGTGATTTAACAATTTAAAATTGCTTAATTTAAAAAAATCAATCGGTGCATTCAAGCAGTAGGAAGAGTCACCCACCACGACACATGGGACTTGAAATCTTTCCCTCTCCAGGGGATGCTGTGAGACAGTTTTTCCAGCACTTTTAAAAACATTTCAATCAAGCAGTACAGCACAACGAAATCAATTTCGCCTTTTGTAATCTCACTCTATACCGCATTGCCACGATTTAAGAGAACTAACAGTCTGAGAACATTTAGTAAACTTATAGAGTGTACAGACCATGGACAATGTTGCATTTATTTTCTCCCTCGGAACAGACAATGTTGCATTTATTTTCTCCTTGGGAACAGACAATGTTGCATTTATGTGCTCCCTCGGAACAGACATCCTAATAGAATATTCCAAGCCACAATATTGATTAGTTTTAGACTTTGGAAGCTTCATGCTGTTTATCCATATGTTTCCTGTCAACACTGGCTGCTGGCGAGTCTCAACGGGTCGCCTGTGTGTAATTCAAGGATAAAATGAAGGGTTTATTTCATTACTTCTGTACTCGCCGGAGTTTTTATTCCCTTCAATTTCTTGGTGTCGGCGCAATAATTCTTAATGTTAAAGACATAATATAGCTGATCTGGTTTAGGACGATTCACCATTGTGTAACAAACACGTTTTGTTAATAAGAAGGGAAATTGACAAATGTTAATAAGAAGGGAAATTGACAAATGTACAGACTGAAGTTGTGGCCAGTGTAGCAGAGTGTTAACCGCTATTTATAGACAGGTGCTAAATCTGTTCTATTAAGGACGAGTACCTGTGTGGGCTGTCAGGAGATGCACCATTACACTTTTTATGCTACACTTCCTGTCACACTTGGAGGCACATTTGGTGTCGTTAATTATTAGCTCTTCGCCGATTTCATGCAACATTGAAAAAGATACATTGGTCAGAGTGTGTACAAAAGACGGGCCGGATATTTCTTCATGGATCGTGAGCATGAAAGGGGATTGAAATCTGATCACTTTGCTCAACTTTGGCAGCCAGTGGTAGCACTCTTGCCTCTTGGGTCATTGGGTAGTGGATTCAGTTCCTACTTCAGGACCCCAAAATACAAAAGAATCTAGGCTGGCATTCCTGTGCGGTGCTGAGAGGGCGCTGCACGGTTGCAAGTGCTTTTAGATCAAACGTTCAACCGAGAACCGCTGTGTTTCGAAAGGATCCCATGACACTACTTTGAGGAAGAGGTATCCTGTTATCCCCTGGTGTCCTGACGAATATCTATCCCCAATCAACATCACAAAAACAGATTATCTCGTCGTTATCATATTGCAGCTATGGACGCCTTCTGTGTGCAAATTGGTTCCCACATCCAGATACACTTGAATAACATTAGGGCAGGAGAAGACCATTTGCCCCCTCAAGCCTGCCTCCTGACACACAATTACAGGATGTGGGGGTGGGGGGTGAAGAGGGAAAGAAAGAAGCGCTTGTGATGAATAGATGTCCTCCCCCTTCCACAAAAGTTTAACAAAAATCAGCCGCCCCCCCTGACCAACCTAATCTATCGAGGGGGCGACATTTTAATTTTGTTAATGTACAGAAATGAATGAGGAGAGGAGGAAAAAAAAGCTTGGGGTGTGTGGGGCGGGGAGGGGGGGACGAAGAATGGTTTTCACGAGCTCCGTGTCTGTGGGGGGGGGGGGGGGAGTAGAAGGAAAGATGGCAGTTAACGTCTGAAAAAAGGAAACTTAAATTGACCCAGATTCCTCCCGAGTTGCTGGTGTCAATCTTGAGCTTTGTCACCTAAATTCTATTTTTATTTTTCTCCCCCCCCCCCCCCCCCAGTCTTGGCTACAGATGTGTGTGTGGTGCACGTGTGTCACCGCGTGTGCACCAGAACAGGTGTGCAGCACGGTAGCACTGTGGATAGCACAATTGCTTCACAGCTCCAGGGTCCCAGGTTCCATTCCCGGCTTGGGTCACTGTCTGTGAGGAGTCTGCACGTTCTCCCCGTGTGTGCGTGGGATTCCTCCGGGGGCTCCGGTTTCCTCCCACAGTCCAAAGACGTGCAGGTTAGGGTGGATTGGCCGCGCTAAATTGCCCTTAGTGTCCAAAATTGCCCTTAGTGTTGGGTGGGGTTACTGGGTTATGGGGGTAGGGTGGAGGTGTTGACCTTGGGTAGGGTGCTCTTTCCAAGAGCCGGTGCAGACTCGATGGGCCGAATGGCCTCCTTCTGCACTGTAAATTCTATGATAATCTATGACTATTCAATAAGGTCATGGCAGGTCTGATTAAAGCCTTGACTCCACCTTCTTGCCCGCTACCTATAATCCTCAGGCCCATTTAAGATCCAAAAATCTTTATTTATTGACCCAGATTCCGCTGCTCTCTGGGGTAGAAACTTTAAGATTGGTGATCCTCAGAGGAAATTCCTCCTCATTTCGGTCTTAAATGGGAGACCCCTTATTTTGAAACTTCCAATGCCCTCCATTGGCAGTCAAATGTTTTTTGAATATCCTGAGGGTATGAAAGATGTTTTATTATCTTTTTTAATAAACATTTTATTGAGGTATGTTTTGGTTTTACAACAACAAAATAAACAATGCGCATGAGTCTATAAACATAGTGCAAAAAGCATGCTTCCTCCCTTAGAGGTCTTTATTAACCCCCTACTCTAAGCTAAACTAACCTTCCCCCCCCCCCCCCCCCAAATCTGCTGACGATTAGTTTTCTGCAAAGAAGTCGACGAACGGTTGCCACCTCCGGGTGAACCCTAACAGTGACCCTTTCCAGGCGAACTTGATTTTCTCCAAACAGAAAGCTAGCCATGTCCGATAGCCAGGTCTCCGACTTTGGGGGCATTGAGTCCCTTCATGGCAATAGTATCCGTCTCCGGGATACCAGGGAAGCAAAGGCCAGAACATCTGCCCCTTTCTCCTCCTGAAAATCACCACCTCCAGACCCAGCGCCACCCTTGTTTTTAACACCGTGGACATGACATCTGCAAACCACTGCCAGAATCCCCTGAGCTTTGGGCATGTCCAAAACATGTGGACATGGTTTGCGCCCCCCCCCCCCCCCCCCCCCCCCCCCCCCCCCCCCCCCGCAGACCTTGCATACCTGTCATCTACATCAAAGAACCTATTCATCCGGGCCACTGTCATGTGAACCCAGTGAATGACCTTAAACTGTATCAGGCTGAGCCTGGCACATGTTGTGGACGTGTTGACTCTACTCAACACATCCGCCCAGAGACCATCCTCTATCTCTCCTCCTAACTCCTATTCCCACTTGCGCTTCAGCTCCTCAGTCTGCGTGTCCTCTGACCCCATGAGCTCCTTATAGATGTTGGGAGAACTCCCCTTCTCCCACCCACACTCTGGAAACTACCCTATCCTGAATTTCCCTTGGTGTTAGGAGTGGGAAGGTTGAGACCTGCCTACGTAGGAAGTCCCACACCTACAGGTACCTGAATTTGTTTACCCTCGCGAATCCAAATTGCTCCTCCAGCTCCCTCAAGCTAGGAAAGCTCCCTTCTATGAACATATCACCCATCCTCCCAATTCCTGCCCTCTGCCATCCCAAAACCCCTCATCCATCCTTCCCGGGGCAAACTGGTGATTATTGCAGATTGGAGACCAGACCGATGCTCCCTCCCCTCCCACGTACTTCCTCCATTGACCCCAGACTCTCAGGGATGCCACCACCAAGGGGCTGGTGGAGTACTGTGCCGGCGGGAATGGCTGAGGCGCCGTTATCAATGCCCCCAAACTGGTGCCCTTGCATGAGGTCGCCTCCATACACTCCCATACCGACTCTCCCCCCACCACCCACTTCCTGATCATGGCTATATTCACCGCCCAATAATAGGTACTGAAGTTTGGCAGCGCCAGCCCACCCTCTCCCCGGCTCCGCTCAAGCATCCCCTTTTTTACTCGCGGGGTCTTGCCCGCCCATACAAAGCCAGTGATCACTTTGTTAACCCGTTTAAAAAAGGTCCGCGGAATAAAGATGGGGAGACACTGGAACACAAGCAGGAATCGCGGAAGGACCGTCATCTTCACCGTCTGGACCTTCCCAGCTAATGACAACGGGAGCGCGTCCCACCTCCGAAAATTGTCCTTCATTTGGTCTACCAGATGGGCCAGATTAAATTTGTGCAACCGTTCCCATTCCCGCGCCACTTTGATGCCTAGACACCTGAAGCTTCCACCTACCACTCTAAATGGCTGTTCCCCCAGTCGCCTCTCCTGTCCCCTTGCCTGGATCGCAAACATCTCGCTTTTCCCCATATTTAGTTTGTACCCCGAAAACCGGCCAAATTCCCCCAGAATCCTCATGATTTCTTCCATCCCCTCTACTGGGTCAGATACATACAGGAGCAGGTTGTCTGCGTAAAGCGAGACTCTGTTCCACTCTCCCCGGACCGACCCCTTCCAGCCCCTTGAGGCTCTCAGCGCAATTGCCAGCGGCTCTATAGCTAGTGCGAACAACAGTGGGGAGAGGGGGCAACCAAAAGATGTTTTATATGTGTGCTTTTAACTTTCTTCACCAATCGATTAAACTCTGACTTGAGACTTTAAGATTACTGTGTCCAATTGTTAAGACAATAAAGGGTCTTAAATCTGTTGCAATATTGTAGATTATGTAACACTTTTTTGATAAAACTGCGTATAGTGTGAGATTTTGTGATCAATGCGTTAGCTAGCCCTATTCTACAATACATTCCAGATAATTCACAGTTGTTTTTCGAACTAAACAATGTATCAAACAACATAAATAATAAATTAAAGTCAAAATTGGAGTTAGATGATAATCAGACCTTTTGAATTTGAGTATTGGCAAAAAAAGCATTTTGTCAAAGTTTTTCATCGTGCACTCCACAGGACAATTGTTGGAATACCAATGTCAGGGGAAACAGATGTTGCCATGGAGAATGCACTTGCCAAGCAAGCAGCACTTTGTTCTCATACAATATTCCCCTGACATTGGTATGATGAGTGCAAGATGAAAAAGTTTGACAAAGTGTCCTTTTTCAGCAATATTCAAGTTCTATACTACCAAATGAATATCTTCTGAATTCAGTAACATTGAACTAAGAGGAGTGGATTATAGAAATTCTGCACAACAAGTGTACATTTTGTACATCACACTTCCTGGTTTCACAGCGAGTAAATTATGGAAATTTTGAGGCACCCTTGTATTTGGTTTAGTTTTATGACTAAAATTTCAGTCACTTGCAACTGAACCAGTAAAGGACATAACCATCATAAAAAAACAAAAATACAAACAGTCTGCAAAGTCTGCTGCTTAGAAATGAAAACAAGAGCCCAACAAATTGCTAATATTTGTTGCTAATTCTTTCAGTCAGTGTGCCAAGCAATGCTTCTGTTGGAAGTCTCAATGTGCTTCAGCTTGCAGCTTGCTATTGGCTGAAGGCGAGGTAGTCGGCTACAATTGCCCGCACCTCCTGGAAATATTTAGGTCTCAAAATGTGGTTGACCTGCTGTTTATAGTCCCTTTTTCTGAGCAACATGAGACGTGGAAGGCAAATATGCATTTGTTTTATATAAACCGTCGAAGGAATGTCAAGTGTAAACGTTTGTGAGGTAATTTCTTTTCGCTGTAAACATTGTGCAAACTAGCCTGTGCATGGGGTTATCAATTTATATTTGTGAGGCAACTATATGGGAGATTCCTCCCACACCAGTCATTCTATAGAACCCTGCAGTACATAAGGTGGCCATTCAGCCCACCCCCAACCCTCCTGTTTGTTCCCTGTTTATTCCCTTATTTTCCCCTTTCTTTTATTTTGCCGTTACATTTTTGATCTGTGGATGATTAATGGACATCTCACTTTAAGGCAAGAAGCCTGTATAAGAAGCAGGTACTTTTAATCCTTTTTACATTTGAGACCCCCAACCCCACCGCAACCCCCGGCAATGCTGCCGACCTCCAATTGAAAAGTCTCCGTCACCGGGCAAGCAGAGAGGCGAATGCCATGACATTGGTCCTCTTCACCAACTGCAGCCCCGGCGCCTCCAACACCCCAAAGATCGCCACGATAGGGTCCAGCGTTATCTTGACCCCCAAATCCCCGGCTCTCAAACACTGCATCCCAAAATCTATCCAACTTTGTACACCCCCAAAACATGTGAACATGGTTAGCTGGCCCCCTCCCACCATCCTCGCACGCATCTTCTCTTCCCGGAAAGAACTCACTCATCCGGGACCGAGTCATATGGGCCCTATATACCACCCAAAACTGCATGGCTCATCCTCGCACAGGAGGTGGTTGAGCTGACTTGGTGCATTGTTCCATTCCAAATTCCCCACCGCATCTCCATCCCACACTCTTCCTCCCACTTCCGCTGTTCCCTTTCACTAAAGCCGATCCCATCACCCATAGACATCCCCAATTCTCTTCTCCCCCCCCCCCCCCAGTGCAAACTTATTGTTCCCACATAGTGGGGTCAATACTGACATTGTTTAAAGTGCCTCCCCAGCTGATTCCAAATCTTAATGAAAGATTTCACCACTGGGCTGCTTGTGTATGTCCCTGGGGAAAACGGCAATGGGGCTGTCACCAGGGCCCTCAAGTTCGTCCCCTTACACAAATCCAACTTGACCCATCGTCTCATCCTCTTAGCGATCGCCACCCAGTAATAATGTAGCAGATTCGGAGAGCAGCAGCCCCCCCCCCCACCTTTATCTTTGCAGCAGGGCCCCACTGACCCTTGGTGTCTTGCCTGTTGAAACAGACTCCAAAATCAATTTGTCCACCATTCGGAAAAAGACCTTGGGGAGAAAAATAGTGAGGGACGGAAAGATAAACAGGAATCTTGACAGCACATTCACCGTTACCACCTGTGCCCTCCCTGCCAATGTCCCGTTTTACCCCCTCTGCCAACCCCATCAAATTCCACTTGTGCATAGTAACCCAACCATGCGCACCTGAACCTACAGGTACCGAAATCTAACACCAGCCACTCTAAATGTCAGTTCCCCCAGGATTGCACTCCACCCCAGAGCATTCACCGGGAAAATGTCACTTTTCCCAACATTCAATTTGTACCCGGAAAAGGCCCCAAATTTCCCCAACACGTCCATAATTCTCCCCATACTGTCCAGCGAGTTCGCCATGTACACCGTAAGCATACGAAGACACCCTATGCTTCCTACCTACCGTCACAATTTCCTGCCACTCCTCCAAAGCCCAGAGCACAATTGCTAAAGGCTCAATTACCGATGCAAACAACAACGGCGGCAGTGGGCATCCCTGACTTGTTTCCCTATGCAGCCCAAAATTCCCCGAGTTTATCTTGTCCGTTCTCTCATTTGCCATGGGTGACGCATACCGTACCCATACCCAAGCCACAAACCTCGGTCCGAACCCAAACCTTCCCAGGGTCTCGAACAGGTATCGCCACTCCACCGATTTATTTTCTCTGGGTCAGACCCCCCGCCCCCTCGCTGCCCACACCTGCACAATTTCCTTCATCGCTGTCGCAGCTGATAAACAAGCAGATGACTCCCCCCCCCCCCCCCCCCCCACTCATACTGCATCTCCTCCCTTCCGTAGCCATCGCAGCTGACCCACCACCATCCCTGTTGTCAGCTGATCAAACTGCCCCTGAAGCTTCTTCCTCTCCGCCAGCAACTCCCTAGTTGTGGCCACCGAGTCCCTCCGGACCACCTTCACAATGCCTTCCAACACCCTCTGCCTCTCCTCCCTCTCAACCCTATCCCTTATCAACCCTATCAACCCACAGGACCACTGCCTTCAATGCCTTCTAGAAAGTGGCTGCAGAGGCCTCCCTATTTTGAATTAGATCAACGTAGTTCTTAGTCGCCAGTGCCACGTGACCACAGAACTCATTGTCCGCCAACAGTGCTGAATCCAGCCTCCACCCTGGTCTCTGGACCCTCCCCAGCCTAAGCCTAACATCTAGGTAGTGTAGTGCGTGGTCCAAAATCACTATTCCCATATATTTTGCTCCCACCACACCAGTCAACACCACCTTTTCCACAACTGAAAAATCAATCCGGGAGTACACCCGCTGGTCTTGTGAGAAGAAGGAGTATTCCCTCTTCCCCCGGGTGTCCAAGCCTCCATGCGTTCACCACCCCCATCTGATCCATAAACACTCCCAACTCCCTTGCCATCCCTGACCTTACCATTGATTTAGAACTCAATCTGTCCGTCCTGGGCTCCAGTACACAATTAAAGTCCCCACCCATTACCAATTGATGAGAATCTAAAAGTCCAGGATAGACCCTAACATGAAATCCATGTCACCCCAGTTGGGCACGTACATATTCACCAGTGCCCCCACTAATACCCCACTCACTAGAGTGTGGGGGAAAGTAGGTATTAAGTATTAGCTTGTCGTTAACCAGCAGTAATTACTGCCTATTTCATGATAAGTTCTTGTTATAAATAAAAAGTAATCGTGTTTACATTTGCAAACCTGGTGACTGTAATTATTGGACAGCCAAGGGTCAAAGACTTTGGGTTATTTTTAATAAGAATTATTGGCTAATTGGCTTGTGTTGTGACTCGGGGGCATGTGGGGCTGGAATTGACCGTGCACTAGCCGAGTGTGTCGTAACACCGTACCGCCCGCATTCTCTGCATCCCCTTGTTTATGTTTTAGTCCATGTACAGAATTTGCTTTTGACATCTGGATTCCCGAGCCCCCTTGCATTGCCTCTCAGCAGTTGACCACATGACCATTTTGGTCACCTATAATTATTGAATGATAGGTGTCCACCAGATACAATCGATCAGTACTGAATGACATTTTTACCTCGGTGTCAATTTTCGTCATGGTGTATGCAATGTTATTTATGTATTTACAAAGTATGACATATGTTGACTGGAAAGGGTTACGAAATGAACCCCCCTCCAAGGGCAGAGTAGAATGAGCTGGGATCAAGAGTTAGCCAGGCACCCCCAAAAGCAGAGGGTAAACAAGAGTATTTAAAACCAGAGGGAGTAACTAGGTTGAGGTGAAATGAAACCAGAGAGCAATTTTAAAGTGAGTTGTTGTGGCAGAATGAGTGGAGTTTGGAGCAAGGTGACGGGATGAAGGAAGTGTGGAGATAGCTTTCGACCGAGGCTTCCCATCCTGATACATTCCCAACACTAATGCTTGCCCAGGCAGAAAATGTAGGCCAACAGTGTTGGACTGTATTGGGAGTACATTTATCTGACCCACATTGTCCTCATTCAGCAATTATAATCCCTTTGTCGCCTTGTAAATGATACCTTTTCAACATTCAGTACATGTTTAATCTATAGGTCAGCAACAAGTGTTACATTCTGGTCTTATTCCAGTGTCTGCTTCTAATGTGGGTTTAGAAAGTAAGATTTACCCTGGTCATTTGGAAGTATGATTCATCCTGAAGCTGTATGTACACGCCGATATTTCTGGCATTCTGCCCAACATGTCACAAAACTCTGCAAAGTCTCATAGGAAGTAGATTAGGTCCACTGAGCCACTGCCTCTGCCGCTTCATCTATCATTCATGATACTGAATATATATTTAGCACTTCAGCCATTCTTTCAGGCCGGCATGCAGTAGTTTATTTTTCATTTGCATATTAAGAATAAGCTATTACTAGGCATCTGTTTATTTTGAACATCATGGGGCAAATTTTTGTGTGTAGAAACTTTGCACAAGGCCTACGCACACGATCATTACTGCATTTTGCAGCATATCCAACATACAATGAATGATTTTAGACGGTTAGAATGGAGATACATCACCCGTGCGTTATTTAAAATTTTTAATAAATTTATTTTCCAATTAAGGGGCAATTTAGCGTGGCCAATCCACCTGCCCGGCACATCTTTGGGTTATGGGGGTGAGACCCACGCAGACACGGGGAGAATGTGCAAATTCCACACGGGCAGTGACCCAGGGCCAAGGCCGAACCCGGGTCCTCAGCGCCGTGAGGCAGTAGTGGTAACCACTGCGCCGCCGTGCCGCCTTCATTGATATGTTGTGTTATGACCAATTAATTGTATCTCTCCAATGTGGACAAGGGGAAGAGTTGTAAGCAGACAACTGGCCAGGTCCGAGGAAATGGGGTTGACTTCGATCATTGATCATATATTTTTTTCATAATTCTTTGGATCGTAAAAGCCTCATGATCCTTCCCAATTGTCAGTTGTGTTATAAATCCAAAGACATGGTGGAGACATACTGCAAATGTCACCTTCAGAATGAACCAGAGCAGTTACTGCAGAAAATAGTACAGTAGCTGAAAATAGGTCCATGACCCAATCTAGGAGACATCAATGAAGTCCCTTGCCTCTTACCTTGGCAGACCAGAGCAGCACTATGAAGCAGGCAATAAATCTGCAGTTTATGTGGGGCGCCTGGTAGGACACAGTGAGAAGCACAGAAGAATATTAAAATGAAAACCATTCACGTTTGGTTTTCACAGAAAAATGGACAAATATAAACTGTGAGCCATCCGCTAGAGTCCCATATAATGAAGTGAAATTTGACTTGGTCAGTTATTACAAACCAGTAACACTGATTATAATGGTCATAATGCTTTAGAAACATCTTAAAGTGCAGTTGACATATACACAAATAAGAGCAGAACTAAACATTCCGTTTTAAATTGAGGTCTTCCGCACATGAATGCCACTGCTGTTTTTAAATATTTAGAACAAAGTATAGTTCTATAAATATTACCCCAAGTCGTTCAATACTGACTATGCCCAGAGCCATAGCAACATTTTTAGTTAACGAATGGCATGATCTCTTAAGAAGGCTTTTGATCATCGCTTCACGGCCTTTTGGCTAAGATCGAGCGTAGTTTGACCCTTTTGGCTCAGATCTTGTATGTCTCTCTTGCGGGGACCATGAATTGGATTCAATTTGAATTGGTTTTTGGAGCAGGCAAGGAGCTGGATTAGGGGTTTGCCTCTGATCCACACCCTGAGCCCTGGGTTTGTAACTCAGATGAAGTAATAAAAAAAAGAAGGCTTTTGATCTTCGGCAATGTTGAGATGGGGTGCGTTTTTACGTATTGGCAATGTTGCTGAGGGGATTAGCCTGTAGTGTTCTCCAATTGATGATGCTGCGCCAGTACTGATTCCAAAATGTACTGAATTGTTCTTCTCTAACATTGAATTCTCACCCTTTGCAACGTTCCTTTAAACACTCCAGCTGGAAACAGCAGATGTGTTTGGTTGTGTTCTTATCATTCTTCAGGCCCTGATCCAACTTGGCCCTTGCTCATTGTGATTAAAAACACAAAAAAAAACCCCACGGCAGATCAGGAAGCATCTGTGGAGAGGAACAGTTAACGTTTTAACTCGATGACCTTCTCATCAGAACTGAAGAAAGATAAGAGTTTTTAAGCCAATGGGATGGGGGAGGGCAGGCAGAAGAAAAAGGAAGGTCTGTGATTGGATGGAGACAAGAGAGACAAGACTAACAAAATACTTCATGCTACAGATGCCAAAGAATAGGGTAATGGGTATTGCAAAGAGGCAAAGGTTGAGCCAGAATGTCTATGTCACAACCACCCGAATGAAACATAAAGGGAAAAAGAAAGAAACAAGCCAATAAAACAGACATATGCAGAACAAGATGGAGGCAGAGGTCATGATCCAAAGTTGTTGAACTCAAGTCCAGGAGGCCTTGAGAATGAGAAGACAAATGTTTTCGTCATCTATTTGATTGTGCCCTTGTGTTTGCCACATGTTTGAAATCCTCCTTTTACACACTGAAGGCAATTCCCCCGGTTAGGATCCCGGAATCTCAACGGATATCTTATAGGATCCCAAAGTGGATAGGTGAACGAGAACTGATAAATTGGGAATGATGCTCAATTCACCCACAGCATGAAGAGCCACGGGTGGTGGAGGAAAATGGTTCACATCATAATGGATTGTACATCTGCAGCTGATTCCATTTGCTTCTTCCATTTTAGTATTAAAATTCCTGTCCCATCGGTGTAAGCATCTGTAACATCTCCCTCTGAAACTGGATTACCACCATCTCATGAATTTGGTGACGTGCTTGTCTAGTTTCCCAAGCATAGATTCCTGTATAATCTGGCACGTTTGCGAACATATGAACCTTGTAAAAAACTTCAGTTATGGAACTCTTTTTCTTTTCAAATTGGGTAAATTCACTTCCCATTCTGGTTTAGAACTGTTTTGAGGCTGATTGAAATATTAGTGCATTGAATGCGTTCAAAATAGGAAAAGATGCATGGGCAACTCCTGATCCAAGCTTAAACTCCAAACTTAAAACAGATCGTACTTTGACATCATAAATTCTCCCCTGTCAGTCCGTGAAGTAAAAAGCAGAAAGTGTCTTTTTTACTTGCTGAAATGAGAACTGAAGTATTATTCTGTTTTTCTTGTGCTATTCTCCTTGGCCACTTCCTCCCTTAGCTGTCGTTTCGTCCTGTGTATTTTTGTATTCCGTCGACCCTCCCATGCCTGCCGAGCAGACTAAGACTAAAACTTACCGGTACATCAGTTCTCAATGAAAGGCATTGATTGTTAGAATTGAATTGACTTTTGGCCAGTTTTATTAACTGTACATGCACTTACCGCTTGAACCAGCCTGAAGTCATTTCCTGAGCCTGGTTTTATCTAGTTTGTTCTCTAACTGGGCCAATGTGGATCACGTTTAAATGCAAGAGGGGGAATTTCTACATTTATCCGACACTCGCAACATGCATTGATTCATGTCACCAGGTAAGGCATGGATAAAAATAATTTGACGCCAAGTCAAAGAAAGTTAGGTGGTTGTTTTTGACTGGGGCAGACGCAATGGGCCGAGGGGGTCTTTTCTGTGCTGGCGACCTCTTATAACTCTTAGAAACATGGTCTTAAAGGAGGATAGAGGTGGTGAGGCAGATGGATTGACGCTGATTATTTCAGAGCATGAGCCCATGGCAGCTGAAATTATAGACTGCAATAGTAGAGTAAGGTGGCTTGGATAGATGCACAAAAGGCCAGTGTCGGGGGGGGGGGGTGGTTTAGAGATGGGGAGGAACCAAGCATGAAGGGATTTAAACACTAAGGTTAAGAAATTAAGGAGTAAATGTAGGTCAGTGAAGTAATAATTGAGTGGGACTTGATGCAGGATTGTATACAAGAGAATTTGGATGAGATGCTTTTTGCAAGAGTGGCCTGAAGAGCTGGTGCAGTTTTGAGTCAGGAGGTGACTTTCAGCTGCATATAACATGAGGCTTTAAAGCCG
The DNA here is from genome assembly GCF_902713615.1 of Scyliorhinus canicula. NCBI lineage: Eukaryota > Metazoa > Chordata > Chondrichthyes > Carcharhiniformes > Scyliorhinidae > Scyliorhinus > Scyliorhinus canicula. The sequence continues at coordinate 27,851,080 of NC_052157.1, forward strand.
ATTGTGTTGAATGTGGAAATAGGTGAGTTTGTGATGGGAGAGGATCTGAGGCTGGAAGCCCAGTTCAGGGTCAAACAGGGTGCTGAAATTGCAAAGAATGTGGCTCATCCTGAAGCACTGGCTGGGGAGAAAGATGGAATAATGGCAAAGGTATGGCTGTGTGACCAAGAGTGAAGATGACTGCATCATCTTCTTCCCCACTGTTACCAGACTCCTAAACAACCCTCTTATGGACTGACCTGATTAATACTACACCCCTGTCCGCTTCTCCCAATGCCCGTGTCTATGCAGTTACATTGTGTACCTTGTGTTGCCCTATTATGTACTTTCATTTTATTTTATTTTATTTTCATGTACTAGATCAGGGGTGGGCAAACTACGGCCCGCGGGCCGCATGCGGCCCGCCAAAGGTATTTCTGCGGCCCACCAAGTCATTAAAAAAAAAAAAAAAAATTTTGTTTTTAAAAAAAAAAAATTTTTTTTTTTTTTTAATTTTTTTTTAAGGTTAATGGTGGGGTGGGGGGGCTGTTGGGTTACTTACTGGTATAGGGTGGATACGTTGACTTGAGTAGGGTGATCATTGCTCGGCACAACGTCGAGGGCCGAAGGGCCTGTTCTGTGCTGTACTGTTCTATGTTCTATATGAGGCACCCAGAATCATAACCGGGTGAAGTAATTATTTTACTTAATATACTATGCGGCCCTTTCTGAATTGTGAATTTCTGAATGTGGCCCTTGCACGGAAAAGTTTGCCCACCCCTGTACTAGATGATCTGTTTGAGCTGCTCGCAGAAAAATACTTTTCACTGTACCTCGGTACATGTGACAATAAACAAATCAAAATCAGTCTTTCCAGTGTTAAACTGGATGAAATTACTACATCTCTCCAAGCTTGGATGTCAGGCACAAAACCTGGAAACACTGACACAGTGGATGAACAAGAGAAGTATGGAGCAAGAGATCATTGTTAGCCACATATAAGCATAGCACATATATGTGGATAACATTGCCAAGTTGCAGGCAGGGGAGGAACAGAAGGGAGCCAAGGATTGATCCATCTGGCACCTCAAAGGGAACAGTGTCGGGGCACAAAGCTAAGACAGTACTGGGCATGCCTGCCTATCACCGGAGACTGTGAGCAATCCCAGTGAGCTGGAGAATGGAAGAGTGTTGTTGGAAAAGGATGTTGTAATTGTTGTCTATGCGAATGGTTCCAGAGCGGTTCAGAACACCATAGTCAGTTACAGAGAATGCCACTTGTAACTTTGGATGGTTTGGGCGCAGCAGTAAGAATGGAAACATCATTGGGGGAACCTAAACATAGAAAGCAAGAAATTTGCAAGGTCTTTGAAGGGGAAAGGGTTGCTGGTGATTGGTTGATAGTTTGCAAGTAACTTGGGTTTTCTTTGGAGAGGTGGCGATGTCAGTGGTTTTGAAAGGAAGGGGATGACACCTGAGGAAGGGGAGGGAACCATTTGCAATATCAGTTAGTCTAGGGCGCCGGTTGGGAAGCTCTGCAATTTCATAGGAGTTGTGTCACGGGAACAGAAGGTGGATTTGAGGTCTGATGATGGGGTGAAGTTGGCTTGTAGACAGTGTGGAGATGGCTTATAGCATCCACAAAATAGTGTGCAGATTGGGAGATAAGCACTTTCTTTGTTGGTTACAGATGTTTTGCCTGGCTCATGCAAACTCATTTGTTACACTAGAGTCCCGCATTAGTTTGTTAATTGTGTTAAGGGGAGTGATCTTAGCCATTTAATGATTCTTTGCACTATCAGTTAGATTTATTGTCACTGTACTGAGGTACAGTGAAAAGTATTGTTCTGCGCACAGTCCAGGCAGATCATTCCATACATGAAAAATGTAGGACATACGATAAATGCATATTGTAAATACATAGACATCAGGTGAAGCATATGGAGAATAGTGCTGCACAGTAGAGAAGATGCGTGGAGAGATTAGTTCGGTACATAAGAGGGAGATTCAGAAGTCTAGTAACAGTGGGGAAGAAGCTGTTTTTGAATCTGTTAGTGCGCGTTCTCAGACTTCAGTATTTTCTGCCCAATGGAAGAGGTTGGAAGAGAATAACCTGGGGGGAGGGGTCTTTGATTGTGCTCCCCGCTTTCCCAAGGCAGTAGGAGGTGTAGACAAAGTCAGTGGATGGGAGGCGGGATTGTGTGATGGACTGGGCTGTGTCCACGACTCTCTTTTCTTAGGGTCTTGGGCCGAGCAGTTGCCATACTATGCTATGATGCAGCCAGATAGGATGTTTTCTATGGTGCATCTGTAAAAATTGGTAAGAATCAATGTGGACATGCCGAATTTCCTGAGGAAGTACAGGCACTGTTGTGATCACTCGGTTGTAGCGTCGACGAGGATGGACCAAGACAGATTGTTGGTTATAGAACATAGAACATAGAACATTACAGCGCAGTACGGGCCCTTCGGCCCTCGATGTTGCGCCGACCTGTGAAACCATCTGAAGCCTATCTGACCTACACTATTCCATTTTCATCCATATGTCTATCCAGTGACCACTTAAATGCCCTTAAAGTTGGCGAGTCTACTACTATTGCAGGCAGGGCGTTCCACACCCCTACTACTCTCTGAGTAAAGAAACTGCCTCTGACATCTGTCCTATATCTCTCACCCCTCAATTTAAAGCTATGTCCCCTCGTGTTGGTCATCACCATCCGAGGAAAAAGACTCTCACTGTCCACCCTATCTAACCCTCTGACTATCTTATATGTCTCTATTAAGTCACCTCTCAGCCTTCTCCTCTCTAACGAAAACAACCTCAATTCCCTGAGCCTTTCCTCGTAAGACCTTCCTTCCATACCAGGCAACATCCTAGTAAATCTCCTCTGAACCCTTTCCAAAGCTTCCACATCCTTCCTATAATGTGGTGACCAGAACTGCACGCAGTACTCCAGGTGTGGCCGCACCAGAGTTATGTACAGCTGCAGCATGACCTTGTGGTTCCGTAACTCAATCCCCCTGCTTATAAAGGCTAGCACACCATATGCCTTCTTAACAGCCCTATTAACTTGGGTGGCAACTTTCAGGGATTTATGTACCTGGATGCCGAGATCTCTCTGTTCATCTACACTACCAAGAATCTTGCCATTAGCCCAGTACTCTGCATTCCTGTTACTCCTTCCAAAGTGAACCACCTCACACTTTTCCGCATTAAACTCCATCTGCCACCTCTCAGCCCAGCTCTGCAGCTTATCTATGTCCCTCTGTATCCTATAACATCCTTCAGCACTATCCACAACTCCACCGACCTTCGTGTCATCTGCAAATTTACTAACCCATCCTTCTACACCCTCTTCCAGGTCATTTATAAAAATGACAAACAGCAGTGGCCCCAAAACAGATCCTTGCGGTACACCACTAGTAACTGAACTCCAGGATGAACATTTGCCATCAACCACCACCCTCTGTCTTCTTTCAGCTAGCCAATTACTGATCCAAACCGCTAAATCACCTTCAATTCCATACTTCCTTATTTTCTGCAATAGCCTACCGTGGGGAACCTTATCAAACGCCTTACTGAAATCCATATACACCACATCAACAGCTTTACCCTGATCCACCTGTTTGGTCACCTTCTCAAAAAACTCAATAAGGTTTGTGAGACATGACCTACCCTTCACAAAACCGTGTTGAGTATCGCTGATCAACTTGTTCTTTTCAAGATGATTATAAACCCTATCTCTTATAACCTTTTCCAACATTTTACCCACAACTGAAGTAAGGCTCACAGGTCTATAATTACCAGGGTTGTCTCTACTCCCCTTCTTGAACAAGGGGACAACATTTGCTATCCTCCAGTCTTCCGGCACTATTCCTGTCGACAAAGACGACATAAAGATCAAGGACAAAGGCTCAGCAATCTCCTCCCTGGCTTCCCAGAGAATCCTAGGATAAATCCCATCTGGCCCAGGGGACTTGTCTATTTTGACATTTTCTAAAATTGCTAACACCTCCTCCTTGTGAACCTCAATTCCATCTAGCCTGGTCGACTGAACCTGAGTGTTCTCCTCGACAACATTGTCTTTCTCCAGTGTAAACACTGACGAAAAATATCCATTTAATGCTTCCCCTATCTCCTCTGATTCCACACACAACTTTCCACTACTATCCTTGATTGGCCCTAATCTTACTCGAGTCATTCTTTTGTTCCTGATATACCTATAGAAAGCCTTAGGGTTTTCCTTGATCCTATCCGCCAACGACTTTTCGTGTCCTCTCCTCGCTCTTCTTAACTCTCCCTTTAGGTCCTTCCTGGCTAACTTGTAACTCTCAAGTGCCCTAACTGAGCCTTCATGTCTCATCCTAACATAAGCCTTCTTCTTCCTCTTGACAAGTGCTTCAACTTCCTTAGTAAACCACGGCTCCCTTGCTCGACAACTTCCTCCCTGCCTGACAGGTACGTACTTATCAAGGACACGCAGTAGCTGTTCCTTGAAAAAGCTCCACATTTCGATTGTACCCATCCCCTGCAGTTTCCTTCCCCATCCTATACATCCTAAATCTTGTCGAATAGCATCATAATTGCCTTTCCCCCAGCTATAATTCTTGCCTTGCGGTATATACCTATCCCTGCCCATTGCTAAAGTAAACATAACCGAGTTGTGATCACTATCACCAAAGTGCTCACCTACATCTAAATCTAACACCTGGCCGGGTTCATTACCCAGTACCAAATCCAATGTGGCCTCGCCCCTTGTTGGCCTGTCTACATACTGTGTCAGAAAACCCTCCTGCACACACTGCACAAAAACTGACCCATCTATAGTACTCGAACTATAGTATTTCCAGTCAATATTTGGAAAGTTAAAGTCCCCCATAACAACTACCCTGTTACTCTCGCTCCTGTCAAGAATCATCTTTGCAATCCTTTCCTCTACATCTCTGGGACTATTCGGAGGTCTATAGACAACTCCCAACAGGGTGACCTCTCCTCTACTGTTCCTAACCTCGGCCCATACTGCCTCAGTAGACGAGTCCTCAAGCGTCCTTTCTACCGCCGTAATACTTTCCTTGATTAACAATGCCACACCCCCTCCTCTTTTACCATCTTCTCTGTTCTTACAGAAACATCTAAATCCTGGAACCTGCAACAACCATTCCTGTCCCTGCTCTACCCATGTCTCCGAAATCGCCACAACATCGAGATCCCAGGTACCAACCCATGCTGCAAGCTCACCCACCTTATTCCGGATGCTCCTGGCGTTGAAGTAGACACACTTCAAACCAGCGTCCTGCTTGCCGGTGCCCTCTTTCGAACTTTTAACCCTATCCCTGACCTCACTACTCTCAACATCCTGTACACTGGGTCTACAATTTAGGTTCCCATCCCCCTGCTGAATTAGTTTAAACCCCCCCGAAGAGCACTAGCAAATCTCCCTCCCAGGATATTGGTACCCCTCTGGTTCAAGTGAAGACCATCCTGTTTGTAGAGGTCCCACCTACCCCAGAATGAGCCCCAATTATCCAGGAAACCAAAACCCTCCCTCCTGCACCATCCCTGTAGCCACGTGTTCAACTCCTCTCTCTCCTTATTTCTTACTTCGCTAGCACGTGGCACGGGTAACAACCCAGAGATAACAACTCTGTTTGTTCTAGCTCTCAGCTTCCACCCTAGCTCCCTGAATTTCTGTCTCAAATCCCCATCTCTCTTCCTACCTATGTCGTTGGTACCTATGTGGACCACGACTTGGGGCTGCTCCCCCTCCCCCTTAAGGATCCCAAAAACACGATCAGAGACATCACGAACCCTGGCACCTGGGAGGCAACACACCAACCGTGAGTCTCTTTCGTTCCCACAGAACCTCCTGTCTGTTCCTCTAACTATGGAGTCCCCAATGACAAGTGCTCTGTTCCTCTTCTCCCTTCCCTTCTGAGCAACAGGGACAGACTCTGTGCCAGAGACCTGCGCCCTATTGCTTACCCCTGGTAAGTCGTCCCCCGCAACAGTATCCAAAACGGTATACTTGTTATAGAGGGGAACGACCACAGGGGATCCCTGCACTGCCTGCCGGTTCCCTCTGCCTCCCCTGACGGTAACCCATCTACTTTCTTCTTTTACCTGAGGTGTGACTACCTCCCTATAACTCCTCTCAATAACCTCCTCCGCCTCCCGAATGATCCGAAGTTCATCCAGCTCCAGCTCCAGGTCCCTAATGCGGCTCTCGAGGAGCTGGAGTTGGGTGCACTTCCCGCAGATGTAGTCAGAAGGGACACGAGAGGTGACCCTTTCCTCCCACATTCTGCAGGAGGAACATTCAACTGCCCTAGCCTCCATTCCCACTGAACTAACTTCCCAACTACTGAAAAATAAAAAAATAAAAAACTTGTTAGTTTAGCAATCCAACGGACAGAGCTTTTTTTTTTTGGTTAGAGGAGGAGGATGGGTGGGAGACACTACGTAAGTAGTGTTTCGGGTAAAGCTGTCACTCGAGAACAGCCCCTTCACAAACCACCTTCAGCTTACGCTGACCGCACTGCACGTATGCAAATCTCCCCGGAACAGCCAATCAGAAGCTCTGCTCTGCTGCCCTCTGCTGGATGTGCACACCTTGGAATTTGAAGCTGTCAATCATCTCCACCTCGGCACCATTGATACAGACAGGGGTGCGTATGACACTTTGCTTCCTGAAGTCAATGATCAGCTCCTTAGTTTTGCTGATATTGAGGGAGAAATTGTTGTCATTGCACCATGCCAGTAGGTGCCAGAAAAAAATAATTGGGTAGTCTAAATTTATATTTTAAAAAGTTGAGTACCCAATTCATTTCTTCCAATTAAGGGGCAATTTAGCGTGGCCATTTCACCTACCCTGCACATCTTTGGGTTGTGGGGGCCAAACCCACGCAAACACGGGGAGAATGTGTAAACTCCACACGAACAGTGACCCAGGGCCAGGATCGAACCTGAGACCTCGGCGCCGTAAGGCAACAGTGCTAACCACTACACTACTGTGCTGCCGCAACTCATCATTTGAGATCCACCCCACTACGGTTGTGTCATCAACAAACTTGTAGATGGAGTTTGAGCTGGATTTTGCCACACTGTCGGCTGTGCATACGGAGTTTAATAGGGAGCTAAGTAAGCGGCTTTGCGGGGCTCCGGTATTGGGGACTATTGTGGCGGAGGTGTTGTTGTTTATCGTTACTGTTTGTGGTCTATGGGTCAGGAAGTCAAGATCCAGTTGCAGAGGGAGGAGACAGGTCCTAGGTTTTGGAGTTTTGATATGAGCTTGGCTGGGATTATGGTATTGAAGGCGGGTTTGTAGTCAATGAATAGGAGTCTGACGTAGGAGTCCTTGTTGTCGTGATGCTCCAGGGATGAGTGTAGGGCCAGGAAGATAGCGTCTGCTGTCAACCGGTTTTGGCAGTATGCGAATTGCAGTGGATCTAGGCATCCCGGGAGTATGGAGTTGATGTGTCTCATGACAAACTCTCTAAGCGCTTCATTATGATAGATGTCAATGGCTTGTCGTTTTCAGTCCACCGTTCCATTCTAATAAAGTTGTTTTGTGAGACAGGGTGTGGATGTGCTGTGCAGTTTTGCCCATGCCTAGGGCAGCACGGTGGCGCAGTGGTAGCACTGCAGTCTCACGGCGCCGAGGTCCCAGGTTCAATCCTGGCTCTGGATCACTGTCCGTGTGGAGTTTGCACATTCTCCCCGTGTTTGCGTGGGTTTCGTCCCCACAACCCAAAGATGTGCAACGTAGGTGGATTGAACATGCTAAAATTGTCCCTTAATTGTAAAAAATTAATTGGGTACTCTAAATTTATATTTAAAAAAAGTTTTGCCCATGCCTGCCTGCAGTTTTCAATGCTTGTACCTGCACGATCAGAAATTGGAGCTGTGGTCATTTAGGGCCATGTCCTTCCCAGGTGAGCATCCTAGCAATTGATGCAACAGGCCGGATAGTACCCAGCAAAAACTCATCCATACCAACAATGGTGCAAGTGCATAGCATGCCAGAATCCGATCCGAGCAGAAATTGGGTCCACAAATGTTTGAAATACTTGTCACCAAACACAAAGTTTGGATTTGTTAGTTTGGTGTGGCACCTTTGTCCAGCATAATGCCCCTTAATGTTGCAGCAAGATCCTGTTCCAGCAACCTGGCTTCCCACTGCGGTAAGTGCCCCAGTGGCACCAAAAATTGCAGGTCCCTCTGTTTGGAAATCTCTGACCCTGGGATTAGCAACTTTGCAACCATGAGTTCCAGATGCCACGTGTCAGCTGGAATCCCTGCTGCACTTCATTGGACGGAATAGAGTGCTACAAATTTCAACCCTGATTGTTGGTTCCAATTCTCTGACGTCTTTCAACCAAGGGTGCATTTGACTTACTTCCTGCAGAGAGAAATGGATAAACCACATGTAAGTTTCATCATGTTGACCTTCAGGAAGGTTCAAACTGCAAATTAGAAAGACAAAATCCTCACTGATTTTAGATTAGGTTAGAAGATCCTGACATGTTTGATATTTGTAGGCCTTTAGTAAATTGATCTTTTTAATCAACACGTGGGTAACAATGACCATTTAACCCTCTGCTCACATCCGGCTGATTCCTGCTACTTCAGGAGATCGTTCTGTTTAGCTGATCTGGCATTAGACGTCTGAAGAATTTTAGACACAAACCTAAATCTAAAAATAACTGCTTTTGGAAGAATTAAATGTTATGAATATTTCTCTTTCATTGCAGAGATTAGTCTTTTAAATATTGAACATGTGAATGAGTCACACCAAAGTATGTTCTGAATTTTGAAAAGCAGCAGCAAAGGCAAAGTATTAAGAGGTTCTTGCTAATTCTCGTTTCAAATATCACTACAAAGAAGAGATTCTGGAAACACTTTTTCTTTCTTTGTTCTTTCATGCGATGTGGGCATCGTTGTCAAGGGCCAGCACTTGTTGCTCATCCCTCATTCCCTCGAACTGAGTGGTTTGCTAGGCCTTTTCAGAGGGGACATCTAAAAGTCAACCACACTAAGGGCAGCACGGTGGCGCAGTGGTTAGCACTGCTGCCACACGGCGCTGAGGACCTGGATTCGATCCCGGCTCTGGGCCACTGTCCGTGTGGAGTTTGCACATTCTCCCCATGTTTGCGTGTGTTCCGCACCCACAACCCAAAGATGTGCAGGGTAGGTGGATTGAACACGCTAAATTTCCCCTTAATTGGGGGGGGAAAAATGAAATGGGTACTCTAAATTTATTTTTAAAAAGAGTCAATCACATTGCTGTGGGTTTGGAGTCACATATAGGCCAGACCTTGTAAAGATGGCAGATTTCCTTCCCTGAAGGACATTAGTGAACTAAATTGGTTTTTACAACATTTGATGATTCCACCAGTTGCCATGGTGGGACTTGAACCTGTGTCCCCAGAGCATTACTAGTCCCATGAATTGACCACCTATGCAAACTTCCAACCTAATTCAACAGGCAGGAAGGTCAAGGGGGTTGGGTGGAACATCTGTTTTACACACTGCAGAATTTCATTCCATTGAAATCAACATGTGATACTGAGGATATTTATTATTCGTTCATGGGATGTGGGCGTCACTGGCGGGGCCAGCATTTATTGCCCATCCCAGAGGACATTCGAGTCAACCACATTGCTATGGGTCTGGAGTCACATGTAGGCCAGGCCAGGTAAGAATGGCAGACTTTCTTCCTTGAAGGACATTAGTGAACCAGATGGGTTTTTACAACAATCAACAACCGTTTCATGGTCGTCATTAGACTTTTAATTTCAGATTTGTACTGAACTCAAATTTCACCGTCTGCCGTGGTGGGATTCGAACCCGGATTCCCAGAGCATTACTGTGGGTTTCTGGGTTACTAGTCCAGCGACAATACCAGTACACCACTGCCCGCCCACTGGAGTGCAAAACTGGTCCCAGGGGTTTCCCACCTATTGAGTTAGGTTAACATTACCTCCTTTGAGTCAGAAATTAATGTAGTGAAGTACTTTGGGTAGCTCTCGGTAATGAATAGAGTGCATCCAGAGAAGTTGGAAATGCAGTCTTCAAGGAGTAGCACTTTAAAGCCACAATTTTCAATCTTTCTTCCAGTGTACACCTGGTCCCAGTCAATATTTTACCCCCCAACACCCCAAACCCTGGATAGCAGCGCAGCATCTTTTTCACAAAGGATTAGGTCAGGATGCCTGGCACACAAAGGCCATTCAGCCCAACCAGTCCATTCTGGTATCCATGCTGCATTTGAGATGCCTCTCATCTTTTCTCATCTAAATCTATTGTATGCGCTCTATTTCCGTCTCCCCTCGGATATACTCTGTCATTGCTTCAGCCACTTGTTGTGGTAGTGAGTCTCACGATTCTTTGGGTGAAGAAATTCCTTCTGAATCCCTTTTTTTTAGATTTCCCAATTAAGGGGCAATTTAGAGTGGCTAATCCACCTACCCTGCACATCTTTGGGTTGTGGGACTGAAACCCACGCAAACACGGGGAGAACGTGCAAACTCCACACGGACAGTGACCCGGAGCTGGGATCAAACCCGAGTCCTCGGCGCAGTGGGGCAGCAGTGCCCTCTCTCCTCCTGGCATCAGTTCCACCTGCCGGCCCTGGATTCCTCCCTCCGCCCGCCCCGCAATCTACTTGCTCACATTTGCACCCTCCTAACATCTGACCTCCCAAATTGTGCCTCAGAACCTCACTACCCGTGAGATTTAGGAGGGGGTGTCAGCAACATTCTTGTAACTCCAATGCCGATTGGAGGAGTCCCAAAGGCTTCACTTGTCAGAGATGGTGCCGGCAATGTGTGTCATCTTGGCCAATGTTTAAGCTTCTGGGTTGCTGTAGAGTAAAGGAGACAAGAGTTCTCTTTCTCCACGAAGACACCTTTATTTCTTTCATCCAACTTCACACACAAATCTCCACCAACAAATAGCGCCACTGTAACCCCTTTATATATCAGTGACTTCTATTGGATAATTGTAGCCCATCCCATCCCGGCTGCATCCACCAAGGAGACTAGGGTAGTCGCCAGTTCTTCTGAAACTTAATCAGAACCTGGGGAGGTTTCCCCATAGCAAGTCGTTATCACGTCCTGCCTTGAATAGTGACCCGCTAACAGTGCCAACACAGGCCCATCAACCTGGTGTGATGTCAAAAAATAATAATAACAATCTTTACTGTCACAAGTAGGATTACATTAAGACAGCAATGAAGTTACTGTGAAAAGCCCCTAGTCACCACACTCCAGTGCCTGTTCGGGTACACAAAGGGAGAATTCAGAATGTCCAAATTACCTGACAAGCACGTTTTTCGGGACTTGTGGGAGGAAACCGGAGCACCCAGGGGAATCACACGCAGACACGGGGAGAATGTGCAGACTCCGCACAGACAGTGACCCAAGCCGGGAATCGAACCTGGGACCCTGGTGCCGTGAAGCAACCGTGCTAACCACTGTGCTACCGTGCCACCCACGGTCAACCCTTGGAGGGGGAGTTCGAGCAAGAGGTAACAGAGTAATCGGGAAGAGGGTGATCGGGGAAGGGGGAAGAGGGTGATGTGTGGGTGGGAGATGTTGAGCTGGCAGACACAGCACCTCCTGTCATGCCAATCTGGAGGTTGAGGGCCTTCCTGGTCTTCCTGGCATGTTGGACCCATCCTCTGGGATTCCATCCTCCGGGACCTCCTTGGGCTCATCCTCCGTCCCTCCTTGTCCTCCTCTTCCTCAGATGAGGCTGCATGTTCCTCCTTATTCTCGGCCTGCATGTCGCTGCGCTGCTGTGCCAGGTTGTGGAGGGAACAGCAGATCACAACAAAGTGGGAGACCCTCGTGGGGGGTGGGGTGTGTTGCAATCTACTACCAGAGCTGTCCAGGCAACGGAACCGTATTTTCAGCAGCCTGAAGGACCGCTCAATGACCGCACAGGTGGCGGCTGAGCCTCACTGTAATGGGACTGTAAAGGCATCATCAACCATGACTTCAGTGGCTATCCCTTTCCCCACTATGAGCCTGGTGTGATCCTCATCCTTATCACTCATCCGAGTGCCCCAAGATGTAACTGTCATGAATGCTTCCAGGAATGCGTTTGCACATGTGCATGATCCTGAAGCGGTGGTTGTACACAATTTGGACTTTCAGGGAATGGAGCCCCTTCCTGTTAATGAAGGGCACTCCCTGATGCCACGGGGCTCACAGGGCGACGTGTGCCATCGATCACCCCTGGATCTGGGGCATCCAGGCGATGGTGGCAAATCCTGTAGCCCTGGCATTTGGGCCTGCTCCAGGTCTACGTTAAGGTAGTCGGATGCCCAGGCATATAGAGCATCCATGACCTCCCATATGCAGCTGCGGGCTGATGACTGCGAAATGCCACCCAGGTCACTGCCTGAGCCCTGGAATGACACATAGAAATGGAGGGCACCCATGACCTTCACTGCTGCCAGGAGCAGGTGTCTTCCTCCTCCCTGCGGTGCCAGGTCCGACAGGAGGTGGAGGAGGTGCGGCACTGTCTCCCTAGTGAGATGCAGTCTTCTGCGGCAAATGGTGCCCGTCAGCTCATTGAAGGGCCATCGAGTCGTCGACATTCTAGTTTGTTGTCGGTGTACCCTTCTGGTCCCTACCTCAGCCTGTGAGGTTGTCACAGGATCTTAAGGGGTGCAGGCTCCAGCATGCATTGGGATTGATGCAGTTAACAACTGCCTGCCTCGACTGCGACAATCAGGACAACAGCCATCTCAGCTGGATCGAACCCCAAATTAATCTTTTATCTGGTAGGATGTGGAGAAAGAGAGAGAGACCGACAGTCAGTAAGGTCACCCATCCCTCAAACCCCATGTCCTCATGATCCTGTCAGCTGACTATCCATCACTGTGCTTGTGTCCTCGGCAACCAGGCAAATGGCCTGGCCCATAGCCCTTGCCATTGAGGGAGTCTTCCTCTGACCCTGACTTGGAGAGTGATGTAGCTGAGAGTGCAGAGACCTAATGATGGTGGCCATGTGGTTATAGTGGCCTGACTTGCTGGACTGTGAGAGGACACAAGATCTAACAGAGTCAACGAGGGGAGATACAACTAAACGCAGCCGATACCCAGCCTTGGACAACCGGAGATCTCATTGCAGCCATGCCATCATGCTCCAGGCACCTGAGCTGCCAGAGCTCGCACTGTGCCTTTAAACCTAACGGGGGGATCTGTGTTGCAACCATCCTCCACCGCCTTCTCTCAAGAGTGCCATCCAGCGAGACACATGTGCTGGCCCATTCCCACCCAGATCAGGAACCCCGAGGCCACTGCCAGCAACATCAGGGAAGTTGTGCTCAGCTCTCTTCCACCCATCCAGATAGTTGCTCTTTGGCCGTGAGAGGCTCCTCCACGGTGAACCCCTGCTTTTTGATCTCTGGGTGTTTCCAGCTGCCTCTAAGGTGCCGATTCACCTGCAGTGCAGGCATGCTGTTCAGGCATCAACGGTTGGAGGACATCCAGTCGAGAGAAATTTCTCTCAGACCAGACACCTGTTCTTTTGAGGAGGCACTTCAGGTTCAGGGACCTTCAAGTGCTATCATGACAAAAAAGGCTAATTCTTCCCAGAGATCGCTGTCAAGCTGGAGGCTTGTCACAGTCAATGGGTGTTAAAACCTGCCTGCTTACCACTGACTGGGGACTAATGGCAATCCCTTTTTTTTTAATCAATCAAGATATATTTAATCAGAATTACATTCATATCTGCCCACAATTAATGATGCCAACAGTACTACTAGTTTTGCCATCACCGCTGCCTAATTTCTCCATCTTCTTTACCATGTCGTAGCCTTCTACGACTTTACCAAATACAACATGCTTTCCATTTAACCATGGAGTATGTGCAGTGCAGATAAAGAACTGGGAGCCATTTGTGTTTGGTCCAGCACCACAACAAAGTGGCAGACCCTCTTGTGGGAGGCGGGGGGGGGGGGGGGGGGGGGGGGGGGGTTCCAATCCACTGCCAGAGCCGTCCAGGCAGCTGAACTGCTGGTTTAGCTCACTCGGCTAAATCGCTGGCTTTTAAAGCAGACCAAGCAGGCCAGCAGCACGGTTTGATTCCCGTACCAGCCTCCCCGGACAGGCGCCGGAATGTGGCGACTAGGGGCTTTTCACAATAACTTCATTGAAGCCTACTCGTGACAATAAGCGATTTTCATTTTCATTTTTCATTTCATTGGCCATGGACAGGATACCAGCCCCTGTGTGCTGAAGCTTGAAATTCTCACCCTTAAACTTTTCACCATAGATGGACTTCCCACCAGTGCCGTTATGCTTGGTGAAGTCACCACCCTCCACATGAAATCAGGAATGATTCTGTGGAATATCGAGCCCTTGTAACCAAATCCCTTCTCATCAGTGCACAAGGCACGGAAATGTTCTGCCGTTTTTGGGACCACATCAGCCCTGAGCTCAATAACAACGCGGCCCAGCGTGTTGCCGTGGGCGGCGATGTCCAGGTAAACCCGGGGCTTCTCACTGCTGGCCATGGCGAGGCGACGGCGGCAATCTGCCCTACTCACAACGCCGGTGTGACTAATGGCAATCCCACAATCCTTTGGGAGTATGAGCTTCCCCAATGAGGGGAGTGGAGAAATCCTTAGCAGATTCCCTGCATAAATACAGCTGGCCAGTTTGGAACCGGCTACAGGAGAGTGAGGAGCAACAGAAGTTGCTGCTGCTGCTGCTGCTGTTGTTGTTGTATATATATGTTATTGTAAATAAACGTTATTTCTTTCTATCCTTCAACTCGTGCTGGATTCTTCGTGGCCCTCACAAAAATGGTGAATGTAAACAACCAAGTACAAAGATAGAAAATAAGTCCCAATGCAACACTGAAACCACAGAGCCCACTGGAACTTCAAGGAGGCTCAAATGGACTTTCAAGGGGCAAGCTGCAGTATGGCTCTGTCCTGTTTTGGATGTTCACAAGAAACAAAGATGTCGTCAATACTTCACATACCCGTATGCTGCCGCGTCCAACCCCCCCCCCCCCCCCCCAGCTCCCTTGAAGGATCCCCCCCCCCCCCCACCCACCCCCACCGGCAGCACATGGCCAGCAGCAACGGTGCCCTTGAGCTGCATGGGGTAAGTGGAGAAGGCCACTTGCCTCCTTGCTCCCCCTTGGTGTCCGTGGAGCCTGGTTCCGGCTTTTGGCCCTGCAGTACTAAAATGCCACCCACGTGACTTCCCGCGGGGAACGGCGGGTGAATCCCGGGCTGCCGCTGTACTCTACTTGAATCTCGCTAATGAGATATAAATGAATGAAAATGAGGTGTGATCATGTGATCAGGATCTCGCCCAGAAAAGGTCACGCCAGCTGGAGTGGGTCAGAAGTATGGTAAACTATTTGGCGCCTAGTGTGAATCCTGTTTTGGGGCCCTCCTGCTATTCTCCTGACATAGCGGATTGCGCGAACGCGGGCAGAGAACTGCCCCCTCCCCGTCTCCTCAATATCAGTAAGAGAAAAGGGGGAAATAGCTGCAATTGGCAATTGTCCTGATAGTTAAAGTGACCAAGTGTATGCAATTACAGGGTCACTTAGATCATATTGTGTTGTATAATCTGTTAATTCAGCAAATGAGGCTGATGCATACATTTTGCAAATCTTCCATTCAGTATCATTTTATCCATCTAGAATTTAAGCAATGAAGGGAGATGTAAATCAGCATGGTCTAGATCATTTCCATACTTCTCGGGATACGGGTGATAAAGATTGCGAATGATTGCCCATCCCTTGTTGCTGCTGAGTAACCATTATGTTTACAGAAATGTGGCTTTCCACTTCAGAGAGTATTTCAAAGTCGACTACACCTCGTGCTCCCTCTGCTTTTTCCTACTTATTCTCCGGCTCGTTTCTCTTTTTTAAAATGTAGAGTACCCAATTCATTTCGTCCAATTAAGGAGCAATTTAGCGTGGCCAATCCACTAGCCCTGCACATCTTTTGGGTTGTGGGGGTGAAACCCACGCAAATATGGGGAGAATGTGCAAACTCCACACGAACAGCAAGCCAGAGCCAGGATCGAACCTGGGACTTCGGCGCCGTGAGGCAGCAGCACTAACCACTGCGCCACTGTGCTGCCCCCTCAGGCTTGTTTCTGACCCGCATTCTTTTTAATGGGCTATCCCCCCCCCCCCCCACACTCCCTTCCTCACTCTCCTCTTTCTTTACGATCCGTGGCTTGTCTGTGCCGTTCTCCCCCCCCCCGGCAACTCTTGATTGCTGGCTACGAACAGAGCTTGATTATGGAAGCCTCTTCCAACCCATGGATGGCAAATTTTATCTTCTCCAGTTGGAGGAATTCCAACACGTTGGACAACCAGTCTGCAGCTCTGGGTGGTGCTGCCGATCGCCAGCCGAACAGGCTTCTTCAGCGGGCGATTAGGGAGTCAAAGACTAGGGCGTTGGATGCCCTGTCCATAAACGGCAGAGGGAGCAACAACACGCCGAGCAAGACAAGCTAAGGCCAACACGGGGCAGTCCAACTAAGGCAAAGTGGCCAAAGAGGGCCCACAGCCGTTTGGGGGGGGGCATATGAATATGTATAATGATCTTTGTTTGTTTAAATTCTTTTCGTTCTCTTCTTCTCGATCTTCTTTGGCTTATCCCTCACTTGCAATTTTTACATTTCTTACTTTTCATTGGTTTCTCTGACCAACACTGCACAGTGATGAAACTTGTAAATTCAAAGTACGAACTTGAATGTGAAACATAAAAATGCGAAGACCAATAAAAATATTTTTTTCAAAATAAAACTACACGTGAGACTGGAATCGTGTGTAGGCCATACTGGGCAAGGGGTGATTTTAAAATAATATCTCCTCTGGAGAATATTGTCTGCAAGTAATGAACTGCCAGCATTTCAAGAACAATGCAATTGACTTTCTTAAACTGCTGTAGTAACTTCCGGAGCAGTGCTTTGGAAGCGTGATAATTGAGTCATTCCTCACCTTTCCCAAACCCTATTGAAGGCCAACTGTCAAATTCCTCTGAGATTGCTTCAACGATCCAGACATTTCCATGGTCGCCTTTTCCTTCCGATCGCAACCTGCAAAATTAATTTTTTCCAAAATAATTTCAGAACTTGACATATTTGGGAATTGAACTCTCAACCTCTGCGTTGCATGACTTGCGGTACAATCATTCCCCTTACGGCATGAGGCAGACTGCTTACAATGAATATGCAGACACTTCCTGATCTCAGTAAGGTGCTTGATGTAAATATCCTCCAATTATGCCATTTGGCCTGGGTGAGTCAGAGATGAGATCAGCATTCTTTCAGAATAAATTATCAGAACAATATTGATTTTTATATGCTCTTTGTCAGGGTTGCCTCCTAAAATTAAAGCTTAAGAAAGAAGGATGTATTTACTCGTATAACCTCAAAAGAATGAGTCACATACGAAATGCTGTTTCCCCCCTGTAAACATGAGAAGCTTGATGCTAATCAGTTTGTAGGGCAGGCCAGGTTTTGCTGAGTCTCTTGTTTGTTAGTAATCTCGAGTTCACTCTTGTTTCAAATGCAAAAATATCTTTTGTTTGGAGTGTGACGATGTTCGACCAATTGTGGAATAAATTCCGTGTCCTTTTGTCTTTAGTCTGCTTCTGGGTGACTGTATAGTGGGAGGAAATAAGGTAATTGAATGACCTGGACCTGTTGCAGTAGTATTCCGATTGCTCACAGTGACGGAGTCTGGGAATGGCTCATTTGGAAGCATCATTGGTTTCCAGAGCTTGTGGTCTGTAGTTAATTCAACACAAGGGAATGGGCCACTTTTAATAGGGTAGACATATTGGGCGGGATTCTCTCACCCCCCGCCGGGTCGGAGAATCGCCAGGGGCCGGCGTGAATCCCACCCCCGCCGTCTCCCGAAGTCTCCAGCACCAAAGATTCGGCGGGGGTGGGAATCGCGCCGCGCCTGTCAGCGGGACCCCACCCCCGGCGATTCTCCGGCCCGGGATGGGCCGAAGTCCTGCCGCTGTTATGACGGTCCCGCCAGCGTGAATCAAAACACCTACCTTACCGGCGGGACCAGGCGGCGCGGGCGGGCGGCTCCAGGGTCCTGGGGGGGGGGATCTGGCCCCGGGGGGTGCCCCCACGGTGGCCTGGCCCGCGATCGGGGCCCACCGATCGGTGGGCGGGTCTGTGCCGTGGGGGCACTCTTTTCCTTCCACGTTCGCCATAGTCTTCACGATGGCGGACGCGGAAGTGACCCCCTCCCCTGCGCATGCGTGGGGATGACATCAGCAGCCGCTGACGCTCCGGCGCATGTGTGGACTTCCGAAGGCCGGCGAAGTCCCTTCGGCCCCGGCTGGCGTGGCACCAAAGGCCGTTCCCGCCGGCCGGCGGGGTGCCAACCACTCCGGCGCGGGCCTAGCCCCTCAAGGTTAGGGCTTGGCCCCTAAAGGTGCGGAGACTTCGGCACCTTTGGGGCGGCCTGACGCCGGAGTGGTTCCCCCCCCCCCCCCCCCCCCCCGCCCCGCCGGATAGGGGAGAAACTCGCCCAATGTGTTAATTTCCCGATTATATTATCAGGAGAATTTGGTGGTTAATTTCCAGTGGAAGCGGAGAGAGCTGAGGAGTGAAATATAGAAAAGGATGGCATTATCACTCTTTCACTGTACAGCTATGTAAAGATCTAGTTGAGAACAACGTCCGGTTCAGAGCCTGGCCAGGTTAGACAGTGGGGGCAGGGAAACTGCCGCCGAGTTTCCTCACCATGACTCTATTCCACTTTGGCAACTGTTTTGCCCTGGCCTACTTCCCGTAGTTCATCGCCTACAAGTGCACGGGGCTGTCTGAGTACAATACTTTCTGGAGCTGTGTCCAGGCTGGTGCTACACATCTCTTTGTACAGCTCTGTAAGGAATTCATGAAATTGACGGTGGACCTGGCCGATTTGGAGGGACTTCACTTGGTGAAGAATGCTGGTAACGGTGAATACAAGATAATGGTGGCGGCCATGGGCTGGTCCACTGTGGAGCTCAACATGTCCAGATGTATCCCCCTGTGGGTTGGTGCCAGAGGGATCGAGTTTGACTGGAAGTACATTCAGATGAGCTTCAACTCCAACATCAGTTTGGTTCATTATATCACCATTGCAGAACTGGTCTGGATGTTCTCTCGTTACGACCTCCCGAGGCACTATCGTCTGCCCATTGCGGTTCTCTTCGGTCTCAGTGTCTACAAAGCTTTCCTCATGGAGTCCTTTGTGCCTGTTTTGCTGTTAGGCAGTTGGACCGCGCTGCTGATCAAAGCCATGGTGACTGGAGCCATTTCGCCATGGAGCTCCTTGATCCTCTACATTAACCCTGGTACACAGCAACTGAGGACGGGGGAGCAGAGCAGCCCCGAGGGAGTTGGTCCGCACCGCACCAGGCAGGTGGATGGGGCTGGTTTTCAACTAAGAGATGGACAATCGGAGACTCTGTGTGGGTGTGAGCGGACCTTCGGCGCCGCTGACCACATCCTGAGGTGGGAAACAGTCCTCTCACCCACACCAACAAGGGCTGATGACCATCTCCATGAAGGAGTGACCTGGCAATGTGGCAAACTCCACACTCCCCATCCCACCCATGGTGCTGGTCCCACTGGGGTGGGACGAGATCGCTGGAAACCATCAGGACCCCAGACCCCTGCTCGCACGAGACAGTGACCTGTATAATACTCACTTACTGATAGAATCTATAACAGAAAATAAAACACCTCCAGCTATTGACCAGAAAAAAAAGTAAAAATCTAGTTTGAGAGTCTGTGTGTGTGTGCACGAAATGTGGAAGGTATAATTCTTGCAAAGAATATTTGCTGAAGAAGCCACACATTGTATACAAAATTATTTTCAATGCAGTAAAGTCCCCACAGTCCCTGGTGACCATAGGCTTCTTTCCCCTTTTGAGGGGGAGAGCTGACTGGTGGTGATTTAACCTGAGGATCACCTCACCTCAGATGAAGGGCAAGGTTGAGAAGGCGGGGCCTTCGTGAATAACCTCGTCGGGTAGGGGAATTGAACCTGCGCTGCTGGCCTTGATCTGCACCACAAACCAGCTGTGTAGCCCACTGAACTGAAATGACCTCCAAATGCAGTAGAAGAGAAGTAAGGTATAATCCACTAATCGCTACCATTCATCGGTGATCTTTCTATTACTTTCTGAGGGTAGCTCCTGAGGGTGGGATATCCTCCCCAGTGAGGAGAGGTTATTGAGCCAGCCTGCAGCACGTTATGACTGCGGAGCCCTCCCAAACCCCTGTTTAGCTAATGTTTTGCTTACGCTGAAGAAAACTGATTTCAGAATCAAAAGAACTTGGCAATCTTCAAGCAGCAGAATTCTAACCAGGCCGTCTCAATTTCTGGACTGATAGTCGCAACCTCTTCAACCCCTGATGCCACCCCTCATACAATCCCCTTCAGCTAAGTGCCAAGGCATTATAATGCACCCCAAGTATTCCTCCTCGTCAGCAGATGATTAGGTGGGCTTGGATGCACCAAACCTTCTAGTATGGTACAGCAAACACTGTATGAAATTTGGATGTTCACACCCTGGCAACCTCCTACATGTAGTCATTGGCCTTCACAGATAATAGAGTCAAGGCTGAGTTGACACTTAACTAGAAAACTCTGGCAGAGAAATTGGTTATGGCCAGTTTTCAGGTCCAGAGCGTGCTCCAAACAGGAGGCCTAAGGCTGGCCTGGATTGAGTAACCGTTTACTTTCAATAGATTGGCCACACCTCCAAATGCAGCTCATCTGTTTGAAGCAGAGAAATTGTAGGCCTCTTGCCTCACCTATACCAGCCCTTGGGCAAGTCCCACAAGAGGGTGGTGACAATGGGGCAGCCAATCTTGAATTGGTAGCGGTCCATGTGGAGCCAGGAGGAGCACTCTTGAATCTCCTGGCTCCATGTCAACCTTAAAAATAAATAGATAAACACTTGCTGCCTTTTCAGTGATGATTGCTTACTAGGCCGCACCCACTCTGGAAAGTCCAAGCAGAGCAGGTCTGATGCCTCCTTCAGTCTGTGTCCAACTTATACTCCATCGTGTCTTTTCAATATAAAATGCTGTTCTTCCTAAAGACTATTGAATCTCCAACGTTATGAACGAGGGTGATTTCTGGAATTCCACCTGGCCGAACTAAGTGACTTTGTGAGAGGTAAATCCTTCAACCTTTCAGACCATTACAACTCATCAAACTTACTACATTGAAGCATTACAATTATAGGTCGTATGAGGAACAGTGGAGGACTCTGGGTCTGTACTCGGAGTTTAGAAGGATGAGGGGAGATCTTATTGAAACTTACAGGATACTGTGAAGCTTGGATAAAGTGGACGTGGCGAGGATGTTTCCACTTGTGGGAAAAACTAGAACCAGAGGTCATAATTTCAGACTAAAGGGGTGATCCTTTAAAACAGAGATGGGAAGGAATGTCTTCAGCCAGAGGGTGGTGAATCTGTGGAACTCTTTGTCGCAGAAGGCTGTGGAGGTCAAATCACTGAGTGTCTTCAAGACAGAGATAGATAAGTTCTTGATTAATAAGGAGATCGGAGTTATGAGGAAACAGCAGGAGAGTGGGGGGTGAGAAAAATAGCAGCCATGACTGAATGATGGAGCAGATTCGATGGGCCGAGTGGCCTAATTCTGCTCCTCTGTCTTATGATCCCTATGCTGCAGGGTCTAAACTCAGTCAGAAGTCACTGAACTTCACATGTAAGTAGCTGAGCACCCTGTTCCACCAGGACTGAAGATCACCCGACCTTTGGTAAGAAGAAATAAATAATATGCATATGTTTAAACCTTTCTATGACCTCAGGATGTCTCAAAGCACTTTGAAGTGTCTTCACTGCTTCTGCTTTGTTTGTGTTGGCATCACAGACTCATCTCATTTCCTGACAATATTTAAATGGGTAGCGCTAAACCAGGCATGGCCTTCCGAAATGATAAGTGGAAATAATATAGAGATGTGTTTTGAAGATTTCAAGTGATGGGATTCTGACAATTTCTCTTGGCTGCTTTATTCCCCTGTGGGATTGTCCCTTGGGAAGAAGGGCAGTCGATGCACTGTTGCCTGCATTAGGCACTCTTTTTGCCCAGCGAAGAGGGCAAACACCAACCTATTCCTGAATTCTACACATGCTGCTTTTTAACCACCTGTTCGGGAGTCCACATCACTTTAGTGAATTTATCGCTTTCAGTTTGTCTTCCCTGTTTCGGAGAAGCTTCAATTTTGGCCCCCATGAAGAGCTCCAGGAACGGGTTACAAGCTACAGAAACATAGAAAGTAGGAGCAGAAATGGGCCATTCCGCCCATTGAGCCTGCTCCGCCATTTATTATGATCATGGCTGATCATCCAACTCAGTAGCCTGTCTGCCCCCCCCCCCCCTCCAACCACCCCCAACCACCACCACCACCCGCCATAACCTTTGATCCCTTTAGCCCGGGCGGCACAGTAGTTATCACGGTTGCTTCACAGTGCCAGGGACACTGGTTCGATTCCCGGCTTGGGTCACTGTCTGTGCGGAGTCTGCACGTTCTCCCCCTGTCTGCGTGGGTTTCCTCCGGGTGCTCTGGTTTCCTCCCACAAGTGTCGAAAGACGTGCTTGTTCGGCGAATTGGACATTCTGAATTCTCCCTCTGTGTACCCGAACAGGCGCAAGAGTGTGGCGACTAGGGGCTTTTCACAGTAACTTCATTGCAGTGTTAATGTAAGCCTACTTGTGACACTCCTCTTCGAAAACATAAAATTATTTGGCCTCAACTGCTCTATGTGGTAGAGAACTCCACAGGCTCATAACACTCTGGGTGAAGAGGTTTCTCCTCATCCCAGTCCTAAATGATCTAACCCGTATCTTCAGACTGTGACCCCTGGTTTTGGACTCCCCCATCATTGGGAACATCTTTCCTGCATCTACCCTGTCCAGTCCCATTATAATTTTATCGTTTTTTTTATGTGATCTTTCTCAATTCCAGTGAATATAATCCTAATTGACTCGACCTCTCCTCATACGTCAGTCCGCCGCATCTCAGGAATCAGTCGAGAAAACCTGCGCTGTGCTCCCTCTATAGCAAGAACATCCTTCCTCCGAAAAGGAGACTACAATTGCACACACTATTCCAGGTGTGGCCTCACCAAGGCCCTGTATAATTGCTCCTGTACTCGAATCCCCTCGCTATGATGGTCAACATACCATTTGCCTTTTTTACCACCTGCTGCACCTGCAGCAGTCCCGAGTCCTATCACTGTTATACCAACCTTCTGTATTGTTTCACTCTAATATATGTTATTATGGGCAGGAGTCTGCCGTCCCTCAGCTGAGTGATTCTCGACAGTACGCCATTCGCTGAAGGCCGGATTCTCTACTTTTGCCGCTTGTCAATGGGATTTTCCATTGAAGCCTCCCAACGCCGTTGGGAAACCCACAGCCAGGGGTGTGTAGGCAGCGCGAACACAGAATCCCAATGGCGGGAGAATACCGGTGTGTGTATACCGTGAGGGGGCCTCACGGTAGCATGGTGGTTAGCATCAATGCTTCATAGCTCCAGGGTCCCAGGTTCGATTCCCGGCTGGGTCACTGTCTGTGCGGAGTCTGCACGTCCTCCCCGTGTGTGCGTGGGTTTCCTCCGGGTGCTCCGGTTTCCTCCCACAGTCCAAAGATGTGCGGGTTAGGTGGATTGGCCATGCTCAATTGCCCGTAGTGTAAGGTTAATGGGGGGATTGTTGGGTTACGGGTATACGGGTTACGTGGGTTTAAGTAGGGTGATCATTGCTCGGCACAACATCGAGGGCCGAAGGGCCTGTTCTGTGCTGTACTGTTCTATGTTCTATATATATGTACATATATTGTGCTCTCGATGACTTTGTGTTAAAAATGTTACGGTTTTTGCTCTCTTGCTGATTTTCCTCTTTCTTGTTTCAGTATATGGGCTGTGTCGAAGTATTGCAGTCAATGAGGTCAGTTGATTTCAATACAAGAACTCAAGTCACGAGGTAAGCATCAATGGAAAAAATGTCATGCTGGAGAAGAGCGATCTGTATATACCTTAACACTGTTTTGTTTTTTTGTTTCATGGTAATTACAAATCAAGAAACTTTTGAATGTCATTATAAAGTTTGCCATTTTTTAAGGAAAGCATGAACCAGCTGCATTCGGTATCGTAAGCATATTTGTGGTTCCGTGTGCAGATTTGTGCGTTAGGTTGGGGATGGTTCCGCCTACAGGTTTCTCGATGGATATTTCCAGTGCTATTGGCAAACTAACATTATGCCAATTTGTCATGGAGTCGCAAAATTAAGTTACAGCGCAGAAGAAGGCCATTTGGCCCGTCGTGCCTATACTGGCTCTCCAAAATGGGTAGTGCGGTAGCATAGTGGTTAACACTGTCTGTGGCCCTGTTGCCTCGCAGCGCCGAGGTCTCAGGTTCGAATCCAGGTTCTGGGTCACTGTCCGTGTGGAGTTTGCCCATTCTTCCCGTGTTTTCGTGGGTTTCGCCCCCACAACCCAAAGATGGGCAGGCTAGGTGGATTGGCCACGCTGAATTGCCCCTTAATTGGAAAAAATGAATTGGATACTCTAAATTTATTTTTTTTAAACCCGTGTCTGTGTGGGTTTCCTCCGGGTGCTCCGGTTTCCTCCCACAGTCCAAAGATCTGTGTGTTAGGTGGATTGGCTGTGCTAAATTGCCTTTTGTGTCCAAAAAGGGTGGTGGGGTTACTGGGTTACGGGGATAGGATAGGGTGGAGGTCTGGGCTTAAGTGGAGTGCTCTTTCCAAGAATCGGTGCAGACTCGATGGGCCGAATGGCTTCCTTCTGCACTGTAAATTCTATGATCTATGAAATGATCATTTCACTCCATGTCATTCTCCTGCCTTGTCCCCATGACCTTGCACATTGTCGTTTCTTTTCAAATTCCCTCTTGAGTACCTCGATTGAACCTGCCTCCACCGCAATCCCAGACGTTCCATAGAATCCTATAGAATCCCTACGTTGCAGAAGAAGGCCATTCAGCCCATTGAGACTGCACTGACCCCTCTGAAAGAGAACCCACCTAGGCTCACACCCCTGCCCTATCCCTGTAACCACACCTAACCTGCATATTCTTGGACTGTGGGAGGAAACCGGAGCACCTGGAGGAAACCCACTGGGAGGAAGTACAAATTCCACACAGACAGTCACCCAAGGTCAGAAATGAACCTGGGTCGCCAGTGATGTGAGGCAGCATAGCTAACCTCTGTGCTCGACCCTAACCGCTCATTGTTTGGAAAAGGTTTCTTCTCGTAACACTTTCTACAAATCTGTGCCTGTTGGTTCACGATCCTTTTGTTATCTACTGGCTGCTGTTGAGTAAAGAGTCAAGAGTTCTGCTCCTTTTCACAAATACTTTTATTTTCCTATACAAAACTCTATCACCAGAACACATGCCACAAGAGCCACCTGCAACCCCTTTACATATCAGTGTCAATTATTGGATACTTCACATCAATAGACATCTAATTGGAATGTCTCTTAACCCATTCCTTAACCCCTCTCATGGGTGGGAACTGTTGTCCCCGATTAACTTTGACTGGGCCCCCTCATGGTTTTGAATAACTCTTATCAATCGGCCTTCTCTTCTTCAAGGAAAACGGTCCCAATTTTTCCAATCTCCCTTCATAATTTGAAGTTTCTCATCCCTGGAACTAGTCTCATAAATCTCTTCTGCACTCTCTCTAATTCCTTCATATTGTGCGCTCTATGCACCTATTAATAAAGCCAGGGATGTTGTAGGCTTTATTTTTTTTAAAGTATTTTTATTCTCCTTCTTTTTCACATTTTCTCCCAAATTTGCACCCACCATCAATAAACAATAATCAGTAACAAATAATTATTTGAACAGGTAACCAGTACAGTCGACAAGGGGGAGCCAGTCGATGTGTTATATTTGGACTTTTAGAAGGTGTTTGACAAAGTCCCACATAAGAGATTATTGTGCAAAATTAAAGCGCATGGGATTGGGGGAAATGTATTGAGGTGGATAGAGAACTGGTTGGCAGAGAGGAAACAAAGAGTAGGGATTAATGGGTCCTTTTCAAATTGGCAGGCAGTAACCAGTGGGGTACCACAGGGATCGGTGCTGGGACCCCAGCTAGTCACAATATATGTTAATGATTTGGATGAAGGAACGAAATGTAACATCTCAAAGTTTGCAGCTGATACCAAATTAGGTGGGAGGGTGAATTGTGACGAGGATGCAGAGATCCTACAGCAATATCTGGACAGGTTGGGCGAGTGGGCAAACCAATGGCAGATGCAGTATAATTTGGATAAGTGCGAGGTTATTCACTTTGGAAGCAAATATAGGAAGGCAGATTACTACCTGAATGGTTGTAAATTGGGAGAGGTGAGTGTGCAGCGGGACCTGGGTGTCCTTGTGCACCGTTCGCTGAAGGTAAGCCTGCAGGTGCAGCAGGCGGTAAAGAAGGCTAATGGCATGTTGGCCTTCATTGCGAGAGGTTTTGTGTATAGAAGCAGAGATGTGTTGCTGCAATTGTACAGGGCCTTGGTGAGGCCATACTTGGAATATTGTGTGCAGTTTTGGTCTTCTTCTCTGAGGAAGGATGTTCTTGCTCTCGAGGGAATGCAGCGAAGGTTTACCAGACAGATTCCAGGGATGAGGAGAGATTGACTAGGTTGGGACTGTTCTTGCTGGAGTTCAGAAGAATGAGAGGGGGGCGGGATCTCATAGAGACTTATAAAATTCTAACAGGACTCGACAGGGTAGATGCAGGGAAGTTGTTCCCAATGATGGGTGTGTTCAGGGGTCACAGTCTGAGGATTCAGGGTAAACCATTTCGGACAGAGATAAGAAGACACTTCTTCACACAAAGAGTGGTGAGCCTGTGGAATTCGCCACCACAGGAAGTAGTTGATGCTAAAACTTTGAATATATTCAAGAGACGGCTAGATATAGCATTTGGGGAGAATGGGATCAAAGGCTATGGGGAGAAAGCAGGATTAGGCTATTGAGTTGGATGATCAGCCATGGTCGTGGTGAATGGGAAGCAGGCTCGAAGGGCCAAAAGGCCTCCTCCTGCTCCTTCTATGTATCTATACTGTCAATCCCCATTTCAGTAACAACGATCCCATCCTCCCACCAACCCCCAAACAACTGCCCACATGTTAACATAAACAAATGAAAAAAAGGAATTAGGGATCACCCATAGTCACCATCAACACACACAGTCCCCTTCTCCCCAAACCTCCCTACCACCCCCCCCCCCCCACCCCCAACGAATGTTCAATGTGTATCCAGCTCTTGAAAGTGCATTATGAATAATGCCCATGAATTGTAGAACCACTCCATCCTTCCCCTCAGTTCAGACTTAACCTTCTCAAGAGTCAAGAATTCCAACAGGTCCCCCTGCCACGCCAGGGCACAGGGTGGAGAGGTTGCTCTCCATCCCATCAGGATCCACCTTTGGGTGATCAACGAGGCGAAAGCTACAACATCTGCCTCCGCACCTGTTTTCAACCCCGGCTGGTCCGACACCCCGAATATGGCCTCCTGAGGGCCCGGGTTCACGTACACCACTTCAGAGATTACCCTATAAACCTCCTTCCAGTAATCCTCCAGCTTTGGACAGGACCAAAACATATGAACATGATTAGCGCCCCCCCCCCCCCCCCCCCCCCTGCAATGTTCACACACATCTCTACCCCTTCAAAGAATCGGCTCATCCTCGCCCTTGTGAGGCCCCTTCTCCAGTCCCCCTGTGGTCAGCACCTCCTCCTTCAATGTGGAGGCCGGCTCCACCGGGAAGCTCTGTATCTCCTTTCTGGCAAAATCTCGAACCTGCATGTATCTAAACATTTCCCCCTGCTCCAGCCCATACTTCGCTTCCAACTCCTTCAATCCTGCAAACCGACCCCCAAGAAACAAATCTTTTAGTGTTTTAATCCCCTTCTCCTCCCATTTCCGAAAATTTCCATCCCACTTCACTGGCCCAAATCTGTGGTCCCCCCGAATCGGCATTTCCCTTGACCCTGCCCCCAACCCGAAGTGTTGGCGAAACTGCCTCCAAATTCTCAAGGAAGCTATTATTACCGGACTCACTGAGTATTTCCCCGGGGCCATCGGGAGCGGCGCTGTTGCTAGCGCCTTCAATCCCGACCCCCTGCATAAACTCTCCTCCATTCTGACCCACTGGGAATCAACTCCTCTGACCCAGCTCAGCACCTTCTCCACATTCGCCGCCCAGTAGTAACACATCAGGTTCGGAAGACCCAAACCCCCTGCCTGCCTTCCCTCTGTAGCAGCATCTTTCTAATTCTGGCCACCGTCCCTCCCCATATGAACAAAATAATCCTTCCCTCAATCTCTCTGAAAAAAGCCTTTGGCAGGAAAGTCGACAGGCATTGAAAAATAAACAGAAATCGCAGCAGCATGTTCATTTTAACCGCCTGTGCACCCCCAGGTATCTAAGGTGAGTCCCTGCCCTATGGAATGGCAGCCCCCCCACCCCTGCCCCCACCCCTGGCCGAGACACCACCAAATACTCACTCTTGTCAAGATTTAATTTGTACCCCGAGAAAGACCCAAACACCCGAAGCAGCTCCAGTATTCCCCCTATCGACACACTCGGTTCCGACCGGTAGGCTTTATTAAATTACGTCTCAATCTGTCGTGGAACCTCTAATGACTTGTGCACTTATACACCAAGGTCCTTCTCCTCCCCATTTAGAATTGTACCCTTTCTTTTATACTGTCTCACCATGTCCTTCCTAACAAGATGTGTCACTCCCATTTCTCCACATCAAACTACTTGTGCGTGGTTGTCATTGCAACTACCTGACCCACTGTGTCGATTTTTAAAAAAAATTGCAGAACTGTAAAATTTGGGGAGGGAATCATAGAATAGTTACGTCACAGAAGGAGGCCATTTGGCCTGTCATGCCAGTGGGTTAACTGCAAGAACAACTCCGCTGGTCCCACATCAAAGTAACCCCAAGGAAGGAAAGCTAACAACTGTATGTGTGGACCATTCCTTAAGGTTTCATCATTATAATATTGCCGGCCGATTGAATAGTTTTATTTCACAGTTACCTAAAATGCACTTTTCCAAACAAGTGGGCTGGATTTTCTGGCCCCCCCACGGGCTGGTTTGAATGACGCACTGAATCTAGTGGTTGGCTTTCTCTCTGCTTATCCGCCTGTGCCTACCTAACCTATCTGCAATTTTACAGAAGGTGGGGAGATGTCAGGCAGTCCACCTGCCTGCCATTGGGCCAATTAACGGTCACCTTAAGGACCTTATCCAGCCAGCACTGGTTTTATTTGCAGCCTGGAGAGGCCCACGCCCCGTGGGAAGCGCGGCAAATATAATAATCGCTTATTGTCACAAGTAGGCTTCAATGAAGTTACTGTGAAAAGTCCCTAGTCCCCACATTCCGGCGCCTGTTCAGGGAGGCCGGTACGGGAATTGATCCCGCTCTGTTGGCCTTGTTCTACATTACAAGCCAGCTGTTTAGCCCAGTGTGCTAAACCAGCCCCTAATATATAATTGCAAGGCTGGTGTCGGGAAAATGGGAGGACCTCCTTTTGCAGGTCCACTGAGCCCTTCAGAGGCTCTTCCTTCCCAAAGGTCATTCCACCCACCACCTCTTAATCCTCCCCACTGACCTCATGAATCCAATCATTCCAAGACTACCGATAAGATTTATCTGGGATCCTGTGTTTAGTGGGGCTGCCCATAACCCCAGCTGTTGCCAGAAGCTGTGCTTCTGCTCGGTCTACAGAGCTGCCAACCAATCAGAATGGCCAGCACCTCTCAAGGCGGGACTTCTTCCCGGGATGGAGCCAGAAGTCTTAAAGCAATTGACGTTATGCCCGGCGTTAAATTAATGAAAGGAGGGCGGCATAGTGGTTAGCACTGCTGCCTTGCGGTGCCGAGGACCCGGGTTCGATCCCGGCCCCGGGTCACTGTCCGTGTGGAGTTTGCACATTCGCCCCGTGTCTGCGTGGGTTTCATCCCCACAACCCAAAGATGTGCAGGGTAGATGGATTGGCCACGCTAAATTGCCCCTTAATTGGAAGAAAAAAGGAATTGGGGACTTTATTTACTTAATTATTGCAGAGCAGCTTCGGGCAGGCTTCCCACCAATATTTTCGCCAGGATAGTGGGGACCATGGAACCCCATAAAGTTTAACCCAGTCTCTCCACGGCAATCTAAATTTGCAAGAAAATCATCATAACAAAACATATTAAAATACCATTTTTCAATGAGCTTAAATTTGACCACATTTTTCAAAGCTGCTTTTTGGCATTAATGCAATAATATATTTTCTGAGGTTGAACTTCTGCATTCGGCGTTGTGTGCACAAGATACCGGTTGATAAATTTAACATCTCATAACCTGGTCAGGCCCAAAGGCTTTTGTTTCACTGGTTAATTTAGACCTCTTCTTATTTGATTTTCTGCCAGGTTAAATATAAAATGGACAGCCCAGACGAGCGGAAATTCGGTGTCGTCGTGTCCAAACTTCCTTCCTGGTACAAAATGAGCATAGGTTCTATCCCCTCCCCCATAACTTACAATGTGCTACTCAGGAAAGAGCTATTTAGTTCGTTTTAGGTGAAAAAGCATGTTGCTGGGAGAAGTAGAACAAATTAGCCCGCTTCCTTAATGTGACAGCGGATCAAACACTACTGGGCAGTCACAGTAATTCACTGGAAATTGCATTTCACCAGTTTCCGGTTCAACATTTTATACAGCTTTTGACAGGACCTTAGTTGCTCAGATTTAATTTGTTTCCGAAGGAAGTTGGCAGTTATTGTTTCTGACATCATTTTTGAGCGGTATATATATTTGCCAAAGGCTGTTTATGAAATCGCAGTTAGTTTAAATATAGTGGGTTCACTCTGTTGGATAGAGTGTGATGCAGAATGACGTCCACAGAGCAGGTTCAATCCCCATTCCGGCTGTGGTGGTTTGTGGGAGCTTGTCTATCCCACACTACTGGAGTGGTTTCCTTCAAGTCCTATTATCTCTCTATAATAGAGGATGATGGATGATCCTTTGTGAACTATGGCTGATTACTTATTATCTAATCTAAATATTTAATTTGCGAGGAAATGAAATACCACTGTGCTCACAAGCACGAAAGTTGACGGCCAGTAAATTATTATTGCAGTCCGAAAATTTATTCTAATGGAAACATTGAAAATGAAATGAAAATCGCTTATTGTCACGAGTAGACTTCAATGAAGTTACTGTGAAAAGCCCCTAGTCACCACATTCCGGCGCCTGTCCGGGGAGGCTGGTACGGGAATCGAACTGGCCTGCTTGGTCTGCTTTAAAAGCCAGCGATTTAGCCCAGTGAGCTAAACTAGCCCCAGTCATTGCCTTCACAAATATAACTATGGAGTCCGGCATTGTGATTATTCCAGCGAATGTCCATTCTCTGAATCAAACACAGTCAGGTCAGAAGTACTTTTAATCAGTCACACAATGTGTGCTCCGACCTTGAGTTTTGATCACAGCCTCCGAGGAGTTTACTTTCATCCATGTGGTGTGTGTGTTGCTGCAAGGCCATTGTTTATTGCCCATCTCTAACTGTCCCCGAGAAGACAGCGGAGAGCCACCTTCTGCAATACAATTGAGTGGCTTGCTCGGCCATTTCGGAGAGCACTTAAGAGTGAACCACATTGCCATGGGTCTGTAACTACAAAGAGGCCAGACTGTAAGAATGGCAGGTTCCCTTCCTTTAAGGACATTCATGAACAAAATGAGTCTTTACAATAACTTGTTAGTTATTAGTTACATAGTCACCATTAATGGTGCTAGCTTGAAAAGAATATCCAGCCTTATTTAATTATTTGTAGTTAAACTCCCTAGCTGCCATATGAGGTTTGAACCCATGTTTCCCAAGAATTCTGGCGGGACTGTAGAACTGCTGCCTACAGCACCAGGGACCTGGGTTCAATTCCGGCCCTGGGTGACTGTGTGGAGTTCGCACACTCTCCCCGTGTCTGCGTGGGTTTCCTCCGGATGCTCCAGTTTCCTTCCACAAGGATGTAAGAATGCTTAAATCTTAATTTTCTGTGTGCATTATTGTAATTAAATTTTGAATAGTATCTGATAAATTTCTGTTCTACACTTAATGCATGGATGTTGTGAAATTCCTTTTACTGCAGTAAATCCTTTGTCCCTTTTCATGGTACAGAAATTTGGAAATAGCAGATGATGCAATATTCCACTTTTCCTGAGTTTAGCATCAAGTTCTATACACCTATTTGCATACGGCGCTTACCATATAATCTGGCTTTGCCTCATAAATGAAGCCAGGATTCGAGTGAAAGACTGTTCTTCATTATTCCACGTCTTCTGATTGTGCTGCTTTGAGATTGCCACTCTGGTAAAAGGATGGCTGATTCTTCTCCTATTTTACTTAAAAATAGTGCCAATTTTGCAAAATTATAGCTTTCTGTATTCCTAAGATTGCTATTCTAAGAGTTTTTGCAACCACATACGTTGCATATTTTTTCAGGAATAATGAGTGAAATCCCAGGTTGTAGTATCCTCATTCCAGTGTGACATAAACAGCCGTTGAAAGAAGTATATTTACTGTTCTAACCCATTGACTACCAGTGAAACATTGGAAAAATAGGTCTACTTTGCTGGTCACTGCAGAATGGTCTTTCTGTGTGTGTGTGACCCTACACCAGACAGTACATTTGGCATCTGAACTCTTGATGGTTTTAAGTACAGCTGAACCAAGTTACTAATGGTTTCACTTTTTCTCTTGACTTTAATCTCATTTTGCATTTTTCTATAAACATATTAAGACAGCAAGTGAAAGATTGCAATGTTAATTGCTTTCTGTACGGATTTAATCACGTATATTTAAAGACAGTAGCACTGACAAATGGTGTAAAATGCAGCTTCTAGAATATTTTTAAGAGCGGAAATGGAGGAACAGATGAGAGTAAGATTTTACAGACCATTAATAAGAAATATGACTTTCTTCTGTACCAAATGGCAAAATTACAAATGTATCTTGATAGATGTATTTCTAATTTTATTACAGCCATTACACCGAGGATTTGGAAAATCTCAGTAGGTCTGGCAGCATCTGGCAGAGAAAGAAACAGAGTTCCGAAGTCATATCAGACTTGAAATATCAGCTTTGGGCGCGATTTAATAGAAATGTAACAAGTCCCACGTTGGGTGTGTTTAGCCAGGCGTCTCCTGGTGCTCAAAAGGGCCAGGAACAACACCACTATTAAGTGGGACTCTGCTTCATTTCTGGGCCTCAGTGAGGAACACCCCACCGAGGAGGCACTAAGTCCCATTTCCTGCACTAACGAGCTCTGTTCGCCAGTGCATGAAGAGATCGGGCCACTGTCTCCAGACCCTCCCAAACCCCAAACCCCAAACTGCCCAACTTACCAATGTGTGTCCTCAAGCCCCCCCCCCCCCCCCCCCCCCCGTACCCTGCCTCATAAGGGCAGGGCACCCTTAGGCCTGATCCCCAGCAAAGGCAAGATGCCAATGGGCACTGCCAGCCTGGCACATGGGTGGCACTGTCAGGATGCCCACGTGGCATCGGGGTTGTCAGGGTACCACCCTGCCAGAGTCCAACCACGCGGGGTTCCCTGACCGCCGGGGAGATTTACCCCCCCCCCCACCCATGTGCCAGTATGCCTGGTCCCACGTTGGTGGAGACCCAGTGTTAAACGGTGCTTGCTCAGGGTCTCCGAGGCACGGGGTGAGATCCCGC
This sequence comes from Scyliorhinus canicula, assembly GCF_902713615.1. Taxonomy (NCBI): domain Eukaryota; kingdom Metazoa; phylum Chordata; class Chondrichthyes; order Carcharhiniformes; family Scyliorhinidae; genus Scyliorhinus; species Scyliorhinus canicula. The sequence continues at coordinate 27,884,852 of NC_052157.1, forward strand.
GCCTTGGGTAACTCCAGTGAGAGTATATTCAAGTGAGCCTGACTGCACACTTGAATATGCAAATCTGGATCCCGCCCACAATGGGCGATCACATGAGGCACAAAGAGGCCATTTTCCGTGAAGCATAACGGCCATGCCGCGTCCCAAGTCTGTCACGATGAGGTTGGCAGATTGCGGCCTCTGTTTCTCTCTCCATGGATGTTGCCAGAGTTTTTCCAGCAGTTTCTGTTTTTTTCTCGGAACCCCAGCATCCTCAGTGTATTCACTTTAAATACACACAGGACCGTCCTCATTCCGTCGAAGTCTAAAATGGTAATCTATGTTTGAAATTGCATTTTTGTACCGTGCATTGAAAAATACTATTTGGCATTAAAATAATTTGTGTTAACTTCTGTTACTATTACAGTGACTTCCAAAGTGCAGAAGGATCCTTAAAACTTTCTTCGAAGCTCAGTGTAAAGGGTTGAACGGATTAGTTTTCGAGCCCGTCATTGCAGGAAAACAATCCAGCACTTCATTACTGTACAATGATTTCATTGGATTAGATTTAAGGAAATTACTGGAAACCTTTTCCTTAAAAAAAAAATTGGCAAAGGGTTTGTTGTTGAGATATGATTTCAAAACAGGATTTGACTATCATCTGTGTAGGCAAACAAAAGGACAATTGTCTTGTCTGATCCAACGCTGGACAACACTTAGCTTCAGTTTGAGATTCACATGGGTTCAGCCAGATGTGTTGTCCTATATGTACTGGTCAGGCCAGGCACATTTCCAGCAGTACATACAGATAGCCAACTGACTAAATTACATTGCTAAAAATGAAACTCTAGTCACAATGTGGTGCGTACTCGTTTCATTGTGATAACTTATTGAAGTAATAGGACATTGGAGAATAATTATAGAATATGATTGGAGGCCGGTCAACCTTCAAAGCTGTCACGCGTCTAACTGAAGGATATTCAATTTATATTAATAGATGATTACAATTGCGTCCCATTATAATTAATGGAATGAGTCATTCCCAGCCTACGAGCTGTTGAAAATGTAATCAGGAGAAAGAAACTTACTGTTCCACTTACTGAATATATCCCCAAATTGTATCTTTTTAAAAAAATTTAAATTGCCCCCATTTTAGTTGAGGCGAGGGTTCTCAATGTGACTTCTGATTCCTGAATCCTTGCCTATTGTGTGTCACAGATGAAAATAATTCCTAACACCGGATATATATCACAAGCCAGAAATGCCTATTGTCTCAGTTACTGGTTGTGATTCAGTTTGCGTTTTATGAATGGAATATTCAATATCTATTTCCATTCATTGAAATCAATAATGAGCTACCTCTGGAACCTGCATCTATCACAAAGTGAGCCAATTGGATTGCTCTGATTTCTTCACACTATTTGGATCAATGCTTTCCAATCAGTTGCTTGGGTCAACGTCTGCAGCTCTAACTAATGTGCTTGAATTTCTTTGATAACTCTTCCCCCCCCCCCCCCCCCCCCCCCCCCACAGGAATAGCCAAAATAGCCATTTACCTTATTCTCTAGAGATTCCATCACTCCTGACCTTTACAGTGCAAATTTGGAGTAATCACCATGAAAAATGAAGGGCCAAAATTAATAGCGTAAGAAACCATTTTCTTTAACTATAACACAATTGGGACGATAAGTAAGACATTTAGTTACTTGCTAATGTGTAAATGCTACCTGGACAAGATGGCCCCTTTTGACTGGGCGATGTAGGGGGTTTGAATCTGGAGATTGAAAATTTCAATGGACCCTTGGATTTTGTGGATTTTCATTGATGAATCCTAAGTGTGTGCAAAGACCTTTTTAATAATTGTACAAATAACCAAGAAAAAAGGAGAAATCGAAGGAGGACAAGAGCCAGAAAACCCTGGGAAAAAGCCTCCAACTGTTCACCCTTTCTATACCCCTAATAATTTTATACACATCTATCAGGTCGCTCCTCAGCCTCTGTGTCTCTAGGGAGGACAATCCCAGTTTATTCAATCTGTCCTCATAGCTAATACCCTCCATACCAGGCAACACCCTGGTAAAACTTTTGTGTACTCTCTCCAAAGCCTTCACGTCCTTCTGGTAGTGCGGTGACCAGAATTAGACACAGTATTCCAAATGTGGCCTAACCATCGTTCTACATAATTGTAACATAATTTGAGCTTTTATACTTGATGCCCTGCCCCATGAAGGCAAGCATGCCATATGCTTTCTTTACCACCATTTCCACCTGTGCTGCCACTTTTAAGGATTTGTGGACCATCGTGCCCAGATCTCTGTGTCTCTATGCTCCTGATGGTTTTGCAATTTGGGGGGTGGTTTAGCACAGTGGGCTAAACAGCTGGCTTGTAATACAAGGCCAGCAGCGCGGATTCAATTCCCGTACCAGCCTCCCCGAAGAGGTGCCAGAATGTGACGACTAGGGGCTTTTCACAGTAACTTCATTGAAGCCTACTTGTGACAATAAGTGATTATTATTATTTATTTTATA